>NW_008237226.1:3251391-3255782 GCF_000691975.1 Corvus brachyrhynchos | reverse complement strand
CAAAATAATAAACCCATATATTAAAAAAATATTACCTCCCTCTGTTGCTCCCTCTCCTCCCACCCATGGTGGGTGGGTGAGCTCCAGACTTTACATGCTGAGCTCTGAGTGGGATCACCCTGTTGAGCACTGGGGACCCACCTCTCCCCACCCAGCAAAAACCATCACTTTGCTGGTGACACTTCCCCTAACCCTTGGCTCCCATGGGTCTGAACATGCTGTGACAACCACTGTCACCATAGCCAGCCCAAACCTGCAGAGCAAAGCTGTGGGGAGGCTCTGGCTTGGGGTCACAGGGCTGCCCAGAAGCTGGGTCTGGATTTCTTTAAATGGCTCTGCATTTGGTTCTTGTTGGGGTGGAGGGGGCTGAAGGAGGAGCTAAGGGTAGATTATTCCAGCTAAATAATCAGCAGACTGAAGTAAGTGGCTAGACCACAGGTATTTGGAGACTGTAAACTTGGTGTGGGCACAGACTGACTAAAATAGCTTCTCAACAGCTGTAAGTTATTATATAGACACTGGGCTCTTGCATCCTTTATTAACAGCAACTGAAAAACTGCTCAAATTTGGTTTTGTCTTACGCACAGCATTATGAAAAAATAATGAAAAAATATTCCTCTATAGATTGTTACAGTGTTTCTAAAGACATGACATTATAAAAATGCAAGCTAATGAAACTGGGCTAGAGGTTGTTAGAAGTCCTATTTTTTTTTTTCAACTCCATGAACAATTTTAGGGAGGTCCAAAAGCAGGAAATATTTGTATCTACCAACATATGCATAATTCTTACCTGCAATCACAGTGAAACATTTGAATTATCATTATTATGCTTATGGCTAGTGAATGTGACTATTTCTCAACTTGTGTTTTCAGGGAAGATATCCTCCTGATTAGGGACAGAAGGTCACTTGTGGAAAGGTCAGCAAACATCTTATTCGGATTCAAAGATGGGGAGAGACAAGCTCCTGAGCATCACATCCGACTGTGTTCATTGTGTGTGCGAATGGGAACAGCTGGACATGGTTTAACAATCATCCTTATGGGCACAGGCTACATCTTAGCAGCTAAGCAGCCTCTAAGGTCCTCCAGAGTGAATATGTCTACATTTATAGAAGCAGATCACTAAATAAAACAGGTGACAGTCTTTTTTCATGCAATTATACCAGCCAGGTATGTGCTCCCACTTGGGAACATAACATGTTTTGAAAAAAAAAGGATAAAGGAAAGAAAATTCTGCTAAAGGCGGGAAAGTTGTACAGTGTCTGTTCTGTATAATGAGTGAAAGAAAGAATTTATTCTGCTTAGGATTGTAACAAATAAAATGCAAAGCAGACTCATAGGTTATGGGGACATATTTTCAAACTGATGAGCAGAGACAAGTTGAACTCCTGACCAGCCAAGAGATGCAAAAACCCTCATCAGTGGTAAAATGGAGTCTTACAGCTTTTTCAATGGGATTGAGTGGTAGGCTAAGGAGGAGATCCTGGTGTCCGAAGTTTAAACTTATGATGAGTCCTTTTGTCCTTTGTCTTCAAAAGAAGGAGGCATTTGTTCATTTTGTTCATTTGCACCCCAGCTACGTAATCTCATGCCTCACATTTTTCTTGGCCTTCATAAAGACCTTTTATTTCCTTTCTTCCCAGCAACTTCACTGCTGTGATTTTTTTGGCTCCAATCTGAAGTATCATAGATAGATTTCAACCAGAGACAGGACAGGATACATTGGTGATTCTACTGAAATATAAACACTTCAAATGCCTTTGAGATATACCCAGAAGGTTATACCTGCCACCTGACAGATCTGGGGCGGCAAAGGAATTTTCCCCAAAGTCAGATTGGTGGGGGTGATGGAGTGTTATCTATCTTTATCTGTAGGATTATGTGGTAGAATTGTTAGGATCATCTGACAAATAACTAACATCATAACTGCTAATGAAAACTGAAATCAGCAGTGAAACCCTCGATCCCCTCAGCTGTCTCTGCGATGTGTAACAGTGTGTTCGGACCTTTTGCTATAGATCTGCAAGGTGTCATAGGGAGCTGGAAAGATTTTTGTGGCTCCTTTGTGGCTGAACATCTGTTAAATGGTCAAGTGCAGTAACAAGTAGCTGGGTTTAGTGATCTAAACAGTCCTTTTCAGTTCACATTCACATAGTAATTTTACTATTTGCATAGACTAGGCAGCTATGCAAAAGAGAGAAAGGTAAGTGATGTCCCTCACTAAGGGCATTGTGAAGAGGCAGATTTTCAGCATGTTTCCAGATGAATGGCCCGGTGGTCTTCACTGGAGTCTGAGGTCATGAGTGTGTGTGTAACACTACTAGGACAGATCTGCTGAATTGCCAGTAACAATCTGTTCTCTTGATCTGATGCTGTAAAATTCCCATGTATTTGTTTCACAAAAGCTTCTCTTTCAATATGTCTTAAATATCTTATTGAAAGAATTATTCTCCTATTATCATTTAATCCAATGTGTTATGAATATGACATTTGACAGCCTATGGCTGAAAATTCCAGCTGCCTTTCTGCATAAAGAGCATAAAGTTTTACAGCTGTATGTGGGAAGCCACAAGGGTCAGCAAAAAAGGAGCCTGAATTTTCTATGCAGATCAGTAAAGCTGTGGATGAATTGTTATTCTTCCCCTTAGTGGGTGTCCCAAGAGACCAGATGATCTGAATTATCTTCTCATCACTAGTGGACCTGTCTCTCAGGGGAAAGGTCAAAAATAAGACAGGGCAAGGAGTACAGGCAAAGAGTTGAGTATCCTTTGAAGTCTTCAGCCCAGTGTGGCAACACAAAACACAGGCATGAGGGGCTGGTTGAAGGGCTATCCTGATTCCCACTCCAGAGAATTCCTCATGTAAATCTTCTCCCCACGGGAAGACATTTTGTTAAGTGGTCAGGATGAAACAGCTTAAGAATAGTGCTTGGCAGCAGGCAATGGCTTCTTTGGAAATCAGTGAGGAGAAGGCAGACAGACAAGTAACAAGGCAACCACTGGCCACTGCCCAGAGGTTGCTGCCCTCCATACAAACATCTTCTACCATCGGGGTCATGACACAGCAGGGTACTCAAAGCTTATCTGTGATAAGCCAGGAAAAAAACAAGAGTGAGAAAGCCAGGGAAGAGTATCTTACCCAGGTGGTAGAGAGCAGATTCACAACACTAACATTTGCTAGTGATAGCTCTGGCTTCAAAGTCCCCTAGATATGGTGCAGGACTTCATTTCACTGTGTAAACTCCAAACAAAGAAACGGTTGCTATCCCAAAGTTTTCCTGAACAGTAATTTAATCTGAGTAATTTCCTCCAAGCCATTTAAACTTTAATCTCAATAAATCAGACTAGTAAAATAAGAATAATACAGAAGGTACAGAGGTAATTTAATTTATTTATCTGCCAGATAAACAAAGTGCCAGAGGATCTGTTTAGGACTTTGCACATCTTACAATCAGGTGTGGATGAGAGCTATGTCACAAAACTAGGACCTGGATCAATTTCTCTTGATTTTCCTCTCTATACATGTTATTATACTAGTTGTCCATGGAATGCATTAAACACTTTTTAAATAGTTAAAGCACTCTAGAACTGTGAGTTAGAAAAATGGAAGTTTGTGATGAGGACAGAAAAATATCAGATCAGGAACTGTAACTCTAAACATTCAAATAGATTTATTTTTCTGAAAAGCTGCCAGTGAAGCCATCCTAAGTGGTTTTAAAATTATATTGAGAAACTCAATTGCAGTGTATTAAAATGGATGTTAGACATGAAAGATCATTCAGCTCCAAAAAGTACAACTTTTGTTGAGTTGTGATAAATATTTTAGCTAAAATGTACCAAAAGATGCAGAAGTCCTGCTCTTTTTCTTTAATGGTTTTCTGGCAAAGACCAGGCAAAACATGAAGCCTAGGCAAGAAATAGATGGGGACCGTAAAGAAGCAATAGGAAAGGTAGGAAACAGTGGATGTCCTACTTGAAGAGTATGCTGTTAATAAGCTGCAGTCCTCCCAGAAATGTGGATGATGCGGTCCTTCTGACTCCATCATGTGCAATCAGCTGTGGAGCTCAGGCTGGAATGCAGGCTGCAGGCAGACATGAGTCCACGTTTTGAACAGCAAGATAAACCCAGCCACTCTAAGTTTGCTGTTTTCCTTCTCTTTCAACTTGCACTCTGCCTTTGTAAACATTTCTGTAAATGTAAATTACTACACTAAATTGCAAGTGTATGCAACTGCTTTATTTCTGAGCAGGATAGTGCTTGTGCAACCGTCATCATCCCTGCTAACAAAAGCAGAGAGGAAGAGGGGGGGAAGAACATGATTTGCATTAAAGTACTCCTCAAGGCCTCCATGAGGTGGGCATCCCACTCTGTTCAGCTCAGGATGGGATGCA
>NW_008237226.1:3230536-3251303 GCF_000691975.1 Corvus brachyrhynchos | reverse complement strand
AAGGGATTTAATAGTCTCACCTGACAACTGGAGATTAATAGTGCTGCACAGCCATAGTTTAGAAATAACCTGCATAATTTTTATTTAAATTACAGATGGACCAAGGCTGAGTCCTCCCACTGGAGCCTCTTTTCTCACCTGGCAGGTCAATGGCACAACTGGGCATAAAACCCAGAGGTACAGTTTGCACCTCTCCTTCAGTCTTTTTCCTGGTGAATAAAAAGTCGTGCCAGGCAGGAGGCACAGGGACACACACCAGCCCCAGAGTATTGCCTGAGATTCTCCAGCACCGGAACTGTGAAGAAACCTGATGGTGGGACACTCTGGGGGCACAGGAGCGTACAGAGTTGCTGAGGGCAATCCATCAAGGACACAATAAATTGTACTGACCTGAAGCTGCCTGGAGGTGTCTACAAACCCAGAGAAGGAAAGGGTATTTAAACCACTTCACCCTACCCTGACTTCTGGGCTGAGTCTAAGGTAGCATGATTCAAATATTTCCTTGGGGGGTGTGTGTATGTCAGTCCTGAGCATCTGACTTCTGGTACCATTTTCTTCTCGAACAGCTCTTCCCAGCTGGGGAAGTAGGTACTAAGCTGGAATGTGCCAGCCCTGGGCTGCTGAGGATGCCAAGGGCCAGGCAGTGTCCAAACACCAACCTTCACCTTGTCCAAGAGGTTCCCTGAAACCTTTTCATCTCACACTGAAAAATCCTCACTCAGAGCACCTGCAACTGGGGATTTATTTACAGAATAGCTTTCATTAAATTTTGATAAAAATTCAGTGTTGGCAGGAACCACTTTTCTCACTACCAAGACCTCCTTTTCTATTTCATAAAGTATGTCAGTGGCACACAGTTAATTACAGCAAGTGTTCTAAGGCTAGGGATGAAGTGAGGAATGCAGAAGTAGCCTTGGGAATTCAGGGGAGCAATATTAATTGAACTATCCCAATTGTAACCACAGAAGGGACACGGAGAGGTCCAGCTCCCAGCTGCAAAGCCAGGCTGCTGATGCTAACCCCACTGTGGCAGATGTTTGTCTGAGCAGTCCTTAGGAGGCTTGGTTACACAGATCCCACAGTCTGCTTCCACAACCTTGTTCCTGAGTTGATCTGTCTGATGGTGAGAAACAGGCACTTCAGTGCCTGGCACTGAATGTACTCCAGAGTTTAACAACTTCATTTTGAAAACCTGAAAATTATAAACAAATAAACAATCTCCTCCCTAATAAGGTGTGTTTAAAAGAAGATGGGATTCATGTCCTTTTAACTGTTCTTCACTTTTTTCCCTTCTGTCACTCTCCTCCAATAAAGCAGGAGGTGCAATGTGAACAGCAAACCAAAAACAAACACCAAGCAGAGCCTCTGACTGGTTGCTTTCTCTGACCAATGGTTTAAAACCTCTACTTTCCCAGGAAGTGCAATTTTACCAAGCACCTTTTAAATCAAAGGAATATGAACCCCTCAGCAGTGAAGTGGTTGATTTGTCAGGGAGATAACAGTGGGAATGTAATTTCTATCAGTAAGGCTAATTCAACCTTCTCTATTCATGAAGATTTTGATGGATTAAGTGAGATCAAGTAAAGCAAATGAACACACCATTACATTTATGCAGTAAGATGTTCTTTGGCAGCTTATCCCTAAGTACATCCACAGGACTACTAGGGTGCCAGCAGTGTTGTCCCAGTCTACAAAAATCACAGTAAAATGGAGACATCTGAAACTGTTAAAGAAGTGTTTCTTGAGTGGAGCACACCACTGTCCAGGGACATTGCTGCTTTATATTTACCTTAATACTTCTACTGAGAGGAAATTACATAGTCAGTATTTTGCTGAAAGACACTGTGTTTGCTGCTTAAGGAAAATGCATCTCCCTTCTAGAAAGGGATGCATAGCTACATTCACTGATCTTGAATCAGATGCAGAGGTATAAAGAAAGTAGACCTGACTGAGGGAGAGCTTGTTACTCTCCAAACAAAACAAAATCAAACAAGAGAGGTTTCTGCCTTCTGCAGCCAGAAAGGAGCCTGCAGAAATTATAGCAAGGCATTGCTGTGACTCATTGCGTCAATAACCATTTGCCATGATATCTGAGCTGCTTGCTGGATATATCTATTTTCTCCTGTCTTATATTTAGTCCATGAGAAGTCTGGGAGTGAAACCATCTTCTCTGTTTGAACATGAGATATCAAGTTCTGAGTGGGCTAATTGCTATATTAATATAAAATAACAGACAATAACAATCACCTGACTGAATATTGGGAATGGCACCACGTACTGTTCCCTCTGGTAGCAACTGACGTTATAGTAAAACTGGGTAATCATCATCTACTGCTGAAAGGAGCAGAAAAGGCTATGTCCTGTATTTATACCAGTTGGGGTGCTCTCCAGTTTATCTGTGAAGTCAGGCTTGCAGACTCTTGAAATATAATTTGGGAGATAACTGGATCAGTTCTTCCCAGCAGATGTAAAGCAATGAAGGCTCTGATGAGAAACAAAGGGAGAAGGATTTGTTCACTGAAGAACGCAAGTTCCAAATTAAACACAAGAAAATATAAAGCTCAAAGAAGAGCTTGAGGAAGGAAGGGGGTAGAAAAGCAGAGATAAAGGAAAATAAAGGGATATTGTAGAGGAAGCAGAGCTGTGTGTTGGAGTGCATGCTGTTGGGCATGGAAATGAGAGGAGATGTCGTCATTCTGCTTTCTGTGCACTGAATCTTTAAATGTAGATGAATGTCTTTCCTTGCTGTGGAGGCAGCTCCAAGGCAGCTGCTGTCTTGTGTTTCAGTGCAGATGCAGAATAGTACCAGAGCAAGATGGTTTCCTGCTCTTTGCTGACCAGCAACTTCTTTTTAAATTATTTGATTTTCACATTCTGTTTGTTTTGGTTTTTTTTTTTCAAAGTTCCCTTTCTTCAAGAAATGAAAGCAATCTGGTCTGGAAGATAAAAGCAATACACTCTGTAAACAGGAAAATTCACTCTTGTGGAAATTGCTGATAATATGGCAGTGCTGGGCGCCTACTGCCAACCAGTTAAACCATCCATGCTGTCAGATGGCACCGGGGTTGTTTTCCCCCACCAGGACCACAGGACCACATGACATGCGGTGTCAATGAGATGTACACCCATGTTGCAGTACCTCCAGCTTTCTCCTGTCCCTATTTGGATTATTTCCATCACTACCCAACCTCAAAATCCTCAGAATTAAAACATGCCATTAGTAGTCAGTTCAGCACATTGTGCCCTGAAGTGCAGTCAGGATGACTCATAGTGCAGCTTTTCTTGTCCAGCTCTTGTATTGAGAGCCATAAATCAGTGGGGTCACAGTCTCAGCTTTTGCCTTGTGGTCCCCATAATATTTCTGCCTTCACATCATATGCCTTAATGCACTGTACCCATACATGCCCCGTGTCTTTCTGAAAGTCTGTGCACTTTGAATAATTGCATGCAAATAGGGTCACTGTACCACAGACCTTTAACTAGCATTAAACCCCTTAAATATCATTTGCAGTAGAAGAGCGTAAGGTTTATTCTCAGTCCTCTGTGAATTTATCCCATAGCTAAAACTCATGCATTTTTTTTTCCTAAATATGCAATAATAGCCAAAGTGCACACTTTTGTCTGTTAACCTTATATTGATGGAGACAGGACAAAGCTCACAGGGCTAAATTCCAGCCTGAGTTAACCTGTTCCATTCAGTGCAGATGAATGTATAGAACTGAGCACTAACTTTGACTAAAGCATGAGAAATAGGAAGGATGTGTAAAAAATACCTGTGATTATGCACGAATTACACACATGAAAAATTATGGGAGTGCAAGTCTATCCATCAAGAAAATAGCCTGTGGAAACTGTAGCTTGCAGCCCTCTTCTTCCCCATCAGTGACATGAACTGTTTTGTAAACATTGTCTGACCACTCACTACATTGACTGCCTATAGAGATTCTCTTCAGATTCATGCTCCCATTAAAAAATTTGTGAAGGCAAGGAATGTACTTGACTACTGAATTACTTTGGTATGAAGGATCTCTCTGTAATGAGGAATAATGTCTTTTACGCAAGACAGAGAGCTTTCCAGGAAGCAGAGTCAATGGTGAGGACGTCATTTGAACAACTCTGTCTGTTTGACAAGATTCCTAATCCAATTCCATTAGTAACTTTCGTCAGTAAAAAGAAAAAATGAAACAATAAAATAAAGTATGGAGCCTCTAACTTTCCAGAAATGTCCACGTACAGTAAGAGAAAGGAAAACTGGAAATAACATGTGAGTCTTGTTACCTTCTGTCCCCTCAGAAAAATTCTATTGAAAGCATTCAGCTATAGTGGTGTGTAGCACATAAGAGCTTGAATAGAATTTAAAAGAGTATCTATTAGTAAGTGGCATACAAAATAAAAGAAAATGTATGGCCTTTCAGCCTCTAGGTCAGCAGGTCAAATCCAGCTCTCACAAGCAGTGATGGAAGTCATTGTCGTTTGAGGGCTTCATGGTCAATATGGCATTGGCTTCTGAGCCACGAGCTGCAACATTAGAAATCTTGTTCCTCACCAGGAGATGAAGACATGACATTGCTTCTGCAACCCTTTTCTCATTTAAATTCAAATCACATTAATATTTGAGGATAGTGATTATCCTGGTAAGTGCATGTAGATCTTGAATGCTGCACTACCTTCCATATTATGAGCATTACTCCTAAACAAGGGCACAGTAAAAATGCTTATCACTTAACAACTTCTTTTCATCAGTGCAGTCATGAAGGATACAAACTAGTGGAAAATCAGACCATGCCTGGCATAAAAATTCTCAATCAATTGAGAGAATTCTGGTACATTTACCTTTAAATAAAAAACTTGCCTGCCCTCTTTCTGCATTATCCAGAAAATTCTTCTCCAAAATAACTAGAAGGTATATAACACTCCCTTTTGAGAGGAATAATCTTAATCTTTCAACCTACTACAAATACTTACTCATTTTTGCTTGGTATTCTCTCCTAGCCAAGGAATTTTATACCATGGAGTATTTTAACAAGGATTATGAATGTATGTGAGGAGGGAATTTTTTTTTTTTTCGTAAGTGAGAGACCAAGTGAAAAAGGCTATACTGTTTTTCTAAAATTAAACTGTCCTCAACTACCTGCAATCAGGAATGCTATTGCAATACTGGGATGAATCAATCTGTCTTCCCTCTGACAATGACTTTTTCTATCGTGTTTTATGCTGCAAAATTTTAGCAGCACTCATTTCATAGACACTTTGCCTTACAACAGTTTTCTTGGCACTGATTTCCATCCTCCTACCCCCATATTTTGAAATGTGTTTAGCAATTTATTCTTGAATCCATCTGTGTCAGTGCTTAAATATGGATTTCAGCTGTGAGTAAAAGCATTATGGTCACAGTCAACTTTAAATTTTCCCAGTGCAACTTCATTTTATCTACAGGAAGATAGGTGTGAGGGGGGAAATGGAGGTATATCAATTTTGCTTAAAGAAAGCTTCATTTTGCAAATGACAGAATTCACACAGTCGAAAATGAAGGCTTGAAAGCTGGGATATACAGGCTTGAAGACTGAACCCAAATCCTCTTGCAGAATCCATCAGGTACCTCAGGACACCCATCAGTTTTACCACTAGTCAGTTTGGACATTTACAGGCCCCTAAACTACACTGCAGTGATGGTGATCAGAAACAACAAAGAAGAGTCAGAAGTCTGGCCCCATGAGGAGGTTTGAAGATATGCTGCCTACTTTCTCTGGTAGACAAAGCATCAAAGTGCCTTGCAAGAAACTCTGCATCCTTTCAGCCACCCTGGAGGTGATATTATTAAGCTCCAGTGGGATAAATCCAATAAGAATCTGCTCAGCAACATGAGTAAGGGCTCTACAATTCTGCCCTATATTTTTGTTTCTGGAAGCCATTTTTTAAAATCTGTTTGTAGATGAGGAAATTAAATGCTAAATTTCACATCCTCCCCCACTCAGACTGCAAGGCTCATCTAATGCACATTTATGTAGAGTCTGATTCCCCTGCTAAGTGTTTCTATTCTCCACCCAATTTGGCAGCTAGTGAACAGTACACAAAATAAATTTAATTGATTTGTACAGGTATTAAAACAGATTATCATCTACACACTTTTGGAAAGCAGACACTGTGTGTTAGCAGACACTGTGTGTTAGCCAAATAGATGACGCAAACTATAATGATTTACAAAGGGCTTCAGAGAGCTGGGTATTAGCAGACAGTAGATCACATTAGACAGCAAAAGAATTTCACATTTATCCATCAAATGACAAAGAAGATCCAAACTTAATCATGAGATGATTTACATATCCAGGAATGGTTGATTTAAAACATCAGTGTGGATATTAGGAATCAAATTTTCATACAAAGGCTCTTGATTCACCTATTCCTGCAAACCACATGCAAGATGAAATGCACCCATTTCCAGTGCAGGCCAGAACTTTCCATCCAGGCACTAACTTCAAATAAACATCTCACCCAGAACGCAGAACTGAGCATATACCTGCAGCACCAGCTAGATATCTCTGCTGCAAATCCATGGCTGCCCACCCTCTGGAAGAAAATATTGACATACTGACATATGGCTGACAAATATGCAATGCAAATATCACCAAATTGCTGCTTCCAGCATGCAATTAATAAAGGAGAACTCTAGGAGGGCACATTAGAAGTCATTCCCTCTCTTGGAAAGGTTGTTGTCTGGAATATTTGGGAATACTGTTACCTGGTTTGGTGCCCCCCTTTACTGCATCTGCTCATGGTCTGGTGTGACACGGGGATGGTCAGGATGCCTGTCAGCTTTTGCCACTGCAGCCATGAGCAGTGGTGGATGCCCAGGGATGAGCATAAAACCATGACATAAATACAGCATCTCAGTGCAGTATCCACAGTGACTGTCGTTATTTTACAATAAATGAAACTGTGGAATGAAAATGAAAAACCTTGCCTGAAGAAAACGGAAGCAAGCTGTGGAGTTGTCATGTAAAAAGACACCCTTTTGTGCATGTGAGAGGAGAGGTTGTTTTTCCAAGGGCACAGGATGCTTTTACTCAATCAGGGCTGTAGAACTTGCAAAATAAATTGTATATAGCAGGTTCTTTAATCAAACATCTATGACTGCTGAATTAAAACATTAGCTAATGGAATTAGCTCTGAGATTTGAAATTTTTTTCTCTTTGTTATACAACCCAGGAGACCATTCTTTTTTTAATTCCTCCCCAATGTATGAAATCACTGTAGTGTCCTTTACACTGCTTCAGGAATTACGAAGGCTGGAGAAATACTTTTCTTGGGTAATAAACTCGTAGCTGGCCTGAATTTTTCCCCTTCTACACTAAAAACACAGTCAGACTGCTCTCCTTGTCCAGCAATGACCAGTGCACAGCTCTGACCAAAACCCTGTTGTTTCAGCTGATTTTGAAAGATGTCTTTTAAGAACAAGGTAAACTCCAAGGAAACACTCTCCTCTGAGTCTGATGTGATTGCACAATTACAGACATCATAGCTTCTAGGCTTTGATCCAGAAAAATACGTAAGTGTCTGACTTCCAGGGGGCTTTTCATACACTTAGTGTTAGTTGCTTACACACTTTGTTGCGCAGAAGCCTGAGCACAATGTGTTAGAAATAATGATTTTTCTCTGAAAATATGCAAAAAGCATTCAGGAGACATTAAGTTTAGTGTTCAAGTGTTGAATAATCTAAGAGGTTATGCTATAGTATAATAAAATCAGAAAGAAAAAAAAAAAAAAGCAAAGACTTCCTGGCAACACTCTGAAATATATTAAGCAATTCTAGAAAGGTACCAGAATTTATTTCATAGTTATAGAATGGATTTTATAGCTACACAGAATTTTCCATCACTGAAAACCTCAAAGGACTTTATAAACCAGGACTGAATTTTATCTCCTGGTTATAGGATACATACAGCTGCTGTCTTCAAAACTCTGATCCAATTTCTTACAAGCATCTCTTTGGAACAAAAGTCAGTCACTGTTTTTGCAAAGTATCATCTGAAGTATCATGTGAAGGTCCAGTGAGGTCCCCTCCCATCCTCTGGCCTAATCTTCCTACCTGCATATTACTTTCTACATGTTTCCTTCTTAGCTAGTGAAATAAAGGAAACCTGATCAAATTTCAAAGGGTGAAATGTATAAATAAGAATAAAATTAGGATTGATTGCGGTAGACTCAGACTTTATCCAGAGAGGTTAGTGGTATTAGTTTTAAAAATCAGTGAAGTAATAATGATTAAGAACTCTTGCCAAATAAAATCTTACAGTGAAATTAAACATTTCCACTGAAATTGGAAAATAACATATTCATATCTAGTACCTCAAATCTGAAAACAATATCATATAAACTTCAGTGGTTCCAGTTTTAAAGGTGACCCATTCTTATGTTACTATAATTTTTTTAGGCAAAAGTTATTTCCACAGTAGCCCTGCCTCTGTGGGCAGAGAGATTTGTACTTTTATAATGGCTAAAGTGCAAGTACAGCTTTGTCAGGACAATGTAATTACATCAAACACAGACTTGATCCAGCCTAATGATGAAAAAACTACACTACTGAAATGCACATTCCTTTCCTCCTGGGAAATCTAAAACCCACTGAGGTGTTGCTGCAGGTAAATATGTCTTAGAGGCTTTTCTGTTTCATTGTTCGCCCACCTATTTGCCATTACTGAAGAAGGATGTCATGAGAGAATTTAAAGCATTTTTTGGACACTGGGCAACACAGACCGGTCTGATTTTATTTTTCTGAAGTTACTTGGCACTATGGATCTCTAAATAAATATAAATTCATTCACAATCAAACAGGCAAGAAAGAAATGACAAGGGTTTTGACAGTGCTCAAAATACTTTGAGGTATTTTTAGCATATTTCTGAGTCGTATTAGCTTAACCTGTAATAGAATATAAATGAGCCCATATGGCAGAGATGTAATTATGTTCCATGTGAGAAATCCCTGTGGTAGGTTTGGGGGAAAAAACTCACTACATGTGCCTTCTGGAGGGCACGATTTACACATGATTACCTACTCATTTGCATTGAGAAGAATATGAAGTAACACAATGCTAACAACACAGTAATGAAAAGGGCAAGCAAAGACTCCAGATCCCTGGGGGTGCTGATCCCTCTGACTGACATCCAGTTAGGAGCAGGGAATTCGTCCCTTTAGGGAGTACATTTTATGAAGCAATCTTTGATTATGTGGGCACAGTAATCACGAGTCTTAATTATTATTACTGTGAGAGAATGGGCTACAAATCTCATGGGAATGTCTCTGTCACTGATACTTTGCTGGCGAATGCTGAAAATTAGTGTTTTCCCAAGGATCATTTTCATTCCAACCTGATATTTAGCTGAAGTTTCTTTGACTACTAGTCATGAAACATTAAATATAGATTAGAGGCAGAGAGATGTTGAAAGTTAAAATTCACCGGAGGTGCACACCCGTGCACTTGAGAGACAGCCCCAAATGTTGTCCAGATGTTGTAGCAACAAGGCTGAGGGTTCCCAAGCTGCAGCACAGCCACAACAGAGGAGAAAGTGGATGTTTAGCATTCCACTGGCCTTCTGTTTAGTTTACTTGTAGCGTATTAATTTAGCAGAAAGTCCTAACAGCCTGTTAGCAGTAGATGTTACCAAGTGTACACTATCCTGAAAGAATGAAGAAATTCTTTTATAGCAATAAAGGGAGCAACTCAAAGCATGTAATTGATTTTCCACATTTTCAAACTGTGATAAGACTAAGCTTTAGCAGCAGAAACATATGTTTGCAGTTTCGTCAATGTTCTTCAATGAATTGAAAAAAATAGGAACCTATAACTTACTGGTTAGATCGTTAACATGCACTGGGCATTTCGGTGGCTATTGAACCATTTGCCAAGAGCATGTCATCTTCTAAACAGACTCAGAGGTAGCAGGGATTGCTTTTTGCCACAGGACATGTTTTTGTGATTATATAAAATCATTTTTTTCCATTAGGAACACCACAGAAGAACATCAAGGCTTTTTTAACTAGCTATTGTCACGTTTGTGTGCTGTCCTTCCTTACATCCTTTTCAGTCCGGAGGGGCAGAGCAGCAGCCGGGCAGGGCTCATGTCTCTGCTCATCCCTGCAGCATTCCCAACTAACTACTGCACACTGCAGCTTCTGACAGCCAGGCTGCTGCCCCCAGTCTTCACACCAGTAGTTAGGGTGCTCTCTGGGCCTCCCCATGAACATCCCTGATGATGCCCACCAGAAGAACTCAGAGCAGAACCATCCAAACAAGTCTTCAGAAAGGTTTTTGGGTTCTCCTGACACCAGAAAGAAGACAGCACAGAGTGTAAGAGCCAACCTAAAAGAGGTCACCTACTAAGGCCTGGAAAACAGGTCACCTACCTGTCCTCAGAAATTTTTCCATTTCAGATTTCTTCCCATCTTTCATTATGAGAAACCTCAGGTGCTTAGCAGTTTCATTGTAAAAAGAGAGGACACATCCTCAGAATAATCTATTTATCAGGATATACAAGGGAGATACAGAAAATTTGAGTCCTATTCCTACTCTGTTTGCCTTAAGTTTTGGGTCCACATATCTGCTCTAAGTCCACTTGGCATGCTAAGCCTGAATTGCATTTCAATGAATACTTGTGAAGAGTGATACAGGCTGTGATGGTGACACTCATTGGCTCCCACTAGAGAACAGCAAAGTTTCCAGTAACTGAGGTAGTTGTGGTAGAGAAAAGAACAGAGGTTCGTGTCCCCACATGTCATTTGCCTCAATTCTTGTGTTGGAAGACTTGCCAAAGTGAGAAGGAAACAGCTTGGAGGGATGCCTGCCCACAGCCAGGAGGGAAGAGGGTGTTTGCAGCATGGGGGTAAGGAAATCATCTTCTGGCATGGTGAGGAGTTGGCAAGGCTGACTGAGAATCAAACAGGGCAACAGTAGGGCAGGGGGGAAAAAAGCCCTCAAAGACTAGAAGCAAGCTCATTCATGTTTGCTCCCTTAGGACAGCACAGAGCATCCCCCACAGAAGATGACTTCATAGCTTTGAAACTAGGTGAGCAAGCTACAGAGAATAGGAAATGGGGATGCAAGACCCTTTAAACTGAAGTCTAAAGGTTTGAATTTGGGAGACAATGGGAGTATCTATCTGAGTTTGTCACCATCTCATTACCACTGGGTTTCAGGTAGCAGCAGATGATGGTCTTGTATGGCTTTCTCATGGGCAAACATGGGCAGCAGAGATCACCATCTGAATGAGGCAGATGCTGTGGTTATGGCCTGGAGATGGAGGAAGGGGACAGTAGAGGCAAAGAGTCTCTCTGGGCCTCCACAGGAGGGATGGCTCTTCTGGGCCAGGGGCACCCACTGCTGTACACCACTGTGGGTGATGCATTTGGAGTGCCATGCCCTTCTACCACAAAGAGGGTTTTTAGAGCACCTGAAGTGTGTTGAATGGCTGAGTGACATGCTTGCTGCTCCCTCTGCCAAAGGAACCACCATATTTATACAGCCACAAGGCTTTTCTTCTACAAAGCAATAAAACCATAAGGGCAAAATACAGGTCAACTCACCCTCTTATTTCGTATGTCAGCATGGAAGAAACAGAAAACCAAACAAAATCCCCAGTGGTTGCTCAGTCCCATCCCTCCTCTATACGTGCCTCCTCCTTTTCAAAAGCTGTGCACAGGGAAAAGAAGAAGGAACGTGGTTGCCTTCCCAGGGGCTTAGTGGAGCTGTTTGCAGTGACCTCCACAGGCCCTGCTGTTTACATGGATACATTATCAGTGACTGCACACACCGGCTCTGCTCCAGATCTTTGCAAATACTTGTGCAAGGTGAAAAGAAATACCATGGGCCGTGCAAGGCTCCTGTTATGGAGATGATGGGAATTGAGGGTACTCAGCTACAAATATAACCAAACCCTTCTCAGCTATTTCTGGTTTCTACTCTCAATTTGCACTTAAGAACGCCAAACAAACAGAGCTCTCAAGCAACGACAGACAGCAGCTTTATTTTGACTGCTTCCTAGCCTACTTTTTTTGGTTTGTTTTGTTGTAGTTTGGAATATAATTTTTTAAAAAGAGAAAGAAAAAGGGGAAAAGGTACAGGAACCATGTGTGCTTTCCTGCAAATGCTGCTCATGTAATTCTCTTTGAAGTGTGCAGCAAAACTCCTTTGTAGGTTAATGAGAACAGGATCAGGCCCTCCACAGTGAACTTGTGCTGAGAGCAGATAAGATCTTGAATCATTCAGAGCCAAGCATGTTATTTGTGCAACATGGGCAGGCTGAGTCAATCTCTGAATATTTTTAATGGGTGTCAACATGAAGTGTTAATTCCACAAGTAATGTTGTTTTGCAGTTTGCCTGTGCCTGCTCTCCAGGCTGCCTTCACAAATGGTGCACATCCTCTTGCTGGCTGAGACAGAAAAACTATTTCCAGAACTGCTGCAGGAAAACAACACTTCTGAAAAAGTATAAAATGGGACTTTTACAAAGAAATGGAAAACCAAATTATAGTAGGAATACCTGCTAGACATTCAGATTGTCAGCACACATAGAAGTAAAAGTTCCCCATTTCAAACAGAGATTATTACTTTTTTTCTTTAAGGACCCTAAAATCAAAACAAGCATTTCGTAACTGACCATTTTTGAGAAACTAACCTCTTTTTTTACAAAACAGAGGACTGAGGTACTGAAGTCTCAGATGCTTAGATAACGTCTGCCCCTGGATAGTACCTATATAACCTTGGTAAATAGGATCAGAAAAACATTGAAAACATTTTGAATTTCTGATGAAACTAACTAAGCACTGTGAACAACTTTTGGATGAGAAATCTTTATTCTTGACTTTTCCTTTTTCTGTTCCCAGGATCTCCATGCACTTCCTAATGCATCTTGAAGCCAAGATGAAATTACAGCCCTCATGAGGCCAACAGGAGGTTCACAATTGCCTGTTGCCTTCAACAGAGCTGGGATTTTACTCTTACTGTAAAGATATCTTAAGAAACACTGGGCCCAGCTGCCCACTTCTATGGAAATAGTCAGCTGGAAACATAGCAAAGCTTACCACACAATTTCCTTTCCATTTTCCCCTGTAGGGAGATTTTTAATCTTGGAGTGGAAAACAGGATCCAGGGAAACCTGTGGAAGCCTTGTGGTTGCCATCTAGAGAGAACTGGCTCTGGCTGGGCTCCTTGCCTTGCCCTGGTCCCCATCCCACCATCACCTCAGCCCCAGCTTTGCAGCCTACTCTGCTTGTCCCTCTTCCATGATGCAACAAAGAGGGTGTGTCTTGTCGGGATTCCGAAACACCCAGACAAGCTGTTTCCCTGCCTCCATCTTCCGTGACTCTGGGACATGTGCTAGAGGACCTGCCCATGGTTTCTGCATGCTCTGGAGAGCCATCCCCTTCCCACATCTGAGTTATGGTGGTCTTCAGCTACCTTTGGGAAAAGAGGCACAAATCCTGCACTGCCACAAGTTCCCAGTTCATCATCTCAAACCTGGCTTGTGCAGACAACCATCTCCTACTGCCTCCCCCCTTGGCAGTCCCTCCTCCTCCTCCTGCCTCCCTGACCTTTCCTTGCCTGCACATCACAGCTCACTGCCTACCCAGGCCCTGATTTCCATCTCTCTCCCCCGTGCCCTCGCACCTGGACACAACACAACACCAAGGACTCCAGGCTTAGCAGTGCTCAGCACAGCACTCCCCATCTGCTGTCATATGTGGGCTGAGAACTGGTATGCTTCACCACTCCAGAACTGCAAATCTTTGTGTCAGGAAGTGGAGATGGCGCTCAGACACAACGTTAAGTCATCCCAGTTGCAACTCCTTACTGGAATTGGTCAGAATCCATTTTCTTACAACTGAGCACCATTTGCTTCTGTTAGTTTTGTTAACAGTGAAGTGCCCAATCCTACAAAATGCTAAACCTTTGAGCAGGTTGCAAAATTTTCTTTCACTTCCCTCAGAATTAGAATAGCTATTTTCTTAATTAAGAAGTAAATAAATAAACTACTTACAGTCTTTTAAGAGACAGCTTCATGCTAAGAAGAGACTAATTACCCTCCCCATTCACAGAAAATAAAAGCAAAGCTTTCACCATTATAGAAAACTAAGTACTGAGAAGTTAACAAGAGCCATAGCAAAATCTGACTTTGTGATGAGCTGGTTTTCCTGCAATTTTTCATTTATATAAATATTTTGAGAAACCCACCTTGAGGTTTTGTGTTGGCTTATTATTTCCTCTTTAGATGCAGTTGTAAATGACTAGGCTATAGATGAAACACTCATTTTTCTGAAGGCAATCATAATGGTGTGCTGCAGCCTTTTCTTCTCAATTTCACATAGAGTGAATTTACCACAATGCGCAGTAATATTTTAATTTGAACAACTGGAAAATTCTTACCTGCCCACTCTGTCCTGTTAGTATTAACTCAAGATCAGCTCCTTTGGGATAATCTTTGTGCCTGTATTTAACAGTGAAATGTCATGAATAAAGAAGCTGTCAAATGCCTTGAGAACAAGTCTCTTCTCTGTCTGGACAGCAATGATTTTGTGATGAATGTGATGAACACTGCACAGTCAGTTCTCAACAATAAATGGGGATCTGACAAAGTTCTACTCTGACAATGGTTGGAGCAAGGAAACTTCCAGAGTAGTTACCTGAGAGTAACAGGCAAGAGAGCAGTAGAACAGGAGCCACAGTAGGTTGGCTGGGGATGTTGTAATGGCACATACTGCCTGTAACTTTCCTCCATCAAATGCAGGGATTAAGAGCAGCCAGGATAGTCTCCACCCTAGGTAGGTGGGGAAAAAGCAAAAGAGCCAGCACACTGCTTGGGCAGCCAGGAAAATGAGCCAATTCAGCACAGTCTCAGCAGTACTGCTGCCAGTGGGGCATCCAGATATGGAGTTTGCAGGAAAAGGCCAACACTTCTTCTGAGTGAGAGTGACAGACCAGTACCCAGTGGAGCTACAGGCATTGAACCAGGGGTGGGCAAGGTGCCAGGTGGGGATTGGCATCTTCCTCTGTTGCTCAAATGCACTGCACAGTCCTGTGGCTGGCAGTCCTGCTTCCAACTGCTGTAGTGTTCTGAGCCTGGTAGTGGAGCTCAAACAAGATACCAGTAACAAAGCAATAGTACTCAACCTGAACAAGAAAACATGACAAGTCATAGAGCATCATTGAGCCATACTTCTAGTCTCAGGTAAACACAGCCAGTGAGACTAGCACTGAGTCACGGGATGTAAAACAGTTATATGGGATCTGAATTACACAAGTATGGAACAAAAGAGCATCAAGACATCCCACCTGCAAGATACAGGACATTTTCATTTTTCTTGTGGTCGTTGTCATTAAGCTACCCCATAAATATTTCTAACTATGTGGTGCAGCAAGTAATTAGTATTAGCCATGATATACTAGAACTAGACAAAAATACCCTTCTCTCTCACCCAAGGGGATCCTGGTGATACCATAAGGAGGATGAATTCCACCTACTGTGCTGCACTTTTGACATAGGGTAGCATTCTATGTTAGCCTAGGATAAAACCTTATTAAATGCTGCAGACATTTATGATGTATAATAATGCAACCATCCAAATGACAGCTAATTGCAAATAAAAGTCTATCACTTCAGCACTTCTGAAGAAGTTATTTCTAAGACAACCCATCAAAAATACTTTACATGGTGGCTGACAGAAGCCTCCCAATGCAGTATGTTTACATCAATTTAATGGTTAAGGTGTTGTTTTCACCTTAGTGAAGCTAAATCATGCCCAATACTTTTCATACATTGCAACAAAGCCTTAGGATACAGGTAAAAGGCAAGGCTTGTAAGGGTCTCACTTCATAAGAGGTCAGTAGCTGAATGTGCGTCTGGGTCTTCATTAAGTGTTGTCTGAGTAGAAAACTAGAGTTTATTTACCCAACCTCAAGATAAGCAACTTAATGCTGCTGATTTGAATGCAAACAAAGGCAAGACCTCATGTCTGGAAGACTCTCTGATGTGGTTACACTGGAAGTTTAGAATAAACACAAGTTGGGATCTGAAACACAGTTGTCATGGCCTACAAATTCAGCATGTTTAAAAGTATTTAAATTTTTTTAAAGCATTGTCTACAACTGAACTAACAAAGCTGTATTGCTTTTATCTGGAAGGTGTTACACTTGCAATTACATATTGATTATTAAGGTCTATTTTGCTAATTCACTGAAATCTCTCTCATATGACAGAAATTACATTTGCTTCTCCATTTAGTGACCTCAAATGACAAAAGGTGCAGAATGAATTTAAGCTGGCAGGTAAATGAAATTATGCCTTTCCTTTTTTCTTGCACGACTTATCTAGTCTGCTTTAACACCATCAGTGGGTGGTGATGGTGTTTAACACCATTCACAAATGAATATGGGGCTCATAATGCTTGCACTGTGTCCAGGACCTAATCCTGGCATGCTTAGTTTGTCCTTAAGAAGCTATTTCACATCTTAAAATGCCTGTAGACTTCTAAAAACTAAACTGTGAAAACCAAGGCCTCAGCTGTAAGACAATTCTTGCTTCCTAAACCTGCTAACCCATTTTTAAATTATGGTACTGCTATTTCAGAATTGATCAGGAGCTTCAGAACAATGCATTTCTCTTTTATGCTGTAAAAACAGAAACAGCAAAGGGGTCAGTCCAAAGCAAGAAAAACAAAGTTCTCCTTCTCCAAATGAGCATGTAACATTGCCTAAGCCTTACAGCTCAACTGATGAACAACAGAGGCAAGAGACTTACAAATATGAAAAACTCTCACAGCTATGGATGCAAGACCAACCCTCTCTTCTAACGGGACCCAGCAGATTACCAACTTGCATTTTTGAATCAACATTTGAATTCAGAATCCATATGATCCATTGACTCCAAGTTTGCACAACACACAGAACAATGATGCTCTGGGTCCAGCAATGCAAACAGCAACCAACAAAATCTAGGAAAATTAAAAGGGGGGGTGAGGCTGATATTCAGAACTGATTTTGCACAGTATTGCCAGTTGTGTAGTGCTGTCATTGGAAACATCTGTCAAATAAAATGCAATTTCAGTGCCTGAGCACTAGAGGGTAAATTAATGATAAAAACAGAGCTGTGCCTCAGTTCCCTTATTTGGATAGGTAAGCATTTAAACTCTTTACTTAGCTCCTCTTCATCTGTCTTGAGTTTTGCTCGCTGAAGCTCTTTCCAAGGCCAAGCAGCACTGGGATGGAAGAGTTACATCACACAAATGCAAACTTCTTGCAAGAATACTCTCAATAATTTTAAAGCATGTGTCATGCCAAACCCATGATTACTTTCTCTGGTCAGCTTCAGGGTGCACACCTTTTCAAAAGGACTACAGTGTCAATCTGGAAGTTGTTTCTTGTGACTGGCACTGGCAAAAGACTGATGAGATACTAGCCCATAGCCTATTTTGAAAAACACTCATCCTGTAAATAAACAGCAGTCTCTTCTCATACCCAATTATCATCCCTTTAAATACTACTTTTTTTTAAAAGTGCAAAGGGATGGCAGCAGAAGGGTGAGGATCATCCAAAGGGGAGAATTGAGCCCCACTAGATTTCAGTCTTTCCCTCTACTGAAAGAAACCAAAACCAAACACAACACAAACACACACAAATATGTGCATATACCAGACATTTTGGGCATTACTATATGAACAAACCAGAAATCCTTCTCCTTCCCAATAGGATTTGTTATGGAAACAGCATATAATTTCATTCCAATACCACAAATTTGCCACTACATTAAAGAGCATTACTGTTACTGAAGGATGAACAGTAAACCAACATCCCCAGCTCTTCAGGCTACAGCCCTCTTCAGGGGAATGGTGATTCTGAGTGTCCCTTCATTTTAGAGTATAAATATATCCCATGAGAGAAAGCAAAGCTGCTGAGTATGGAATGCCTCAACAAGAACTTTAGCCAAAAAACTTTGTTATACCAGTTTTGTTCTTCTATTAACCTTGTCAGGGACAAGAGAAGTGGGCAAAACTGCTTCTTTGTATTCTGATACTTTCTCTTGTAACCATGGCACATCAATTACCCAGACTATGTTGTAAAAACCCCCATCTAAACCCCCTGGAGCAACGGACAGATTTTTTTTTAACAGTAAACCATTACTGATGCCCCATGCAAAAGACATCTTTGTATCATATTAATAAAGCATCTGAAATACCATTATGTGTTGAGAAATAAAATATAAAAAGATGGATGAGCCACACAGCACCACAGCATTCTGTGATGACTGTGACCTTTGCAAATTACTGCCCTGTGAAGGGTCACAAAAATTAGCAAACAAAAAGCAGGGGGTGCTCTTTCAACAGATTTATGAACATATTGTGCTCTCTAGTACACTTATTAAAATAACCAAGATTGGACATGGAGGTTCAGCTCTGAAAAAAAAAAAAATCCAGAAAACTGAAGGGGATCCATATCTGCTGCAAATAATGAACTGTAAATACTGACATTTTACTTACTGTACAAAAAATTCCATTATTCATTTCTGAGAAGTATTTTTAAAAATTGGTCTTCATATCCCTACTATGAATACATCATCTCTGTTACAAATAAATGTATTCTCCCATGCATAAATAAATCACATTGTTGCAAGAAAACAAATCAGCCAAACGGCTGAAATGTAATTATACAGTGAGAACAAGAATTCCATTGCAACTGAAAGTGAATGGCTCGCACTTCAGGTCATAGCAGAGTGCTGACCAGCACAATTCTAAATGCTGAACTACACCCTCCAAAAAGGAGGAAAAAAGAACCTTGAGAAAAATGTCCAAATATCTGAGAAAGCAGGAATTATGTTTATGTAGAATGAATTTTAAAACAATGAGAAAATCCTGCCCCCTTGTCTCACCTTAGAGAAATTCTGTTAAGCTTCCCTCACTTCTCTATGGCTGTTTATGCATCATGATTTGAAAAAAGTAAACAAGCCAAAAATCATTTGTATTTGCCTCCAGATCTACAGAATGAAATGCTTTACTAGCTCATTAACACTAAAAATAAAAAATCAAGTTTGATAATTAACCAGTCTTTCCTAATAAACCCACACCTACTGAATGGCACTTCAAACAATTAATTACAGAAAAAAAAGAGAGGGAAAAAAAATGTATTGTGTTAAAAGGTTAAAGAATATGCATACTTTCCATAAAGCTGAAATGCTTCCATGAACATTTAACTCTGGATTAACCAAACATTCCAAATTCAGGAAAATAAAACTATTTTACTCATTAAAACATTCAGACAATATTGCGACATAGTTTGAGAGTCATTTTAAGCACTGAGATTTTTTTTTGTTTTAATAGGAAAAGGAGAAGAAAGGCTAAGTTGAGAGAACCCTTTTCTGCAACAACAACAAAAAAAAAAACCACAAAAAACCAAACCAAAAACAAAATCCAAAGAAACCCCACCAAACCCACCAAAAAAGAACTGGTGAGCTTCTTTCTTCTCCTGCCATACAGCAGATCTCTTCTTGCATTTCACACCACCGACCATACCCTGTCAGAGATCTTGAACAGTTTACATTACTTCTTTTGAAGGATTAATCTAGACCAGCCCAGAGATAAAAACCAAAACGTACAATGAATTCCTACACTGAATTCGTGAACTCAACATAAGAAAAGAAAAAAGGAATCCCACATATCTTGTAGTATATACACTGCTTTCACACAGTATGAGTTGGAGGAATACGTAAAGGGACAAGATAGTTTTGTACAAAACCTCAATTTATTTCAGAGAAATTAAAAATATGGTATTTAATATATATAAATTTCTATTCCTCTATAAATATAGATGATCTTGTGATAATGAACAGAAATAAATGCATACCAAATTAAAATAATTTTCCATTTCAGGGTATGGTAGCCATAGATAATGTTTATGAACCTAAATACAGGCATTTGTAATATAAAAAAAAGTTTAAAACAATACAGTCGGGAGAGAAGCATTCTGCTGTTTTTCATACAGAGGTCTACATATTCAAATGCATCTGTTGAAAGTTACAATTTTCTCTTTAACTTTTTAAATGTATTAGAAGCACAATCCCACACACCCAGGAGCATACAAGGTAGTAGATACACTGCACACATGGTATCTTATCCTTGCACTATGCAATATTATTTCTGTACCGAAAAAAGAGGGGAAAAAAGACAGCAGAGGTTCTTTCAGGTCTCACATCTCACCAGAGTGCTTAAGCATTCTGGTTTTGTTTTCCTTTCCATTGTTTTTACTACTGGCAAAAATCATCACACCCTCATAATGTGTAATGAATTAAATCGCAATGAATCAAAATTCAGAGGAATGGCAATGGCTCCAGTGTTTCCCATATGAAGAGCCGGGGTATGAATATAACTAGGGAGCAGGGGGGAAACAAACAAAAGGCCCGAACTGAATGCTACGTTTTATTCCGATGAAGCTCTTTTCACTGAGCCCGTATTTCCTGATCCTGCTGACTCCAGCCGGCAGCAGCCCGGCGGGGAGGGAACGCGGCAGGCGGCGGTAGGAGCACTCGCGGGGCGCCCCTGGACTGGAGAGCGGACTTAGAAAAAAACCACAGCAACAGGAGGGACTTTCGGTGTATTGCTGTCGCCATCCATCTCCCGAGCCATCGGAGGTGCTACAGGTGCAGGCGGTGCTGAACCCAAACTCCTACACCGACCCGGGCCACCTCCTCCCGAGCCATGCGCGGCATGGCCAGACCCCGTAACCCCAGT
>NW_008237226.1:3228631-3230299 GCF_000691975.1 Corvus brachyrhynchos | reverse complement strand
AGCCCGGGGCAGGAGGCGCCCCCGGCCGCAGCCCCGCTCCGGGCCCTGCCGCTCATGCAGCTGAAATTCCAAGCAAAGCCATTACAAAACCTGTGTGGGGGAGAAGAAGGGGATTTGTTTTCGATTCTCTTACCGGCAGCTTTTCCCATCCTGCCCTACGAAATAAAAATCCAAAGACTTTTTTTCTTTAAATAAAAAAAAAAGGGGAGGGGAAGCGAGGAAGTAAAATCCGCAAACGGGTTAGAAGTGTCCTAAATAATTAAAAAAGTGAGGTTTTTTGTAATTTAAATACAAATATACTTACAAAATCTTACAGAGGCTATTTACATCCCTCTCCCCCAACCTGACAGTGCGTTCAGCTCCTACAGGAGACAGCCTGAGCGGCGCGGGGAGGGCAGAGCCCGGAGATCCCAGGCACTGGGGTCCCCCCAGCTCGTCCTCCGCTCCCCACCGCCTGCGGAAGCCACTCGCAGTCCCAAAAAATTTGCCCAGGCTGGATAAGGAGCTGCTTCCCGAGGCAGAGCCTCAGTCCTCTGCCTACCCGCATCTCCCTAGCCTAGCAAGCAGGGGTCTCAGACGGTGGTCTCGCCCTGTTTGCTGTTGGTGAGCCTGGTGTAAAACTTCCTCCAGGAGTTCAGGGTTTTCCCAGACCAGATCCAGAAGCCCGAGGTGATGCCCACGATCAAGGTCATGAGATACTTGATCATGAAGACCGTGAAGTCGGGGCTCATGGGCGGGTGGTGGCCGCTGTGATTGTTGGGGCAGGGAATGGCATAGCTCTTACAGCTCTGCGTGACCCAGCTCCTCTCCCACTGTTCCCTAAAAGCTTGCTCGTAAAAATAGCAGGCAATGACGATGGTGGCCGGCACCGTGTAGAGGACGCTGAAGATGCCTATCCTCACCATGAGCTTCTCCAGCTTTTCTGTCTTGGTGCCGTCATGCTTCATGATGGTCCGGATCCTGAAGAGGGACACAAAGCCAGCGAGCAGGAAAGAGGTACCGATGAACAGGTAGACGAACAAGGGGGCCAGCACAAAGCCCCTCAGGGCATCCACGTTGTTGATGCCCACAAAGCAGACGCCACTGAGGACGTCCCCATCCACTTGTCCCAGGGCAAGGATGGTGATGGTCTTGATGGCCGGCACGGCCCAGGCGGCCAGATGAAAGTACTGGGAGTTGGCCTCAATGGCCTCATGGCCCCATTTCATGCCAGCAGCAAGGAACCAGGTAAGGGAGAGGATGACCCACCAGATGGAGCTGGCCATGCCAAAGAAATAGAGCATCATGAAGAGGATGGTGCAGCCCTCCCGCTTCGTGCCCTGCGCCACGGTGCGGGAACCGTCCTCGGCAAAGCGCTCGTTGCAGACCACCCTCTCCTCCAGGAGGAAGCCGGCGATGTAGGCCACGGCCACCGCCGTGTAGCAGCCTGAGAGGAAGATGATGGGCCGCTCGGGGTAGCTGAATCGCTTCATGTCCACCAAGTAGGTGAGGACGGTGAAGAGGGTGGAGGCACAGCAGAGCACGGACCAGATGCCGATCCAGGTGCGGGAGAAGCGCAGCTCCTCGGGCCCGAAGTACATGAGCCCATAGAGGCGGCCGGGCTCGCAGGGTGCCCCGCAGTCCTTCTCTCCCAAGAAGCGGTAGTTCAGGTAGGAGGGCACCTTCAGC
>NW_008237226.1:3220467-3227486 GCF_000691975.1 Corvus brachyrhynchos | reverse complement strand
TTCCCCGGTGGTGACGATTGTTGAAGCCCTTGAGCGGCGCACCCGGACTGGGCCGGGGCCCATCGGCCTCGGTGCCCCCCGCCGTGCAAGCAGCCGGGCTAATCCCGGGCGGGGAAGTCGATGTTTGGCACATGGCAAAGGCCAGGGTTGGAGGAGGCATCCGCGCCACTGCCAGGACTGTGCTTCGGGGAGCAGTGCGCAGTCGGGGGCATCTCTGCAGGTCTGAAATGTGGGAGACACACTGCGGTCACTTGGGGCGCGGGCAGGAGCCGCGGCAGCGTGAATGCACAGACCGCGATGTGGCACATCGCATACACGGTGATGTTCGAGTGGCTAAAACTCGCCTCTCCCCAGTGACACTTTAAGTAGCTTGCTACCAAGCTACTGCCAGTGTGTTATCTGCGCCTTCCTCCCATCGTGTCCACAGCAGCAGCCCGACATACGAATATAATCCCAATAGGGCTGTCCCGTTTCCCTTCCTCCCTCTGCTCAGTGGGCAACTATTCCAGTGTAACTCAAGTCGAATGCTGTGTGACTTGCAATACTTCCCGTCAGGTTTTTGAAATTCTTGCTATATTATGGGGAGGGGGTGAATGGGCATACAAGTGACCGCTAGCAGTGGCTATTTTTGCATGCCTGAAGCCCCATTGCACAAACAGAATGGAGGTCCTGTTGGCTCTCCCGAAATGCATAGTCCAGAAAAACGATGAAGGCTGAATGGGGGATTTACTGTACTCACTGGAATTGAATAAGAATAATACAGGGTGCTCCTGGAGAGGAGAAGAACCCTGCCCTGTTCTCCAGACATTCAGTAATTAAGGCTCTCTGTCGTGTGTGCAAATGTTCTCATATTTGTCCGAAGGTTAATTCTGCCGTTCTGAGCTGAGCCAGGCATGGAACTTCTCCCATCAGCTGTCTTCCTTCTCTGCAGCATGCTCCCACCCTTTCCGCCTTACATGTTAATTGAGCTCCAAAACTCCATTAGCAGTAAGACAACTCCAGCATTTCTTTCTAGCTGTCAGAGGTGGCAGGGGAAAGACATCCATATTTCTTGGATAGCTACAGATAAAATTTGGACCATGCTATTTAGGCCACTTACTTTCTCCCAGCAGTACTGTCCCACATTCAAACTAATTAATAGCAAAATCTATGCTGTGTAACGACTGTAGAAGTGGGATCATGTTTAGAAATTGCACATCCTTAAAAATGTTCATTGCTGATGTCCTCGTTTACTGAGGTTTATTGAGTTCTGTCAAGAACTCTCCTCAGAGGACCATAGTTCAAAAATGGTATGCACAAACACCTTTTTCCATCTTCTGTTGAAAAGTCTGATTCCTTGAATATTGTATTTATAGTTTTGAGCTACAGGTTTTTCTCTTCAGATCTACATCAGTGATTAAAATTATTAACTTCTTTCTAGCACAATACCTATTTATATTCAGCCCTAAATAGCAGTATTGTTTCTCTGTTCATCCTAAAAAGACTGAACACTGGATCTTTAGATCGGAACAAGTACTATACATACTCTTTCTCACAGAAAATGAATGTGAATTTTTGACTATCTTGGGAAGCCTCCTTGTCTTTCTGCCTGTCCTTCAGACCTGGGGACATATCACACAATCCAGGAGAGGTAATTAAGATGACTTAAGTGCATCATCAGTTGGTTGAAATTCTACCTACTGGGGTCTGCATTTGAAATATTAAGGAAACACTTCTCAAACTGAAAAACACCGTCTCTAATAACCTAGCAGATTGTTCTAGGAGAAAGACCAGTGTCTACAGGAAAGGTTTGTACATGTATGTAATAGATTTTTTCAGACCAACTAGTACAGAAGGAAAACCAGACACATTTCTGGATTAACAAGCTCTTTTTTGTTGTTGTTCTGAAGCAGTAACTATCTAAATGCAGTAATTAGCTAAAAGCTAAATGCAGCTTGAGAAAAACTACTTCAAGTTCAGCTGTATCAGTAGGACCAGCTCAGAAAGAAAAAGTGGAAATGGGATGCAGGTCATATTGTGGGGAAAAGAACCAGGGTTGGGAGCTGGTAAGTTCAGAAAAGTTCCTAGGACTTGCTAATTTTAACTGTTTAATGATTTTTCACATAACAATCTTGTGTGGAAAGAATCTTCCCAGAAGCACTTGTCCTACATTTCAAACACCCCAAACCACAAAACTCATCATTAGAGCATAATCCTCTGTGGCCCAAAACACCAGATCAGTTTAAACCGTGCCTGAGCAAGAAATGCAAGATGTATTGATGCCCATCCACTACTGCAGCAATGAACACCCCCTGCTATCAAATCACTGGTCTGACATTTGATGTTCTAGGGCAGCACTTCATCCACTGCACAGCTGCGTTCCTTGTAGTTCTAGTGCTGAAAATGAGCACTCAGCTCCAGCATGAACTCCCAAAGGCCATCTTCATAGACCAAACAAACCACTGTGCTGTTTGTGAGGGAGTTTTTCTCACAAACAGGCATTCTCTCTCTCCTTTCAGACCTGATCCTTAAGGGAAACTAGAGAACTTGTCCCACAGAAGTGCACATGGGAACTGGGTTTCCTAACACTGTCCAAAACTGTGGACTCAGTAGAGATTCTGGTCTGAGAGTACATTATAATCATCTTCTGCTTCCACATGCAGCAGAAGAACTACTGCTACTCTCCTACTTACCCCTCTCCAAATCAAGAGACTGTAAGGTACTTGCCTCTTCTTCTTGTTTAGCTAATAAATGCCATTTTCTCCCATCATTAACATCATCAATGTCCTCTCTATTCTAAAGCTATCATCTTCTTCCTTTCAGAGCTGGCTTAATTAATAAATTTCTTAACAAATGGTAAGCATTTGCTCTTAACTGAAAGGTGATTCTAACCCACAGAAAAGTGTGACCAAAAGTCTGTCTTACTTTCCACCTATATGTCTTGGTCTAACAAAATACACTACTTCTTCATGCAACCCCAGTACTGTACATCATACCCACAGGAGACTATTCATGTGTGTCTGCCTTGTTTAATGATTGCTTAGGTGTCCACCATAGGTGGCAGTTGGAGAGAGGAGACTGGACAGGATGCCACCTTTGCTCAGGTCAATATGACAGTAATCATGTTTTTATCAAGATACACAGTGCATTTCTTAAAGCACAGACACTCTTCCCCCTTGCCATGGAAAGATAATCTTCCATTCTAAAAGAAAGAAAAACTTGGGCATTAAATAATAATAAAAAGGATTTTCAGCTTTTACTTCAAAACAATATGCTGATGATACTTGGTATAGTAGCCATTAGGAGAAATTAGGACTCTGGCAGGTAGGCAGAATATGAGATTTGTCCTCTTACACTCTTTGTGTACCAATACTATCCTTAGAGTGCTGGTTTGTGCTCGCTTTACTTGTTATGGGAGATGGGGGATTGTCTGAAAAAACCCGAAGTTATGTAAATCTTTAATTTTGGAAAGAAACAAAGCAAAAAGTCGTCACAGTATTTTCTTGTTTTCCTCTGTGTGACTGGCAGAAATAGGATAGAGTGAATGCTTCTATTCCGCAGAACTTAAGGAAAACTTGTTTTCCTAGAGGAAATTATTCAGCTTTATCTCACAGACCTATGTTACATGCAGAGAATCCAAATATAAGCACAAATGTGTATGTAGTAAGGCTAGTGAGCACCCAAATGAATAAAATATAAACCCAGTTGATAACATAAGTGTATGTTTGCCCACCAAATTAAAGCACATAAATAATAAGGTTTTTAGTTGATTCAAGGTTTCATTATTTAGATGTCAAATAAGGGGTTAAAAGTAAGATCATCATAATTCAGTGGGATAATTTAAAAGTTGATTTTTTTCTCATGTTGAGCATGCAATTTGGCTGATAAGAACAGTTAATATTTTTTGTGTACAGAGCAATTAGTTCTGTATGGAAAGAAAGGATTTTTGAGATTTGGGTGGAGAGAGGGATTAAAATATGTAATCTGTAATGGGCAACAATGTGTATACTAAATTAATGAAGTTTCTTGGGAATTTCCAAATGAGACAGTACAGGTTCATGTCTCAGGTGGGTCTCATTTCAGCTCTGAGTACTGGCAGTACACGTCACATCCAAGTCCTCCCAATGCACAGACAGGGATACTTGCTGAAGAATCAGTACAAAACTGCAAATGCAGTGAAATGAAGGAGAGAGGATTACAGTGTCATACATTCCAAACTGTAAGATGAGATAAGGTACACCCTTACATTGCCATATTGAAACTACCATATATTTTGGGAGATAAAATCCTTAATCAAGATAATACACACTTCTAAAGTAAGGTGTTTGACCCTAGAAGTTGACACTGAGGTCTACAAACCAAAATTCTGAAGAGAAAGTACCTGGACAAGACTCCCAAGCAGCTTTTAAAGTTGCATGCTAAGATATTTTTCGGTTTGCAACATGCCAATGACATAGCCATCTGCCCCAGGGCCATGGGCATAGCGTCTCACAGACCTATTCTTGCCAGAAGAAAAAAAATCCTTAAAATTTAAAAGCCTACCTTGGACATTTCTTGGAACATCTAGAAGACTCTTGGAAGTATGCCTGTGCTGACAAAAATAACAAACATGTGCAGTGATTGGCAAAGAAAATCAGTAGGAGCTGAACACAAACCTTAGGGATGGTGCAGTCAGCAGCCAGAATACTTTCTGCAGCAAAGGGTCTCAAGGCTGTACAGCCAAGTGCTCAGAAAGTCACCTCAGTGCAGAGGTAGTTATTACTAACAAGCATTTGACAAGATACCAAGTAATTCTCTGACCATCAAGTGGCCCAGGTCAGCTTACCCTCAAATTCATCCCATGTGTCTTTATATATGCCTTTAATTAATTGGCTGTATTAGTTTGCAATTGTCAATTTAGGTTAAAAATTGTACTTTTATTTGTATTTGGGTGTTGTGGGAACAAGGGAAATAAAGTTTATTCCTTTGAGTGATAGCTATTATAACATGAATGTTCTACCAGGTAGCATGGGCTAGGTATAAAGAGCAATTTTTGGCCAGCATTGGTGTAAGTCAGCCCCCCATTACAAGGATTTTATATGTTTTAAAGAGGCATGAGGAGAAGCAGTATGCACAGTCAAAGCAGACTACAAAGAGTCTCTTCCTCCCAATACCCACAGCATTTTTTCCTTAATGCTGTTTATTCAAGATAGATGGAGTATGTGGAGATTTGATTTGGTTTTCTTTCCTGTTCAGAAGAAATGTAGATGATCCCTTGCAAATTAAAGCCGCATGTTGCCTGCCTTCCTTGACATGTTCTGTGCTGGGGTGAGAGGCGCAGGGGCTGCAGCCCGGCTGCTGCTGCCAGAAGTTTTCCGGAGAACAAGAAAAAGTCACAACTCTTAAAAGGGCAATTGCAGATCACAGCTCATTTTGTTCAGAGAATGCGAACATTTTTACTCTCTTTTTATTTCCCTTTCTTGAGCAAGTTCTTCTACAGTTACATACAGTGCCTGAAAACACAGACTCTCTCTTGTTCTTCAAACACAGAGAGGCTGATTTAAGGGCCTAAGATGGCAATCCTTACTCCCAGGAGTAGACCCGCTGATTTCACAGATGCAGGGGAAAGGAGTAGCGCTTCATAAGGCTGTGATGCAAGGAGAAATTATGTGATGAGCTCTTACTTCTGGCCTCACGCTACTCTTGCTGTGCTTCAAGTACATTCCTTTTCAAGAAATGACTCCCCATTTCCACTGATGTAAATTAGATTCAGATCATATTTGCTGCATTACTATTTCAAGATACACAGATTGAAAAGGTGTGTGTGTGTGTGAGGTGGGGAGATAGACTGGAGGAAAGTTGTTTTTCTATGTCTTTTAGGTGTGTGTGTATTTTCCATTAATGTTATTTAGAGAGTGAGCAGGATGAGATCAGAGCAGGAGTAATTCTCAGACTGCATCTGCCTTTTTCAATGGAATGTAGCTTGGTACATGTTAAAGGACAATCTTGACTTTCCCTTTAGAAGAAATCTTTTGGGCTTTTGGTTTTCTTTGTAAAGATAGCTTTAAATATTTAACCAGTGTAAACAGAGGCAGAATGCCCAGCAAGACTGAAAGGAATGTGCCACAAGGATCTGCTTGTAAGCGCTTCTACCCCAAATACATTCTTCATCATACAGGAGGGGTCAGCTGTATTTTGAAAGAAACTGGTTTTGGAAATTTTAGGCTGTTTGTGTGAAAGGAATTGTTTTAAGGATAGACAGGAGTAGTGTTCTAGACCTTCCTCCAATTCTGCAGCTGACTTTTCTAGTTAGCATTTTCCCTACTCTTTGACCCTGGCTGCACAGCAACTGCTCAACACTGCAGCACCCTGATGTCCCATGTGGGCCCCAGATAAACCATCCTTAGCCTGATCCTACAGTCTTCAATGAGGAGAAAAAGGAGCACTGCATAAAAATCTTGAAGTTCACACTAGGGAATGTTACCTTCAGGATGATGAAATTTAATTTCCTATTGTCACAGGTAGTCATTCTGTATTGCTCAAGTACGCAACCACCACATTTAGCCCAACTGCAAATTAGTCAAGTCTCTCCTTCCCTAGTATCTCTGTCAGAACATTAACCTATCCCATGACAGTGGGTGCATCTGGAGTCTGCTTCTGGACCTTGTGAAGTCTCTGTTCTTATGGGTGACTAAAAAGATTGCATCATTTTTACTGGATTTGGACTTATCTATGGAAATCCACACATTTGCCATCTCCAGAGATGATTATTGTAATTCTTTATACTTTCATATGGTATTGCTGACATTAAGAAAAGTATCTGAGGGTTCCCAGCACTGAAGACCAGGAGGACAAGCCACATCACCTCAGTGTCCCAGGTCTTCTGTTCCCCTCAGCTGTCCATGTGCTGAATACAGAAGCTATAAAAGTTTGCTTCCTTATCTTAAAGTGTCATACCAGCCTGATCCCAGTCATGTCAGGGATGGCTGGTCTCTGCAGCCACAGCTCACTACAACTGTATCCCACTGCAGCAACACCTCAGCCTCAAGCCTGCTCAGCAA
>NW_008237226.1:3199995-3220413 GCF_000691975.1 Corvus brachyrhynchos | reverse complement strand
TGAACCCATATCCAGGAGACACAGCTACTGCTACATCTGGCTGACTGAATCTGTAACATCCAGAAGATTTTGTCATGCTTATGTACTTCTGTATTTTCAGATGTATTTTCCCACTTCGACTCTCAGTGGTAGTCACACCACTGGAAACAAGGTTCAATCATGCCTCTCCTTACATATTCTACCTGGAAAGTGAGAGAGACAAAGACTTCATGATTATTCTTCAATTTTCAGAGCTCTTTAATTCATGAGGAAGGACATGCATAAAAATATGAACACTGAATAGAAAGCATTAGGAAAGGATGGAAAGGGAAAAGACGGGATATCTAACTTCTGGCTCTTACGTGTTGTTATCAGTTAATGTTGAAATCATTCTTAAAACTCAGGAAGTACTTTGCTGATGGTGATTTTTTTGGACATTGCTCCTCTACCATTTATTATAGCTAGACAGATATAGTCTAGCTATTAGGATAACTATTAGTTAGTTAGTATTTCTGCAAAGCCATTACCTTTTAAATTTCTGTTTATACACTTTTTTACAATTATATAGCTTCTTCTTTGAATACATCATGACTTTTTAAAAATGCAGACTGATTTAAATATTTACTTAAAAGTCTTCACTGTACCTACACTTACATTCTTCCAGGCACATACGTGATGGCAATTCAGAGTTAGAAGTCTGGATCCTCCTTTTAGCAGAGAAGGGCTAGGAGCAGTTCATCCTAAACTTCATCCACACCACTGCCATAGCAAGCAAAAGCATTCACCAAACTGCTTTGGGAGGCACTTTTCCCTCCTTTTCACAAATAGTATATTTGTGACTTCATAGTGGCAGCTGGCCTGCCATAGAAATTACCCTGCCATGAAACCACAGCCTTGAACTCACATCTCTGGGATATGTCAGTTAGCATCACTTGAACATTAAAAAAATGTGACAGAGCTGTGTTCCCACATACTGTGTTCAGTAGCAGGAGGCTTAAAGATGCTTCAAATCATAGCAAGCCTAATTGTGAGCCAGTGTTGCACTCTGAGTACCAAGGACAGGCACTAATTGGTTTTTGCCATGTCTGCTGTGCCATTTCTATTACTTTTTTTTTTTTTTTTAATTTACAATGCATAAAACTAGGGATATGGGACTTAAAGGCTTGTCTTATTTGGGGAAAAAGAATGCCAATATCAAACTAATCCCTTATGTAGACACTCTTATTTCAGTTTAAAAGTGCCTTTCATGGCATTAGCAAGTTGATTCCTTGCTGACATGAGCTTAATCAATATGAGGCACTTAGCCTGATAGAAATTTGTCTCCATTATGGGGTTGCACCAATTTTTCTATGTGCCTTTGAGAAACCATTAAGTTAAATCAGTTGTTTCTTCAAATTGGCAAGTTCTCACTCATTGAAGATTTGCAGTACAACAGTGTGGCCAGCTGAAAAATGAATCACTTCAGTAAAATGTAAAGAACCCTTTGCCTTTGTACGGTGCTACCCATTAGAGCTCTGAAAGCTGCAAATATCAATAAACTTAGAGCAGCTTTGCATCTGTGTTCTTAATCCTTGTTTTCTAAATGCAGGAACTTAAATGTGGAGAAATGAAATGCATTTCCAAGGTCAAAAAAAGAGTATGTGGTAAAGTGGTTTCAGAAACAGACCAGTGACTTTGAATATCCCTGGTCCCAGCATCCTTTAGACACCTTATATGTAAGAAGTGCTGGTACCTGTGCTTTCTGGTAATCAGCCCTTTAGAATCAGATTTCCAGGGTTGGACAATGTATGCCAGAATAACAAGTCTGTAGCCTCTCATTTGAGTTTTGTAAATAAAAAACTGACTTCTTCTTGAATGAAGATCTGCCCTTGTAATTTTATCACCACCTTACTAAATATTTATTCCTAGTGGTATCCTCCTTTAGCTATAAACATAGACATTCTAATCTCAAATTCTGAGGCAAAAAGGATAATCTACCACTTGTTATGGCTACACCAAATATATTTTTTCAAAGGATAAACATTTAAAATCTTACACTGCAAGCAGAGCTTTTTAGGCTGGGAAGAGGACCACAATGACAGTATTGATGCAGTACTAACACCCATTTCTGGAAAAGTGGTTGTGGTCCAAACGACCACTCTGTCTGCTCTGTGTTAAAACAAGGATATTAGTTTGAAGCCCTGTAAGTGATTGGTCTGGTCACAAACAAAACCACACATTAGCTCTGTTGGAAAAAATATGACAATGTCAGGTCAGATGAGCTTGAATCAATCTCCTCAGATCAAGCTGAGGTTCAGATGGAGCAAGTAATGCTATGGTATGACTGACTGAAAGGTAACTGCATGTAAAATAGACCACAGCTAGTGTTTTCACCATGGAGTGCTTGCTCACTCTGTTGTTGAGTGATGCTACTAAAAGTTACTGAAACTTGAAACACAGTGAAAATGCTTTTTAAAGCCTGAAAAACAATTTCCATCCTTTCCTCATGTATCTCAGATTTATACCCTGAATTCTATTATGTGGAATTCAGTTATACCAGTGATTTGCCAAAAGCGTGGATACTTACAACATGTTAAGCTACAAAGACCTTAGTTGTGCAGTACAAATGCTGTCTACAATTAAGGCAATTAAAAATAGAAGCTTGAGGCAGAAGCACTTTAAAAATATTTGCAGACGTATCAAAAGTCTTTCTGTGCCCCTATTCCCAGAGTACCTGGGCACCTCAGCACCTCAAAATCTCTAATGTGCTTGTTCTAAAAGATAAAAGTACTGCTTTGTCTTTGTTTTGGAGGGGGAAATCTAAGGCAGAGAGAGATTAAAATGACCTGTTCAAAGTCAGGTAAGAAGTCTGATAGGAAAGGGAATTTAACCTAAAACTGGCACGCACATTCTTTTTTCCTGAGGCCAATTTTTCCTCCCTGGAAAGCTCTGGGGGGCTGTGAATCACAGTTTTAAGTCCCATGAGGGAGGTGGTCCTACACCTTACCTACTCCTGTTGTTTCTCCCACAGCAGCACCTCCACTGCAGGGCAGTGGAGAGAAGCAGAGCGATGTGCTAGCCCAGCTGAAAGCTTACCAGCAAAGCCCACTGTAGCTCCAGTTGCTGCAATTCCCTTCTCCAGCCCTTGGCATGGCTGCAGGGGTGCTAGTGCCAGCAGAGGGGAAAGGGAAGGAAGATGTGAGCTGAAACACGGGAGAGGACGGAATGGTTCCTGTCAGCAACAGCCCAGCTTTAATAGGCATGAAGCAATCGTGAAACTGCAGCTCGAACTGCACCTTTCCAAAGAAAATTTAATCATTAGTTGTTCTGACTTGAAATAAAAAATCTAGTCGTAGCTGGACCAGCCTCTGAGGTGGCAAAGATGGGGAGAAATCCCTGTTGTTTTGTTCCTTCCAGTACTGCAAAGGGAAATTGAGGGGCCTGGGAGTAGAAAAGACCTTGAGTCACCTTGATGGTGACTCATTCCCTGAACAGAGGGGCAGCAGGACTTGACGCCATCATTTAACACCTCCCCCCTGCTATGTATGGCAGGACTGTTGACAACAGATTTGTCAACATCGAAGTGTTAGTCCATGACCAAGCTATCACCTTAAACTCTCTCATAGCAGCATACAAGCTTCTTAATATCTATTCTCTTATCTGTAAAGCAATCAAGATGACAGATGAATGTTCTGACTAAGCATGTTCGTATTTTTGTATTTACTTAATTTGCTTCATTGCCAGTTTTCTCTCCCTGCCTCCCTTTTATGCTCTAACTAATGTCTCTCTCAGCATGCCATTGTCAATTTAAATCACACATCAGACCATGCAAGCAGCTCACACGTTATCAGCTGATATGAAAAGGGAAACTCCAAGTACAGTGGTGCAAAGCAGTCTTCCCGTCTCTACCAGTGTGGCTTGCAGAGCACCATTTTTGAAGGGGCTGTACCCCTCTGCTGCTGTGAGGAGACAGCTGCCTGGCCTTGAAAAACTCTGGAGTGGGCATATGGACTTAATTTAATTAACCAGATAACCTGTGCTACATCTACTGTGAGTGGATCTCCCAGTGCCACTACTCACACTGTAGAGCAGCTCTCTTCATGGGAGAAGAAGGAGCCCTTGGTAAAGATGAAATGGTGCAAGAGGAGACACAAACTCTGCCTCTTTTATGTTGTGGGTAGGAGAGTCCTAACTACTTCTCAACAAGCCTAACCAATGAAGTTGAGAACATGCCACTGTCAATGGGTATTTGTCATATCGTGCAGCAAATACTCAATGAATACATAAATTTAAAAAAGGCCTCGATAAAAGAAATCTGACCAGAGGCAGATGGTCAACAGTGATGACCACCAACCTGAAAACTCAGGTGTAGGCTGAGAATTTGAATCCTCAGGATTCAAATCTGCACTACATTGCAAAATATTTGGAGTAACTATTGGACAAGAACTTAGATATAGAATTGTTCAATTAAAAACAAGGTTGAAAACCCCCAAAATTTTAAGTTTGCTGATTAGTGTTGAGTGGTTATTTATCTCAAGCCAGTCAGAGAAGATTTGGCTGGGATTTGAAGTGGAAGTTTCATAGATACACAGCCTTTAGCTTGTGTCCAGATATTTTACCTCCTCTTCCTTTGGCCTGTGTATAGACAGTGGCACTTGGGCTGCTTCTGACTGCACACGAAAATGAGATTTCCTTCAGCATGTACTTTGCTTTTAAAAGGATTTTCTCCCACTTTTTCCCATTTTTCTAGACCTCAACAGTCCAAGAGACTCATATGATCTTTTAGAAGCAATAAGTCAAACCATGGGGAGGGTTATTTACTACAGCACTTGTGAGGACTGCTTTTTGACTGAGGTACTACACGTGACACCTAAAATCAGCAAGAATATCTTGCAGAAGTACCTACCAGCCTAATCCACAAATTCTCTCTGCATGTACATAGTCATTATTGCACTGCTTTTGTTTTTTCTTTTAAAATTCTCTTTCTCTCTTTTCTTAAAGCAGGAAAGAACTAAGGCACTCACAATCTCATGCTAACAACTTTTAGCCCAAGGAACATAATCTGCCTTTATATTTTATCAAGATAAATTCCAGACATAATTTGTTTTCCCAGACCCAGCTCTTGGCCTGTATTTCTCACAAGTGGATAATCACCCCAAAAAAATAAATAAAAATGTCACCCTACCAAATTAATATCTGACATTGCTCATAGCTGACATTTTTCAGAGACCCCTTTTGCATCCGCAGGAGACAGCCATTACTTTCTCTCTGCTGCTCCCTGACCAATTCTATGTTGCCCATGTAGCATCTGCCTCTGAGTTCGTCATGCATAGTTTTCTCATGTTGCTGTAGACTAATGATAAAGAAATTGGGAGTGTGAACATTCCCATTTTGGAACCAGAATCTATCCTATCTTATAACAAGAGTCATTATAATACAGGCTGTCAGTGTCCACGATTACAGCTTATCTCCATGCCATGCTGGAGGAGAAGAGAGATCTGAAGTTGAAGGTCAGAGTCTTTAAACAATGAAGAAATGTCTCCTGCACGTACTTGGTTTATAATTGTCCAGGATAGAGCTGCTTTTATGAGGTTTGTTGTCATAGTAGAGTTCCCAAGAAAAACAGGGGTGTTTTATTTTGGTTGGTTGGTTGGATTTTTTTGTCCTGGCATCTGTCTACTGTCAGTGGACACCCACAGCTGTAGCCAGGAGTATGCCTTCACTTCTGGCCTCTGATGTGAACAGCTTTTGCTCTGGCCCTGGGGAGCTGTTGGGCAGACAAAGCAGTAGGGAGCAGGCAGCACACCAGGTAATAAAATGTCCAGTTTCCATTCTGATGTATGGGAAATTTTAAAAGCTTTGATGTCTGAAGGCATATGCACTCCAGCAGAGAAAACTTCACATCTCATCTCTCCCTAGCCAAGAGTAGATCTTTTCTATTATCTCACAAGGAGCCTGATAACACAACACATAAAAGTTGGAGCTATCACCATATCAGATCATGAACCAGCTTTCCTGAATGTTGTTATTAAGGCAATTCTTAAGCAAGATAATAATTGGTAGTTTAATAAGTCTCTGTAGAAGTATGCTAAGTATACCCGAAATAAGGCTCAATGCAATTAATTTGACTAAACAATTCAGAAGAAAATATATTAATGTGAAAAGTATAATGGAGGAATTACCACATGAATTCTCTAATCACCTAGATTCTAAAACACATAAGGGTATCAGGGACCTGGCAGACACCAGAATCCATAATTTCCACTATCATATGTTTTTGCAGTAGAAAGTAGAATTAAGTAAACACATTCTTTGCTATTTAATTAAAGGAATGTACACTGGTATAGATAATAGTCTTGATAGTGAACCAGAAAGCACAGCTCTGTTAACACACTCAGCTAAGAAAGTGCAACTATTTCCTCCAGGAAATATACTGCGGAACTTGATCCCCTTGGTACTGAGCAAGTAGAATATGCTCTCTTACAGAGTCACCCCACATTCATCCAGCAGTGGAGGCAGAATACGTCTTCTCATTTATGCTTCACCTCGCAGTTCTGCTGTGCTCATGCGCAGGCAACAGCTGGAGTTTGAACTGCCCTGGGCAGAAGGTGCCCAGTTCTGAGCAGGGGCAGCAGTACCGTGAGACTGAGCATGCCAGAGCTTTGCCATGGTTTGGCTCAGACAGCCCGGCTGTTTTGCTGGATTTGGGCAGTCAGGGAGAGCAAGTAAAAGAAGTCAAGGAGAATTAATAAAAACATGGTGATTATCTGAAAAGCTCTTGAAGTGAGCATCTGCCTGGAGTTGTATGCCCAGGACTGTAGACAGTGGTGCTTCATTTTTTTGTGTGTATGACCACAACACAACTATAGAGTTACAGCCTGTAGAATGCAAAAGCTTTTACAGTTTCATACCCCTGTTTCCTATGTACTTTCTATGAACAAAGAATGAGCAGATGCCACAGATCAGCAGCTGCACAGTAACCTGTAACCTGTTATGCTCTGGTAGCTAATCTGGACATGCAGTTTCTCCATCCAGTTTCAATTAAGGTTAGAACCAGTGGGGAGAAGAGAGAGCAGATAGTGCTGTGAGCATTTTAGCTGTGTACATCCAGTGCCATGCTGGGTTGCTTTTTGGAGCACTGGCAGAAGAAGAGAAGCAGCAGCTATGGAAGTTGGAATGGCAGGAGAGGCAATGTATGCAGCAAGCTCCTATCCAAACAGTTGCTGCTAAATCATGAGGATCCACTGAGCAGATTTGATGACCTATGTTGGCTTTCAGGTTTCATACAACTGCCTGCTGCAACCAAGAATTTTAAATCTGGCTGCATAACATTGCATATTAATGCACATGGGATGGTTTTTGGAAGCTGTCCTCTCCTGTGAAGATGGAAACTTGGGCTTTAGGGACCACTTTGAAGAAATCAGACTTCAAAAAAATAGCATTATTATGACTATATTAGCTGTGCCTACAACTGTGATAAGCTGGCCTTGGTCGAATAATCGTGATGATGTTTTGGGTTTTTTTTAAAAGTACAAAATATATTTGCATCACTGACTTGAAAGGTCCTGGTAGCTATGTTGATTGTTTATTGGTTCTACTTATGTTTGCAAACAAAGAAAAGTGAGGAGAACAGCAAAGTGGTCAGAAGTGGGATAGCTGCAGGAACAGAAAGTATAATGGTTGAGCTGTTGAAAGTTGTCAGTGCAAGTGTCAGCAAAGGGGCCAAAACAGATGTTCATACATAAAGGAACACAAGGAAGTTGCAGGTAAGCAGATAAAGGCAATACCTCTACGAGCTTCAGGGAAAGGAAGATCCTGCTCATCCAGCTAACTACAGAGATCTTAGTCACTGGTGGAAAAAAATAATCCTGAACATATTTACCAACAGATTAAGGCCAGTTTCAGAGGAAGCAGATGGCCAGAAACTGTGTGACTTCACAGCAGACGCAAGCTTTATTGATCAAATTACAACTCTTGGCAACTGATGGGAGCGGAGTAATAAAAGTGGGTTAAAACTTTTGGAGAAAAACAACTGGCTTGAGTGGATACAATATAGAGTGTGCATATATGGAGTTTCAGGTAACTTTAATTATAAAAGGTGCATGTTGAGACTCCTGTAGTGCAGTAAGAAATGTCAAGCAATTGGCTAAGTCCAAGTCTGATTTAGGAGCAGGGGACATGGAATCACACTCATTTTCAATCCTGAAGAAGAATGTTGCTGTGAGATGCCTTGGAGGGCATAATTTTGAAAGATCTGTAGCAAAGCTTTTCAGTAAATATAAATGGTATGTGATCACTGGCAAATAGGTCTGATTTAATGAAAGCATTTTGTGCCATGTTGGAAAACTGGTTTTGTAGACTTGAACTTAAAACTAGTTCCAAGAAGATGAGATGTCTGCATCTTGGAGAAGGAAGAGTACATACTGCACTGACACGCAACATAAGGGAAGTTACGGAGAAGTGAGAAGTCTAGTCCTCATGTAGTTACATCCACATCAGCATCAGTTAGTTCAGCATCAGTGGTTCAGTAAAGATGAATTAAAACAGTAATGTACCTTAGTCAAAAATGCTGCACAGTAGCTGATGAGATTATGGATCAATAAGGATAATACATCTACAGTCCATATGGTTTTTTTTTCAAATTTATTATTACTTCAGGGACTGAGAACAGCTCCAGTAAATGAGATAAACTTGAGAAAAAGACTGGAGACAGCAGTTAGAAATGGAAAACATTTTAAAATATCAGAGACTGAGTCAGGAAATCAAGGCAAGGGATTGACTTTAATTAAAAAGATTATAATGATACACCAGACCATACCAATACATAGGGAAAAAAAATAAGCATTCAAGGCCTAAAACCTAATATCAAGTTAATGACTAGATACTGCATTAAATTAAGCTTTGTTTAATAGTGTAATAATCCCTGAACAAGAAAGACCAGCAATGGCATAGTGTTCCCCAGATCTGCAAGGACACTCTAGAAAGCCAGAGAAGAAAAGGACCATTTATCTGTTTTGGATTATAATTAAAATGCCTAAGTTTTCTACAGCCCTAAAATTTATCTATCTGGCTACAGAAATAGTCATAAACAATCATCACCACTAAAAACTTGTTCGTTTTTAATGCCCCACAAATCCAGAAGTTTTTTTAAACAAAGCAGTCAGTGCAGATTCACCTATGTATTTAGCACTTGTGCACATACTACACACACATTTGTAGAGTAAGAAGAGAGAACAGATAAATCAAATACACAGAAACTGCAGAAATATGATGTGCTTGCCAAGACTCAGACACAAGTCTTCACAGGAGTCTGTTTGTAAGCCAACTCATATTTGAATAATTGAAATGACATCTAATGGAAACTAAATATATACAATAAATGTGTGTATTCATCTTTATGACAAAAGTATTAATAATAAAAAGGTACAATATTGAGATTGTCTAGGAAAACATCTTGTCCTAGAAAATGTAAGAGCTTTGTGTTCAAAGGATTTAGAAAATAAACTCCCTTTCTGTGGAGCCCTGCCCGTTGGGATTTGGCATAAGAAAGAAAAGAGAATTTCTAAGAAATATCAGGTTTTCTTTGCTGGCGTATTTTTTACTTTGTTCTGAATGGAAACAACTTGAGCTCAAAAGGTAAATTTCATTGACTATAGATTTTACTAAGTGTGAGTTTAGTAGAGAAAGCAAAAGAAAACGAAGGATGTACTAAATATGACTGCATTTTACAACCCCTTTCTTCTTCTTCTTTTGATAAGCACTCAACAGAAGTCTATTCAGTGAAAGCTGCCAATTCTTATTTTTACCATATGTACAGATTGAGGATGTCAGAGGAAATGTGTATGGCAAATTAGGGTGAACTCTGTGGCCTGAATGTTAAATGAGAGGGCAAATTATGCAGGATTTGTCTACCATTTCAGTGCTCTCATTTGTGATGTCTTTGGGCAGGGCACCTTTATAAGACTATCCTGAAGATATTATCATAATGGAATGTTTTGCATAATGGAAAACACAGTCACCTCAGATCTTCTTTTGCATGACAAACCCTTGATTAGAAAAATAATAAGATGGAAATGGAATTTCTGTTTATACGGGCAGGCATCAGAGCCAAGGAGAATGGAAGCTGACCTCAATACACTCACATAGGCAGATGCAAAACCTCTCTCTTTACAGTAAATTTAGCCTGGAAATAGACTGAGAAACAAGCGGGAGTCATATAAAAGTCTTCATACAGTGAAAAGTTCCTTATTCATGAAAAAAGTACCTGTGATATGCAAAGAGTATCACATATTTTCAAATGACTCATAGCTCTTGTGACACTGTAAGGTCCACATTACACCCCTGTGAAAACAAGAATGATTTGATATTTGACAAAATGGTAAACGTTTTAAATTTTCTACTACACATCTGATTCAGCTTTGGCAATTTATAGTCTTTAGGTCCATTGATGTACAGTTAGAAAATGGAACGAATATACTGCCTTAAATCAGGATAGCCAACCATGTACATAATTAGGAGCTGGATTATTATTTTCAGAATTGAATACAGCCATGCTCCCATACTCATCTGAATTAACGCACACATCTGCATATGTGTTTATAGGATTGCTGCTGATGTGCACGTGTCATTAGACACGTAAACCTGCTGGTTTTATTTAGTTAGTCAGTATTAATGACAAAATTTATTCTGCAAACAGAAACATAGAAAAAAGTATTAAAAGTGTGCAATAATTTGGAAGACTGTACCTTCAGGAAAATTGTAAAATCAAAAGGTAGATTTTACTAACTCTTTCCTTCTCACTATCTAAGAACGTAATGTGCTATTACATGACTGGACTTAACATATGTTCAACTTGGAAGACAAGATTATTTCATTAGTGTCAGTGATCCTGGGAGCACAAAACAGTATTGTTCTCTGCCAAGATCATATTGCACACAGGTTTGATGTGGATTTTGGGTGATAAGAATTCCAACACAGCTGGTTTACAGAAGACCCCAGTTAAACTGCTTAAAATGCCTAGTCTAAAATATGGTACCTGTGAAGATAGTGTTGTGATAGTGGGAGTTCTGCATGCTGGGAGAGTGTAAGTGCTAATTACAAATGTGCTCATGCTTATTTCTGTGGCTGCCCCAAATTAAAGAACATTGTTCAATCCTGATATTTGATATAGCCTGAGAAAAGAATCAGTATATTGCTCTGAGGCACCTCATCTCAGTGTGATAAGGATAAAATCTTAGCCTGTCTTTGGTTTTCTGATAGCCATTTCCTCTCTGTTTTCCTCACTGTGATTTGTTGAGATGATCTTAATCTGATCCAAAGGCTCTGAACACCCAGAACTGCCATTAAAAGCAGCAAGGATGGGTGCACCCAGCATCTCTCAGGATCAAGCTTATCATTTTTAGCTTTAAATATCTGTATGATTAGAGTTACATGTGTCAGCTTTAAGATAATGTCATGATTTCATTGTGGTCTAAGATCTTGAAAAAAGAAAGCATGGCTGATCTCTGCACTGTGTCTGTTCATGTTTATTATCTTAACAGTAAACTCACAGCTGATTGCAGTTTGGCCCTTATCAGTTCTTCCTTCTAGCAACATACAAAATCATTTCAGCTTTTTCAGGAACAGATCCATCTTAAGATGCAGCTTTACAGAGAACTGACAGATAATACTAACCTTTATTTTTCAGCAAAAGTAATTTTTGTAAAAAAATGTAAAAAATGACACATAAGTGGCCACAACATTCAACATACATATATGAACAATGGTTAATGAAATCTAGGAATTCAGCTTTTCAGTGCCTGAAGAAGCAGATTTAATATCTGGGTTTAGTACTGCAGATTTCTTCACCTGGATTAGAGTGAGCTGTAAACAGATCAGTTGATTAGAAGACTAAAAAGATAACCCAATTTAATGGTCATACATAAAATGTCTACCAGAATCCTCCACCTGAATAGCGGTATAGTTACTTTCTTTGAGGAATATTTTGCAATGTATTAGAGAATGAATCTCCCCTTCTTCCTCCACAGCAAGAGCATGCCAGCCAGACAACCCCCTGCTAGCAGTCTGAACCCAGAAGTACATGTTCCCAAATGCTGCTTAATTCACCTTCTCTAAAGTGCTAGCAGTAAGTCCTGCACTGAGGCTGCATACATACTCTGTATTTGTTGCCCCATTTTGCTTTCCATTAATCAATTACTGGCTCAAGGCTGCACTTAATCCATTAGGACAATAGTTACATTTGTAAAAAAAAAGAAAACCAAAAATAATTTATAAAAAAATATTCTGAAGTAAGAATCAGAGTTGTAGTAGAGTCTGTTCAGCCCATGCTCTGAGACAGCTAGAGCATGCTCCCGGGATTACTCCCATAAGACAAACCAAAGCCAGACTCTGTAATGACACCACTTGCAAATGCAGCAGTCATTATTTCTACTCTTCCCACTTCCAGTAAGCTCATCCTGAATGCCTTTGAGCCAGCCTCAATTTTGGTGTCTCCTCTATCTAACCCAGTGAGAAACACACAAACAAATCCCGTAAGGAAGGGCAGGAAGTTGTGAGAGCTGTTACGTGGTTATTGTTACTAGGGAAACCACTTCCTTAGTATTCATGTGTTCAGCAGATCTGTCTGGCTGTGTCTTGGACTCCCAGGCAATATTATGAAATAAATGGCAACCAGGAAAATAAACCCAAACCAGCACAAAATACACTGTAAGTGTCTGTGACACTTAAAATTAAAATCTTGTTCTGGCAAATCAAGTCTAAGCAGAAATATCTCCCATAATATGCTTTTATAACAAGGGTGTGCGTGTTTGGAAGAGTATGCTATATTCTATTCCTCTTTTCCTGAACATTAATAATATATCTGTAAAAGCAATCAGTACTGACAGTCTAGAGTTAAAATGCTAAGCCCAAGCAGCTACATTTTTTGGCTGCTGACCTTAGCTCCAATTTCATGAGCAGTATCTTCATCCAAGCAAAGGATGAGTGTAGCTAGTACTTTGCTTTGAAAACCAGATTGTAGTGTTGGGATTAATCTCTAACAACAGACCGTCCATGCTCCTACTTTATGGGACAATTTTTTTTTGTTTGTTGGCTTTTTTAAGATGCAGCTTGTTTCTGTGTTCAGTCACAAAAGCGTGTGACTTACAAAACACTCAGTAGAAGCATCTCAAGCAGCAGCCATGCCTCTTAATGTTCCCTGTATCCCTTTTGGCATAGTTTAAGCAAGCAGCAACTTTCCCAGGATCAGTCAGAAACTGGTGTTGAAAGGGCTCTCAAGAAATCAGCTGTGCTAAGCAGGTTGTGATATACCTGGTTTATACAAAGACGCTCACCACCAGTTCCTTAATTTCCACAGTGACTGGGATTCAATGCATCTCATCCTCCATAGGAATTCCGCAGCTGATTAACTGATTTTGCCTCTTAACCATCTTGCTGAAAATCTCAGCTGAGTGATAAGGCCTGAAGAGGATACACACACCTTCCCTAGAGCACTTCCAGCCTCAGGCTGTCAGTTCCAGTGCTGGCTGCATTGCAAAACCAGCTCAGTGTTACTGCTCTCCCTGATGGACTCCAGGCACAGAGCCGGTTTGCTCATTCACCAGAGGTCTAGGTCTGGCACTTCAGAAAGTTATCGTTCCTGAGGATCTCGATAACCCCAAGCCCAGCCAGAAACAACCATCTCAGTTGGTTTGTTCTTGTTTTGAGTGGAATGACTTGCAGTGGGGAGATACGGTGTGCAGCATAACCAAGTATTGCAAAGTTCACTTGCTGCTAGAGAAAGTCTTTTCTAAACAGACATTTCAGAAGACAACATACATGCACAAATGTGACCAGTTACAGGCAAGACTGCAGGAAGGACAGTGGTGCCTGGTCTTCTGAAGAAATGGAGGTGAGGAAAACAGCAGAGAATGAAGTGAAAATACTTTATTATGGAGTAGCCCTCTGATACAAAGCGCAAATGATTAACAACTATTTGGGCCTTGCTGAAGCAGGCTCACAAACAGGGTTATGCAAAACTCAACCTATAAATTGAGATAAAAGCTAACACAGCAGATGGATAAAAAAATAAGATCTTTTTGACTACAAAAATCACTAAAGATAAATATCACTAAAGATAAATAAGTGCTTAAAGGTTTGCTTCCTTTTTTTCACAGTTTTATTTCTACATCTTGGGGCTAACTATAGCAAAAATACTCTTGCTTTACAACAGATGAAGCAAAACAGAGAACCAGGACTGCGGGATTTAGAAATATCCCTGCCACGAAGACCTGCAACACAGGACAATGGGAATATCAAGGTACAGAATTAGAGTTCAAATACACATGGGTGGCAGCTCATTTTCTCTCAGCATGTTTGTGTCTTTGCATGATCCCCAGCCTGATCCCTAGTCTACGGTATGATATAGGCTTGTGCTATCCACAGGGTGACCATATAAAACAGATAATTAGAGACCGCTAAGAAGAGACTTTGGCAGTTAGAAATAGCCAGCATAAACCAACAGAAAGATTCTGCTCATAAGTATATTCACTGATGGCACTAAATAAAGGGGCACATGTGAGCTACAGCTGGAAAATACAGGGAACTAGAGTTCATACAGAAAAAAGCTGTTGGAGAAATACAAAAAACTCCCACTGATGTCCCAAATTAAAGATGATCTAATAAATATGAAACTCAGTTCCTGGTTTCTTTCAAGAGCACAGCACTACGTTGCACAGGAAGCAGCTTCTATAGTTCAGATGTCTGGATGTAAAGGACAAGGAGACACTGTCCAAGCCAAGCAGTGTGTCCAGTAGGGCTAGGTACGGAATTTGGCACTGAGGGACAGGCATGCTCTGGTTGGTTTGCTATGGCTCCTCCTGGCCATTTCACCTAGGCTGCTGTCTCATGGGGCAGTAAAAAGGCACCCACCTCCAGCTCAGGATGTACTTTGGTTGGACACTGTTGAGAGCTGGAAGACTACTTAGAGGAGATATTTCTATGGGCTTTCTTTATCCACATATCTTTCCTCAGATAGTGGCAGCCAGGTTTGGGGTTGGAGAACTGGAGAACTTTGCGCTGAGAATTAAGGCCCTTTCGATGAGGCAGGAGACAGCCATGGTGCACACTAAGCCCTGGAAGGTGTTGAGTGCTCTCCACACCCACATGGGCTTGGTGTCTTGAGACCCCCATGCAGTGGGCAGCTCAGTTCTTGGGGGCACTCATGGGAGCATAGCTGCCCTTCTGGGTCTCCATGTGGCAGAGTTACCCCACCCAAGGAAGCTGCCACTTCACTTCCAGAGAAACCTACAGTGACAGAGGAACAGCTAAAAACACACAGTGACACAAGGAGAACCCACATGTGGGGTGGTTCAGAAAAAGTGGCAGCACTGGGAGTGAGGCAGAAAATCTGCTCATTTATCAGATGAGGAGTGCAGGCAGCAGGGCTGGAAACACCTCCTGTGGTTCTCCGAAGCTGTAGATGTTGAGAGGGCAAGGGCCAAACCACCCATCTCGCTTGTGCTTTGAGGTGTGCAAGTTGGAAAAGCAGACAGACACCCCCCTCCCAGCTGAGTTCACACTTTCAGTGGGAGCTTTAATAAGAAGCCAGGTTTGCAGGAGAGAAGAGGATGGGGACCCACAGGGTGGCCCAGATTTACATGTAAAAATCCTCCAACAGGATGCAACATCTCAGTGTGGGTGGAGAGCAAGCAAGTAGTACAGTTTCATTGCTTCATGGCTCAAAATGTCCCCAAGATGTGTACTCATAAGACCTACATTTTGAAGATGAAGACCTGCTTCTGGCCTAGCTCTGCTTTCAGTATTCTGAGGAGCAGTGCACACCAGCTAAGAAGTCCAATAATGGATATTGATAGCTGTGGGCAGCTGTTCGATCCCAGGATGGCTTGCCTGTTAGAGGCTGGGAGGGAAATCAATGCTTATGACAGCACTTTCAGCCAGGAACTGCCCAGAAGTCAAACCTGTCAAAAAGCCATTTACACACTCCAAGTGAAAACAAAGTAGCCGTGGCTTTCAGCAACACTGCTTAGAGATCGTTACATTTTCCACAGATTATAGAGCAAATGAAATGTTTGCCAGAGTAGAATATATGTAAACAACAGCTGTTTGATGAGGGTTTTGGAAGGGGAAGACTGAAGTCACCATTGCTTTAGAGCCTCAGGTGTTGGCAACTGCAGAGCAGTGCTTGCACGGCATCCGCGCTGCCTCTCCAACTATAACTGCCTCCGGTAGTGGGCTGGGAGCGGGCAAGAAGTTGGGAAGGGACACAGCCAGGACAGCTGACTCCAACTGACCAAAGGGATATTCCATACCATATGGTGTATGCTCAGCAATAAAAGCCAAGAAAAAGAGGGGGGGGGGGGGCATTTGTCATTAAGGTGTTTGTCTTCCAGAGCAACTGCTAGGCACACTGAAGCCCTGCTTCCTGGGAAGTGTCTGGACACCGATGGGAAGTATCGAATAAATATTTTGTTTTCCTGTGCTTCTGTGCATGAGCTTTGTTTTTGCTTTATTAAACTGTCTTTATCTTGACCCATGAGTTTTTTCCATATAATTTTCTCCCTCCCAGTGCTGATGAGGAGGGCAGTGATAGAGCAGTGTCGTGGGCAACTGGCATCTATTGAATGTCAGCCCACCAGTCCTTTTAACAACCAACATGGGGCACCCTCTTTGCAGTAAAGACTGCGCCTTCACTACACTTAAGGACCAAATTCTGAGCAAGCTCCCATTTCAGTAGGATCAGAATTGGTCCCAACCACTCAATTTTATCTCTCTCATACTCCCATAGTGCCTGGTTTGGAGATGCAGGGAGGCAGCATATTAGGCCCTTACACCCAAAGCATGCTAGGCCTCTTTACACCCAGAGGGAGAATTCAGCAAACCAAGATTAGTGTGCCAGGTGAGGCCACAGCAGAAAGCACCCTGAAGACCTGCCTGGATTTTTCCTTACACCAGATGAAATAATCTTCGTTTGTCACTAAGCTGAATAGCATTTAGTCCACTGATGCTTTAAACTTTCACGGAAAGTTTGGAAGTGATGTGATGCAGCATTTGCAAGATCCCACATCCCAGAGGATTGTATCTGAGCTCAGGTATGGGTGCCTTTGTAGCAGGATTCTCAAGGACAAACATCATCCTGAGGCTGCTGCTGCAAATGTTTCAAAGTAGGAGCAGAATGTAACTCTGGAGCATCTGAAAAAACCCACTTTTTTCAATATAAAAATACAAGAAAATATGTGTGCACAATCGTCTCATTCCCCGGAGTGTTATGCATATAATCAAAGGAGAATCACTGTGGACTTTGTGGCATGGAGGAATAGAGTGCTCTTCCTTTATGAATGAAGCACATACAGCTGAGCAAGTACCATTTCCATGGGTAAAGGCAGTAGACTGCTTTTAAGGAGAAAATAAATGGATGGCCTCTTCTCTGTAGCAAAACCAGGGTACACAGATCAGGCTATTCTCACAGTCAGTGTTCAACATTATACTTAAGAGCAGTATTAGACTAAAAAGCACCTAATTTATCTTGAGCTGATTTAAAATGCATCTTGGTGCGTCTCAGCTATTGTCTAATCCTTTTGTTTGAGATGTTCTACATTAGTCAGCCACTTTTGATTCATGTGCTAACAATCCCCCTTAAGGCAGGTAATTCACAGACAATGTTCAGGATGTGTAAAGTGGCACTCCAGTTCCCACAGACAAAAGTCAGTAAACTTTAAATCCCAGAGCCCCTAAACTTATTTTGCATAAATTGCCCTCACAGGAGGGGAGCGGAGATCTGTTTATATGCATCTCCTGTATCAACTTAGAATTCAAATCAAATTTTCAGAACAGTGGGAATGCTGATTAGAGACAAAACACAGCAGAAAGCAAAGGCTGCAACCAATTTTGAGTACAAACAAAACAAAATGTGAATTACTTCACTTTAAGCTCTATATCCTACTTCAGTGTCTTTTCCATTAAAGGTTTCTTAGCACAACAATTAACAGAATGGAGATATATTTCTGTTAAATAATGACCTCCTACAGATGACGGTTTTTTTCCTTTGGTACTGAAGTTAGACATGACAGCATTTACTCCTGTAACGAGAACAGGTTTTAAGCCTAGTAGCTGTTGATTTTGCCAAGACAGCAAATGGGATCTTTATGCTAATGAAAGTTAAGATTTCAATCTTTCCACTATGATGCAGTTTCTGTCCTCAGAAGATCTTGAGATAGTGTGCTGTTTCAAATGATGTAGTACTGAGCATAAAGAAGAGTTTGGATTCCTTTTTCTGAACTGCAGCACTTAGACATTCACATTCCTTTTTTCCCAGAAATGCACATATCTGTATTCATAGCAGACAAAAAACCTGTCATCACCTCAAGGTAAAAAAAAAAAACCAAACAACTGTAAAACAGTGGTACCAGTAAAATCTGTAAATATGTTAAAACAGGGCAAAATGTAAATTTCTCCATTGGTAAACCACATAGCTGTGGCAACTTATATAATTAACAAATTAAAAGGCTGTCAAGGTTGATTTCTTGCTTGCATAAGTCATCAACATTCACAAAGTGGAATCTAGACACAGCTCTAATCTGTGTTTAAACTGCTGTGTCTATCTTAGCAAGCCATCCTGGACAAAGTCCTAATGCTACTGAAATCAAGGCAAAGAGACAAAAAAACACCAAAAAAAAACGAAAAAAAAAAACAAACAACAAAAAAAAACACAAAAAAAAAACAAAAAAAAAAATTTCAGGGTTGCCAGGATTCCAAGTGATTTCAAACCAGACAAAAACCAGACCTCCCCTGCCTAAATGGTAGGATGATCTATTAAGTCATTATTTTCTTAGTGGTAGTCTGAATTTACCAAGTGCCTCCTCCACCCAGTGAAGCTTGTTATCCCCTCTCGGTAGGATCAGTAATTCATTCTAACCAGTAATTCATTCTAATGTGGGAAAATGTTTTCTAGAAGCCCTTCATTCCAAACTGAGAGCATGAACATTGAAATATGGTGTCTAAACTGAAATACTGAAATATCTGGGGATGGCAGTTCGGAGAGTTTCATGACATAAGCCCGTGGAGTCTGAAACCAAAATAGTCAATGATTTCTGGCATCTGCAGTGTCCCATAGCTGCACACACTGGAGAATTGCATTGGCTCCTGGCTCTACGGTGAAAAAACAAAAAATCCCTAAAGTCTCCAGCCCCACAGTCATTGCAATGGAATCTTGTCACTGAGCTGAGAAACCTGAGCTCCTGGCAATCCACAGGTGAAGGAAGTTAACTGAAAGATAAGTCTTTCTCTCCTGATAAATCAATGGGTTTCAAAGCTGCTGAATAACCTGGCTTTGTTGGGAAAAACTTCCAACCAGCTCTAATTAAACAGTCCCAGATTAAGTTAAGAAAAGCCATTTAATTGAAAGAAGGTGCAGGGAGAGCTCTGGGATATTTGTTTAAGTGCCAAGGGACACCTCAAAAGAAAGAAGTGTGTGTGCGCTGCTACAACATTTTCTTTATTGGGACAATGATGTATAGAGGTATGAAAAAAAAATCAGTGTGAATTTCTCCATTTTTCCCTTGCATTGCATCCTGCAGTAGGAACAGTGCAGGCTGATCATCTGTTAATCAGCTGTTTAGGTGATTATTACCAGAGAACAGAAAAGATGGTATGTGTGGAAAAGAAATCAGGCAGAGATTGAAGAGAGATTAAACAGCACATTTTCTTTCTCTCTTTGTAGTAAGTGTCCACGTTAAAAATAAAAAATGAGCAAAAAAATTCCACCTAAGGCCATTCCTCTAACTCAGGCTCTAGAGATACCTTTAAAAGAACTTGGTTGCATTTTTTTCTCTCTCTGTATTGAAGAAATTAATAAAAGAATCTGCATCTGGAGCAAGTATGAGTTTGATACTGTGTTTTACTGATGACAAACTCCAATTCCATCGTCAGGTATTCACACACCAGTCCAAAGCCCGGTTGCTGCACCAGCTGCTGCATGGATCCACCTGAGGGCAGGTCAGGGATCTAAGGCAGTACAGTAAACAACACTGAAGGTGTTGCACATGAACTGATGGATGTAGCAAAGTGCCTTCAGATGTGCTAAGATGGTGGAACAGGCTGCCCAGAAAAGTTGTGGCTGCTCCATCCCTGGAAATGTTCAAGGAGAGGCTGGATGGGACTTTGAGCCACCTGGTTTAGTGGAAGGTGTCCCTGCCCACGGCCAGGGGATGATCTCTAAGGCCCCTTCCAACGCAGGCATTCTATAATTCTGTGAAACCCTGCAGGTGACAGCGTTTGGATGGCTATGGGAAAGAGGCGAGGTTGGGGTTGGGTCCCCCGTGGCCCCAGGGACGGCGGGATGCCGGCGGGAAGGAGCAGTGCTGAGGGCCGGGCTGCGGCAGCCCGGGACGGCGTGAGGGGAGCGAAGGGCCCGGCTTGCCCTAGCACACCGCACCCACTTTGCCCGACAGCCTGGAACCGTGGGTG
>NW_008237226.1:3162647-3199853 GCF_000691975.1 Corvus brachyrhynchos | reverse complement strand
CCTGGCCCGTTCCCGGCCCCGTCCCCGGCCCTCCCCGCCCTGCGCGGGCGGTCCCGGCCCGTGGGGGCCCCCGGCGCTCTCTCGGCCGCCGGGCGGAACCGGGCACCAGCGGAACGGAGGGTGACGCCGTGGGACTGCCCGTGAACAGCGCTTCGGGCAGCGGCCCTGCCCCGCCACCGGCCCTCCTTCCCATGGCCCCTGAGCCGTCGTGTCCGCGGCGCCTGTGGGGAACGAAAGCCTGTGTGCGTACACAGGGCACCTCGGTGGTGTCAGCACAGCCGGCGCACCTGAATGTGCTCCTTGTTCCTTCCTGGCACTCCCTCCTACCAGACAGATTCCTGCAGTCAAAACATTTCGGTGCGAAGCAGCTCAGCAGCCTGAGTTGCAGGTGCGGGAATCACCAGGCCCAGTGTTTGGAAGGGTGCTGCGGTTTCTCACCATGAAGTTCTTGTAGAACTAACATGGCCCCATGGTGGGAAGGGGCTGGGAGATCCCACCGAGTGAGCCACCGATGGTTTGGTGTTTTTTAGACACAGCACTAACGAGGAGCAGGGGTTAAAGCTGCTTTAGCTCCAGTCTGTCATCAGGCCTTCAGTAAGAGCAGATGTTATTACTGGGCCCTAGCTCCTTTCTTTCCCCAGTTAAACTGGTGACTCCTTCAGCCCACCTGGCACTGCTGCCAAACTGGGGTTTGTTGCAAGCATCCTCTCCCAAAAACTGGGTACTGTTTACTTCAACAGCGCTGTCATAGGGAGCCCTGCCAGCTAACACTGCAGAAACACACTGGGGGTGTTCAAAGCTCTGTTATTATAGGTGGTGAATGTATAGTACAGTTCCTCATATTTAGGGACTTGTAAGGGCTCATCTGAAACCCTCTGAGAATCTCCCCTTTCCTTTGATCAATTAGTTATCCTAAATCTTAACTGCAAGTGCTTGGGGGAAGGATGTCCAAATGTCCCTTTCTCATGTGTGGGTTATAAAACAAAGGCCCAGCTCGCGGTAAGGTGAACATTTTGGAAATTTCTAGAACAAGGGAATTTTCTACAACACCAGAACTTGCTTGTGACCATGTCCTAACTACTGCCAGGTTCATGATCTTGCCCCCAGACTACACATGCATCTGTCTCATGCTCTCTCTCCTGCTTCCTCCACCTCCAGTCCTGGTGCACCAACAGATGTATCCAAGAACCAAAGAGCTTGGAAAAGAGGCTGAAGCTGTGGAGCAGCAAATCCTCATTCTGCCAAACAGAGCTCACTCGCTGCTGCCTCTGGACTGGCAGAAGAGTGGGGTATCTCTAACCACTAAAGGAGCTCTCCTAAAATTACAGGTTCCTGCTATTCCAGGTTAGTCACTCTGCATGCATGAGTGCAAGCTAAACAGCCAGCAGTGAAAACACGTACATTGCCCAGATGCAAACAGGCATTTCTGGAGAGAACCTAGTGGATGTGGGAGACCAGAAGTGCAGCTCTTCCATTATTCACATTCCCACCAAGGAGGCAGTTTTGTTCCAAAATACCCTGCGTGGGGTTGCTGTAGAGTACAACCTTCCGTGCAGGAACTCACTTCTCCTTTGCTGTCTATATAGTGTGTTACAGAAAAAAATTAAGATTATAGAAGAACATCTGAGATGGTCTCTGAAAGTTGTGTTTCCTGATGCAGCTAAGTGGCGGTTCATGTTTACAGTATTTCCCAGTGAATGATGGTACATGCAATTTCTCCTGCTCCACACTGACATGATGCCAGGCATTTGGTCAATTAACAACTCTTCGCAATCCTGTTAGAGCACAACACTCTGGCATGTCTTTGGAGCCTTCTGCACTGTAAAATGTGGCTTGTTTTGAACACAGAAGTTACACTTTGTTGTTGGGAGAAACTGTTCTAAAAAGTATCTTAAATGTTCAGTCTTCACTGAAAACCAGGTGAAATTCTCTCTCAGGTGTTTTTGCCCATGCAAAGTTTTGAAAATAAAAAAATGAATCTGTACTTTGGGTTTTGGGGCATGTTTGTTTTTTTTTTTTCTTCTACAAAAATAGGGATCTTTACATCTGTGTGGTATATTCCAGAGCTGTGTATACAGCTCATTTCTTTGATGCATGAATATCTCTGAGCTCCTCAGGTGAAAGCTGGGGACAAATTTATAATTAGCTGGATTGTAAGATTAACACCTACCCTTGTGACACCTACACTATAGTCCTAATTCCAGTTGAAAAGTGAGGTTGAAATGTTTCTATGATATCCTAAATCTCCTTAGGCTTCAAGACTTTACTGGGATATACAGAGCTGCAGTATCTGGTATAGCACTTAGAGCTGTTACGTCTTTTATGTGAATCACCATATGGGTCCTTGAAAAATTAATTTTAAAATGGTTGATTTTAATTTAGCAGTTCTTTCAAGGTAGTACAGCCCCAGCAATCACTACTGGGTCCTTTGGGAAACAAGAGAAAAGGAAAAAAAAAGGAACATTTCTGGAATCACATTCTTTTGCCCAACTCTGTATCAGCTGGCAGAAGCAATAACGAAGGGGCTGCAGGACTGCTCTCAGCTATTATTGTGCCTGGCTCTCTCTCAGCATGAGTCATCGCAGACAATATATAACACCACTCGCAAGGGAAATGAACAGTAAATACTTGGCCCTGGATTTTTTCTTTAAAATCTCTTCAGTTGTTTTTTTTTTTTTCCTCTCTGATTTGTATCCCTTTATCCCCTGGACCATGAGCTATATAAGCCTCTCAAATCTAGTGTCCATAACACCACCCCCCACTGGTAGCAGCAAGCCCTTCCGCTGCTGTAGGGTTTACTTTGCAGAGGTTTACAAGGAGAGGCATTATTGGGTAACTGTATGTGTTAACCCAGTGGCACAGGGTTGCTCCAACACCTTCCCTCTGGTTTTTCTATTCTCGGGGGAGGGGTGGCTGCTGTTCTGGCTAAATGCATCTCTTGCTTTGCTGTAGCAGCCAGGCTAGCTTAGGAAGAAAACCTTGGGGCTAAACAGGCTAGGACTGCAGCCAAGGGGGTCAGGAGACGGTTCTAAGGATTATACTACATAATTAAAGGCTGACTCTGAACATGCTTCCTGGTACCCTGTGTTCAAACATACAAACCTTTTTAGGTAATAATTCTTGGTCCTCATTTGTATCAGAGGGATTTGTAGGTTAAAGTTGCCATACAGGTAGTGAGTCAGGAATACAAATTATTCATCTAGACTATAAAAAGCCAACACTTTCCTAAACCTGCCCTAGCCAGTGAGAACTGGGGGTAAAATATAAATAGATGAACATGCATGTGTTTTCTTAGTTTGTTTTTGTGCAATGCCCTCTGGGTGCAGCTGATGTCATTCTGCAGCAACTTTCTAGACTGAAAAATGAGGATTCTTCTCCTGAAGTGCTCTGCGATCAGAACTGGGCCAGAACATTATTCTACTGGATAAAACCTGAGACACTGAAGACCCACGTTCAAGCTTATATTGTGCTAGCTCCAAGGAAGACCCTTTTATCTTCAAATATTTCTAATCAGCTGGAGCCAAGACTATAATCCAGGCCTTCTATATTCATATTCTAGGCTAGGGCTGCTGCCCCATTAGCCTACACAGTACAAGCACTTGCTCTCCAGCCATGCCCCATCCGAGATCAAAATGACTCCTATAGACTCTTGTGTTTGCTAAAACAGCATATTCTGACATTTCAGGCAAATATTCTAACAAAGTCTATGAAAGCTCTGCATTTATTTAGCATTCATTGTCTAAAAATAGGTCCTAGCAAGAAGTTGTTACCAAAAAAGCAATGGAAAGGAGGAGAAAATACTGAACACACATATTGATAATATATAGTGTGAGCAAGCACTTGCTTATCTAATGCTATGATGCACAAATAGACAAAGAATCAAGGCAGCATATGCTCACTGATTGAAATAAATAATCAAGTATGAATAAGGATAAATCACGCTTCCATATCAAAGTTGTGAAAAATGCATACTGTTTGTTTTGCCTGATTTTCTACCAGAATTACCAGTTTTCTATTTCAAGAGAAGTTGCAATAAGCCAGACTTCATCCTTCATACGATGATATATTTAAATCAGACCTGTTGGGTTTTTTTTTCAGAATACTGGCTTTTCTACTACTTCAGTTAAGTTCCAGTATGCTGTAAAGAGGTGCCTTGTCACATATATAACAAAATGGAAAGAGACATTAAATCATTAACTTACTCTTACAGACAGAAATGCAAAGAATCTTGCCCTGTGTAGTCAGCACTGCCTAGTTTTGATGAAGCTCATGTTTGACTGAATAAGTGCCTAATCTTTTCAACTCATTACTGTCCAGTGCCTGCCTGCTTCCAAGTATTTTCATTCCTTAAAAATCTTTTGTTTACAACCATTTCCTTGTTCGGTTTTTGGAGAACAAAAAGGAAAAGAAAGGCTTTATTCCTTGAGTTAGGTCTAGATCACATACACAAAGGAGAAGAGATTCTGCTACACTTTATTCAATATGATGTTACAAGAAAACAACAGTTACAGCTGACAAACCATTACATCTTTCATAATACAGACAAATTACAAGGTGTAACAAATAATGCGACATTTATTTTACTGTACTGCTTACTATGCTGTTCTTCTGAAGTATATATATTTAATTACATTAACATTGTTTTCATGTACCAGCCCTCCCCTTTTTTATTTGTTAAAAAAAGAACACCTCTCAGTGCACCATACAAAAATCCGCATGGAAGCTGGCAAGCAGGAATTTTGTATGCAGCACCATTGAAATGCATTTTGGGGGATGGGAATTATTAGTGCATCCTTTACTTTTAGATTTTTTGCTTATGTGAAAAATGCAAGGCAGTAACATACAGTCACTCCACCTAAATGCTGGTAGGGGAGAGTATTGTTATGCTCAGTAACGCAACCTGATTCTGGTTATATGGGGTATCTGCATTTTACTCCCCAGTCTGTACAGCCTAAACCTTTTATATAACAAAGATTATATAACCAGTAATATTCACAGATGAATATTTTGTATATGAGCATATCAGAGCATTGACTACACGTTTGGTTGCGTGCACTGACACAGGGGTGTACATAACCCATCAACCCACAGGGTATTTATTTATTTATCTTACCTTCTCTTCCCAGGAGCCTTAAGTGCAGAACCCCTACACACCAAAGAGAAAGCAAAACCCCCTGTGCCTCTGTCTACTGCAGATTGAATTTTCACCGTTGTACTGATGACTTGTCCTAAGCCATGGTTCTGATTAAAAATAAGACTGAGAATTAAAAGGACCCAACTGATCTAGGACACCATACAGTAATGTAATGTCAGAACTATTGGAGTGTCCTGTGTGGGGTGGTACCTGCTGGGTGTGGATTAGAGCTGATCTGAACCCAGCGGGAGAGAGGACTGAGCCATCTCCAGCTGGTTGACTTGTAAAATTAGGTTCTGTGAACTTGAGTTTGTAAGGACTCTCTGTATCATGCAGACCATATCTATCACCATCTTCCCTTCCCCATTCACTTAATATTAGATCCCATAGAGAGTTAGAACATGCCCTCCCTGCTTCTATCTGCCTGCTATACCTGCTGCCCTGTTGCTGCTCTCCTATCTCACAGCAAAGTCACATCCTCTCAAGTATCACCAGGAAAGACCTACTGGGTCTTAACCAAGTGGTAGGAAAATACAAGTGAAGCTGCTGCTTGCTACTGACTGAGCAAGTCCCACGGTTTCTCCAGGGCTGTGCCCCAGAGACTACTGGTCACTGAAGCCAACTTTTGACTGTTGACAATGTGAAACATCACATTCCAGGCACCCACAGCACATCTGGAAGGCTGGGGTACTTCTTGTCTCTTTGAATATTCTTTGGGGAACTGATTTCAGAAGGATGAGAGAAAAAGAGAGAAGCACTACTGATATTTGCTGAAGCTGTCTCAAGAGCATTGATAGGGTTTAAGCAGTCCATTCTGCAACACTGAGAAGAGCTGTGGTGAAAACAGCTGGAGAGGTGGGCAGCTGTCTGGGGGTCCTTACTGATGGGTGTCCATTGGGCTAACCATGCAGGTCAGGGCTCTGCTGGAAGGGGGAAGAGGGAAATAAGGCTGTATTGTCAACTGTCAATTCCCTGGGAAAAGGAACTTCTACTATCTCAAAAAACCTTGATATTTCCCAGCAGATTTCATGTTCCAGAAGATTAATTTGCAGTGCTCATGTGAAAAGCACCATCCTGCTTAGCCTAGGTCGCCTTGGTGGTGGGAGAACATCCCCAGGGCCCAGAGCCTCCATGGGAGAGCAGCAAAACCAAGTCACCACAGGGAATTGGGGTGCCCAGAAAGCAGGTGCAGAAGTTAAGAGACCCTGGTCACTCCTTAATGATCACTAGGTGAGATAACTTCATTACTGCTGAAGATTAAGTTGCTATTTAGAAACCCAGATATTTATGAACTTTCCTTCAGGCAATTAACTGAAAATTTTTGGACCAACTTTATTTCAGTGGTTGCTTAAAAGTGGGAATGGGGCAGAGAGGATGCTCTCAGGTGCACGTGTGTTCACACACATGCACACACATACAAGCAAACACTGTATGTGAGTCACTATGGATAGTAATATGCTAGGCTAGTGGGAACAGTTGGGGAATTACTCTTCTATATTAAACCTTCAGATGGTTAGTTGAGCAGTGTAATTGCTTGCCTTCAAATTTAAGCTGTCAAGTAGAAGCATCTATGAAACTACCCTTATATTCCTAATCAAAATCTTTGTTACATTTTCAAAAATTCTTCAGATTTTGCAGCAAGTTTTTTTTCTAAAAATAGCTAATTTTAATCATCAAACTGCACACAATTTAAGTAGCAAAGATAATGTATAAAAGACTTTTCTCTTACAAAAAAAAAAAAAAAAGAAACATGAAACCCAAACAAACCACATCTAAGGCAGTTTCAGTGTGTGATAAATTCAAAAGTTCAGTGGTCACTTTTTCCCCAATAAACACAGGGGAAAAATTGTAGTAAGTTCTAAATAGGATTGTGACTGAAAGTGGCTTTCAGATGGCTTTTAGCAGATCCTGAAACAGAGATGTCATTGGGGAAAACTGTCTTTTAATGGCTGTGCAAATATTGAGAATATTTCCACGGTTCAGTTCTTTGAAAGTGTAGACTCCTGTCCTAGGTCATTAAGAGACCTTTTGTAGCTACTTGTTCATTCAAGGATTTGCCTTATTGGGTGTCTTTTTCTTATTAAACACTGCTGGAGTTTAATAAGATGGCAGTAGCACAAATCCTTTCCCCCTTCTTTTAAACACTGAAAGCTAACCAAAGCGTTACCAGACTTCCTTAAAATGTAATTCAATGCATCCAGCAAGCAAAGGATGTGAAAATTATGTGTAGAATAATATTGCCTAGCAAGTGTTTCTGTTCGAGCAGGACTATAACTCAGCAGTGATTTTTGCACCATACCCTGCCGTCTCTGAATGCAAAGCATTGTAAACAGTCAGGGCAGTTTTTTCACACCCCTGAACACAATGCTCTCCCCAGCCAAAATGTAGCAGGGGCTTCCTTTTCTAAAATCACACACACAACTTAATTTCTTGCAAAGTTTGCATTTGAATGATTCATTCAGAAAAGTTATCTAAAGACTAAGGATCATGTAGAGCCTTCCAGCCAGCTCAGAATACCTATGGAAAATAACTTGAAAGGTGCTTTGGTGTGGAACAGCAAACAGTCTGGGATGAGGAGAATTCTCCACCTTGCTTTGTACGTGTCAAAGTAACACAGCTAGATTTAATGGCTCATTCAGTTGAAGTTTTTCTGTACCTCAGTATTTCTGTACCTCAGTATCTGCCTTGAATTAACCAGAACATTTTCATCATCTCTGTTTTCAAGAAAATACTCCAAAAGGTAACTAGTGTGAGGAAAAACATAAGAGATGTTAGCCAAGACCCATAAAAGAAAGATATATTCTTGAAGGGAGTAAAACCATAAGGAATTCACTGTATATCTGTCAGCTGCATATGTCTCATAATTTTTGCTTTGTCCTTCTCACAGGCCTATTTTGAAAACTGGCATGCTACATAGCGTAAGCATAGTAACCAAATTTAGAGTACTGAAGTAAACATGCAATTATTGCCATGTTTTTAAATGGATATGAATGGTCTGAGGGGATAATGAAAAAAGAAAGAACCCAACAACACTTGAGGAAGAGTGGCAAGGTGCTGTAATTTTCAGCCTATCAGACAAGTTGGGTTTGCCTTGGGAAGAAATAGTCTTCCCGTTGGTTGCGCACTATGCACAACCCTCAAAGAAAACACACAGTCCTTTATGCCACTGTTGGCTCTTTTTGTACAGTTGTTACTGAAAAAGTGTGAACACTAAATGTGTTGACTGAAAGTATTTAAGACATTGCTGGTGAAAGCATAAAAATCCTTACAAAGATGCAGCACTGCAGTGGAAAATCAAACAAAATCAAACACAAAAGACTGAAAGAGTACATGCCATGTATCAGTAAGCAAAAGCTTAATCTTCACGTAGTTCTCTGAAATCACAAGGTATCCAAATGCGTGCAAGGTTTTAAAGAAATTGCAGGGAAAAACAGGGTCTTGCCAGCTTCAATTTTCTTTTGAATGAAATCCACCATAGAGAAAGAAAGGAAACAGGCCGTGGTTCCTTCCTGGTGTCAGCCTCCTCATTAGGTTTTTGTTTCCCTCCTCCAACCTGGTAAATTTAATCCTGTAAGGAAACAATATAAATTATAATAAGCCTCATGAATTGCATTTTAATTTTTTTTTTTTACTTGGTAAAAGATAGGTTAGTCCAAAGCCAGTTATGAAGACGCCAGCTCAGAGCAAAAGGCAGACTTCCAAAGCATGTTTAGAACTGGTACCTCAGGAAAATGAACTTAAAACACCAATGTTTTCAGAGTGGTTGCCTAAGTGAGATATATTAATCCATATTCATGTGTCTGTGCCCCAAGAGCTCATCTTCAGAGGTGCCATTAGCACTGACATTCTCCTTGGAAATTATAGACAGCCGTAAACACAGAGTCCTCTCTTCTAAAGTTGGTCACACCTCCTGAATGCAAAGGAAGGTTGCTAAAAATGCTGGCAGAGTTTCAGGAGTTTACAAGCTTTTTTTGCCCCCTTTTCTTTTTGCCCCTTTTCCCTAGAGATCTCCTCCACAACAATGCTTGCAACTAGTTTCTGAAAAGGTCTCCTTAAGTTTCCTTCCCAAGAGTTGTTGGGGGTACCCTGAGGCAAATCACAAACATTTCTGCAAACATAACTATGGTATGGAGCTTCTTGATGCGCTGTGTTTAAATGTATTCACCTTTATTTCAGTGTATTTCTTTTACTAGGCAGATAATTAAAAACTCTCCTTTCAAATATAAAAATAAACACTATCAATAGCTTCACTTATGTTGTCTTTCACTCTGTTGATGTAGAAGCTCAAAGCAATGGCTGGACCTGCACGAAGGTGTCCTGATGTTTTTGAGGTTTATACAAAACAGGAGGCAGGCTGAGAATGTGGGACAGGAAAACAAAGCATCCAATAACTGCAAGAAGAGCCACGTGAAGGCTGAATGAAGGCTAGATGAACTGGATGAACTGAAGCCACTAAAAAGATTTTATAATTAGCATATTTAACTCTTATTAAATCTCCAAGTAGAATTCTCTGCCAAGTAATAAAGTGAGACTTTTTGAGAAATTCTGAAAATATATTTGTTAAGTTCTCCAAGACTGGAACTACAGACCTGATACATTTTTAAAATGCAGTTGCGGGAAGACAGTCAGATGTGAACGAATTTCATCCCTTAAAAGAAAGAATGCTGAAATATTCACTGAGCATGGAACTGGTTCGTATTAGCATGTCCTAAAACTATTTAAATCAAACTGGATGCAGGTGCCAGTGAATCTAGTCTAGCCCTCATTTCAAAAGCACGACAAAAACAAGGCATCAGTTTTGAACTGCAGTTTCAAGCATAACATTTTAATTGTGGCTTTCAGCAAAACACCCTAATGTCTATGCAATGTCTTCCGTAATTTCCAGGGTTCCTGTCATGATTCTTGAGAGCTCTTCTTCTTTCTTTAAGCACCAGGATACCTGAATTGGATTAACAAAAGCCTGTTCTTAAGCATCTCGGGCCCTCTTGGAGCTTGGTCTACCACCTCTAGAGTCCTTCTTGGGTTGTTTCCTAAATGCATCTGGCATTTGTGTGGACTGTCTATTCCACATGAAAGTCCCACTTCCCCCAGGGTCTAGAAGCTTGGCTGAAGTGCCAATAAATCTTGTTTCAGGGAATACATTTGAGCTGATGCATTTGGTTTACCTTAAAAAGATGAAAAAGAAAAGCAATGTTCAGAAGATGCAGAGATTCACAACTGTTCAGTGACGAAACACCACTGATAATATTCCCCAAATTCCAGTTTTCTCTTCCTTCATGAGCACTTTTTAGGGATGTCCTTTTGGGAGCTCCTTCTTAGAAAGAAGCAACTAAACTCCCAAAGCTCCTTCCAGCACTGAGCTTGCATTTGCCCCCACTTCCACCTACACTTCAGCTGTGAAAAGCAGGCTTGCAATTTGGAAGCCACATCTGCCCAGATCCAGAATAGCTGGCCTGATTTCAGGCTAAGCCCAAATTACTGGAGCTCCAGGGACTGGCATAAGCAGCAGGGACATCTGAGACAGGTAACAAAATTATAGGGATAGAAAGGTCTCTGGATGGATGCTTTTCCAGTAGTTACCAAACTGCTCAGATTTGAGAGTAACTGCAATTAAATTCATTACACAGAACTTTTCCTTTCTATCAGTGGACCTGAGTACAATTTCTAAAGGAGGTAAGTATCACACTTCTCTTAGGATTATGCTACAATTTCCCAGTAACAATACTACATTTTCTGGTTTCAAGTTTGGCTTTGTAGGCAAAGCTGATGACACATTCTCCAGGGCAGGGCCTGAGCTTGTGGAATGAGGAATACCTTCAGTAGAAGCTTAGCACTTCCAGAATCAAGCCCTAGAGCATTAAGAGATTCTTTAGAAATGAATAAACAGAGAGCTGCTACCATATAACACATGGGGAGTAAAAAAATCTTTGCACACTGGCAACTACTGCCAGCACCAACGCAGACCACAGGCAGAACACTGAAGACTAAGGAAGGGTAGCAGAGGTTACAGGTTTCCTGCTCTGGCTCAGTATAAGGCAGGTAAGAGTTTTATGATCACAACTCCACCAGCTCCAGCTTTGCTGCGTCCTGCCATGCCAGGGCTGCAACTGGTTTCCTGTGAAGCTTAGAGCCTGTGTAAAAGTATGGTGGGCAACACCACTCTCCACCTTCTGCATAGGCTCAAGATTTAGATTGGATCACTGGAAAAGAACATGATTTGATGCCATATTTCACCAATGGTTCTGGCTGGGGAAAGCTAGAAGACACAGTACAAGTGGAACCAGGGAACAGTATGGTGGTCTCAGTCTCTCTGCAGACGTGTTGAAATGCACAGCCCGCCCGGTTTGGGAAGCCAGCCTGCATGACAAACCCACTGCTTGCACCAGGGCCTGAATGGGCAGGGTGTTCTGGGGCCAAACCCTCAGCTCTCGCTGCCGAGGTGTTTCGCCTGTGTATGAAATCCTTACATGACACAACAAGTGTGGTGGCTAGAAATAGATAATGTTTGCATCTGAATCACTAATTCTCTGAATGTTTGTTGTCAATTCAAAAGTGGAGTCAACAGGTGAAGTCCCTTCCCCTGCCTCAGAGAGCTGTCGTGGAGTGCTAGCTTTCTCCGATGCTGAGGAAGAGGAAGAAACTGAACACAGATATGCCACTTGTCAGAGGAGTTCTGTAATCACTGTGCACTTTCTCTTCCCACTTATTTTTGTTTAAGATGAGACATCAAATGACAGCTCTCCTAAACTGGAGAAAGAGGAGAGCATCTCTTCATCCACAGCAGAAAATCCACAATAAAAAAAGCCAGAAAATTTTAGACTGGTGTGAACCAATCTTTTTATTAAAAAAAGCATTGTTTCTTCAGTGTGGCTCTTGAACTGAAACATCAGTTGTTCACACAACATAGACCCGAGGCAGGGCCCTCCACACAGTGCTGCCATTCAGTTCCCAGATGGCTTACTATTCCATGTTTGTATTTTTAAAGCAATATTTTAGAAATATCCTTGCTTAGAATTTATACATTTCCCTCATCATACAAATCAAAGTTTTGCCTGGTGACTTGGCAGATTATGTTTATGGCCTCTGGTCACAGCTTTGCTTATAAAATTGTAAATTGTTAAATGGAATATTTACAACTTGTGATTTCCCAAGAGCAAAATAGGGTTCTTTCATATCTCCTTAAAAACCAAACCAAAACAACAAACCACAAACAAACAAACAACAACAAACCCTGAAACATAACAGACTGACTTAAAAATGAACTTTTTTCACCACAGATCCTGGTACTTCTGGTTTTTATGACATCTCTACTAAACCTAATAGCTTTCTACAAGTAAGTTAATGATGTACTTGAAATATTAAGTGATCTACATGTAGTGACTCATTTCTGTGTTTGTTACCTAGAGAAATCCCAAATGGGATAGAATGTTAATCCACCTTAAAAACAGCAGATGCCAACTTCAGAATGCAGTAACTGTTGATGGAACAGTGGTTCTAGAAAGGCATACCAAAGCTTGTAATTTAAACATTAATCATACTCTGAAGACATGAGGTATAGGAGGGTGATTAAATCCCAAATATTCTTCTTAATTTTAATTAGTGAAAGAACGTCCTTTCCTGTAAAAATACCAGTTCAATACATGTTCCTTTTGGCAGCATCAGCATCCTTCTCTAGGTACTTTTAATTTCTGTATAAATTATCACATCGGGTGGAGCTGTGCTCCCACAGAGTCTTTAGCATGCAAAGCACACTCAGAGTGCAGGTCTATTTATGTGGCAGCTGATTTAGCATTATTATAAGAGTATTCCAGTTTTAAAATAAAAATGTGAGCTGACAACTGGAGATACTGTATTCTTTATGAGCTGAAACATGGAGGAATTTAAGATCATCAACAATAATACTCTTTCTGCTTCTCCCTCTACCACACATGCAGACACCACAGATACTGTTCATCCTCTCTGAAAAAAAAGTACAGTATTAACAGGTGATTTTTCCCACACCTTTTATTCCTACCTTTGTTAGAGAAATCATTTTAAAAAGCCAACCAAACATTAGCAATACTATTTGCACTCAGATAATATCTACATGCTACTTGTTGCTATAAATATTAATTAATTGGATCACCAATACCCATAATGCAACTTTATTTTGACCTACATGCCCTATGAACTAGATATTTTTTGGATTCAATTTCCTTAAAACCAACTGTCAGCATCATGTGATGGAAGAGATGAAAAATGAAAATGAGCGTTCCTGCTGTGCAGGTGAGTGACCTGTGGGAGACAGCTCTGCCTGCTAGGATTTTTACATGTACCATCAGACACAGACCAATTGATTAGATCATCTTATACCTGCCACCAACTAGGCTCAAGAGACTAATTAGAGAGAGTACTGCCTGCGAAGGCACCCCATTGACACCTAATTTGCTCAGCCAAAGCCTTTGGGGAGAATGTATTATCTCTGCAGCTGCACTTCATGCATTTCTGATTTGAGGCATAAGCAAGGAGTACTTCTTCACTCTTTTGAGCAAACTGAGTATATAAGCCCTTAAGTGCTAAATACAAGCAGACAAATCTGGTCAGCCGCCATAAATCCTTTTTCCCCTTCAAATATATATACACATATATACATGCATACATGTTGTATTTTATATCTATGTCTGTAGTATGTGTGCACAAATGCAAACATACAAATAATGTGTATGTATGAATCTGAATGTGTGTGGAACGGATGAGTACATAAAGACATTTCTATAAATATATGCTTTAAAATATGCAATTTTCACATTGTATAGCATGCCTTCCTTCACAGGGAAGTTTTACTTCTGTGAAATTTAAAAGAAATGCATTTTTTCTTATAGATGAAAAATAAATGATCTGCAGTGTTGTTAGCTCATGCTCAGAATTACCCCCATGGACAAGACTCAGTAGATTGATGCCTATAAAGTTGCTCTGCATCTTCAGAGGTTCTAGTTCAAAGATTATTTCAGTATACAGCCTAGCTTTGTTGGAAGCTTTTCTTCGATGGACTATACCTTGTTTGTAGTTTCCTGAGGAATACTCTTCAATAAGGCTAAATATAAGGTTACTTAAATTGCTTTCTGCTGGGCTTTAGTTTTATCCAGTTATTCGTGCCCCAAAATACACAGGAGAGGTAAGACTCAAGGCTGCCATTAAAAATTTATTCAGAAGGAGAAAAAAAAAGAAAAGAGACACACTAGAAAAACTAGGGATTTTTTTACAAACTGAGAAGGGTTTGAAAAAAATAATTTCAACTATAGGCTGGTTAGTGATTCCTGAACTCAGAAGCGTTGTAACACACAGGAGTATAGGGGATTTGCATCACTTCTAAAACAGCACTGAGCCAAATATCTTCTTCCCTGTCATGTGTCTACAAAACAACTTTCAGGAGTTGAATAAGGCTGAATTATTGCAGTTTAATTTCAGTTTCTGTCAAAGCCCATGTTGACAAGGTCAGTTTATAGTGTCAACTCAGGATCCTGCACCCCTGTAACTAAAGAAGTAAAGAAGCCATAGCAAAACACGTGCAAGTGACGTGTGTGGCCAAAATGTCAGGTGTAATCTCCTTTCCAAAACACATTATAAATGCAACTTCCAGTCCTGTTCCTAGGATGGAGCATAACTCAATACAGAGAAAATATCCTCACTTTTCTTCCCTCACACAGGCCACATCTTTACCAATTCACTGTATATTTCTTCAGCAATTTAATATCATTTAATGTTTAAGTGACACCCCTAGATATCTTGGCAACTGTTGGCTACTACTCTTTCACAGATGCAGCACTATACAGGACACACATTTTAATAACAAGGGCTATCAGTATTTAGCAGTAAACTATACCTGACAAATAAGTGACACAGGATTAACTGATTAGTTTCTTCTGCTCTTTTCTCTTGTGTCTTAGTTACTGCATTGGTATTCTTATACACATGGGATTTCGCAGACTCTGTCTAAAGTGATGAAAATTGCTGTATGTTCTTCTCCACAGTTCTAACATATAAATCATAATACAGATCTTATGGACATATTGCTGTATTACAAATTCCTCTCTCCACAAAGAATTTTTCACAGATTGACTTTGCCTCTGGGCAGAGCCCTGCAACTCTAAATAGATTTGTGTGTGGGAGTTGACTGAAGTTTTAGGGTGGCAGCAAAGGGATGACCCTAAAAGAAGTGAATGCTAGACAAGGACTGTAAACTAGTAAGAAAATAAAAAATCAGAATAGTAGTAGAATTATAAACTAAATTATTTTATGACTATACTTTAAATAAGTGACATAACCTTTGAAAGGTGAGACCTCTATGGCACTGTGGATATGAGGCTGGAAAAGAGAAACCAAGATTTTGGCTTTGCTGCTGAATGTGACTGTAGGCATCATTTCATTCCACTGCAACCTGTTTTGTAACAAGGGCCCTGGTTTATGTCCCAGCCTCTGGGTTTAGAGTGTCTCCCAAAATTAGTGTCCGGTTTTAGATGAAGCCACCAACAGTTCAAATTATATAAATGCACTTAAATTTATCAAAAATGCAATATTAGAACAGTTGCAACATTTGGTAGTACCTGAAATCTTTAGGACTGTGAGTTTTCCAAATTGTACCCTTATGCACAGTACGAGTTCAAAACAAAAGTCCAGCATCACCTGACTGTGAATGTGCACAGTCCAGTGTGGGAGGTTGATTCTGAAGAGCCAAGACTTCTCCTCAAACTATACATCAGTTGCTAAGTAGCATATATGCATATCAATAATTGCAAACCAACCGTGCATACTTTGCACACAGGTCTCTACAAAATATTATAATGAATTCCTTCATAGTGTGTCTTGTGAGGAGAAAAAAAGGAATGCAAGCCTGATCTTCACTGTAATATATTTTATTCACAGTATTAATTTCCAGTGTTATTTGATAATGTGATTGGTTTCACAGTTGATTTGTAGGTATACTTTTAACTTTTGAGTGGCTGTGGTAACTTCCAAATTAGTTTTCTCCAAGTCTTTCAGCAAAAATTCTTTCCTACCCTAGCTTCCCACAGCTGAAGTTTTTTCTTTGAGTTGAGAACAAAGTCCACAAAGCCTTTCACAATTACCATTTGAATAAGGCTTCACATGAAAAATGGCCAGGACTGAATCTACTACACATCTTCTAGTTTTTGAGAATAAAGCACAGCCCTCTGTGAGTGAGCTCTGGGAAAACTAGTACTTCAGATGAAGATGCTGCAAAAATAGCAGTGTTACTGAGCTTAATATAGTTTGCAAGCAACGTCATGGAAACCTTATTAAAAACAAAAATGCAATTTCAGGATTTTGGTACTCATCAAGAACAGAGAAATATTAGTGCTAGTTGTTTGCGAGAATATCCTTCTCAAACCTGACAAACAGCCAAATCCCTACAACTTCTTATAACCTTTCTTCTATCTGATTAACGTGATATATCTAAATTGCTATGCTTCTCACCCTGATAACTTGCAGAAAAACCTGCTAAAGAGGAACTGACTGAATGTGAATTGGAGAAATGCTGTCTCCCTGGATCTATAATGAGAGAACCTAAACCTGCAATTTTTCCCAGTGTTTGACACAATGAGATCCTTATCTCAGTGGTAGCACCAGCTCTCATCTCTGAAACAGGTAAGTAAATGCTATGCCTGAACAAAATTTGTAGGTAGCTTAATTAAAATATCCAAAAGAAAAAAAAAGAAAAGAAAGCCTATCTGTTATAGTTGTATATAACAGAACTCAGAAAGGAAATACCTGTTGGAAGATGATACAAAGGCATTAATGCCCCAGTTAACAGGTTGTTACTGGTTTGAACCCATCTCTGGAGAAAAAGGAGCTCCAGAAGAGCTGCTGAGAGATCTTCTCATTGCTAAACTCTCTTGCAGAGCTAAACAGTCAAAGGATGGGAGGTTCAACTACAAGCAACTGGGTGCGAGTGAGCTGAGCTGTGGTACCTTTCTACCACGTCTCACCTTTGTGGCAGAGCCAGCTTAAGAAATACCCACTGCTGCAGACCTACTTCCTTGCTCCAGCCCTTGCAACTTCTGCCCCTGTCACTCATATTGTAAAATTTTCTGTAGAACTCCCTGTACACTGGATCACTAAAAGTATCAGAAGTGAGATGAGAGAACTTCTCAGTGATCCAGTTTACACCGAACTTTGAAATAGGTGCAACATCACAGTTAATGGGATTTAAAACTGGTGAGGGAGCAAGAAGGAACTGCCTGGATAGAGCTAGACAGAAACTTATCACACTGTTCTTGTCTGCAAAGACAAAATGATGGAATAACATCCTTATTTTTCAGCAGCAGCATTCCCCAGTGCATTACTAAGAACAAAGCTTCATTCTAAAATCTGAAGCCACCTCCCAACTCACAAATGGCTAATTATTTTCAGGTATCCAGAAACACTGTGAAATCTGCCTTAGCCAGCCACTTAAGGGAGCAGACAGAAGTTGTCACATAATGACCTACTAATTAAAAAGGAAGAAAACCATACTCAAAAGATCTGGGAATACCCGTAAGATAGCCTAATAAGGATAATCTCCTGTACCTGTTTCAAGGGAGCAGCAAACAAGAGATGGCTGAGAGCCCATGCCTCTGAGTGGAAGTTCTTTGAATTTTTTTGGTTGGTTTTAGTTTTTTTTAGCAGTAAAAATATGTTGGCCTGCCAACATACCAAGGAGATGTTTAACGGTTTGTAAAGCTTCAAGTCATATCTAACCAGAGTTTAGAGAATTCAGATGGGATAGAAAAGCATCTGATTCTTTATAGGTCACCATCTAGCTTTGAATAAAGAATACAACCCTAGAGTTCAGGGAAAGCAGGTCAACTGTGCCCTCCAAATACCACAAATTAAACTTATTGACTGACAGTGTCAGGAATGATGGTCACTGTTATTAACAGTGCTATTTATCAACTCAAACCTAAGCATATTTATTTATTTCACCTGAAACACAACAGCTGACCAACTCAAAACCCAAATGAGATGATGTACTTGGCCATCTCCTTCCACTCCTCCCCATCTAACATAACAAGAACTACATATCTTCAGAGGACTTAATCAGAAATTTATTCCTGCTTTTCCCTGTCATGGCTTTTATCCCCAAAGCAAAGTCTGCTGGACAAAATGACATATGAAAGACTAAATGCCTGCCAGATGACTCATTAGCATTCACCTCCTCCCAAAAATTAAGCCCTGCCTCGTGCAAAAATTAAACTATCCACAGGTACTTTGAAACAGGGCATTTTGTATACATGTGATTGTTAACATTAGTCAAGTTACTTCTTGAAAGCTAAGTAGTCTTGGAACAAATTTAATGCTGCTGGTGTAATCAGCTGTCTTGAGGTGGGTGTGGACCATTTTGCTCTAACAAAGATTCCTTGGAATTTAAAGATACTTCTGCAAGGGATCACAACACTATAAACTACCTCAGACCCCACAGATAAATGCTAAGCATTAAGAAAACAAAGTGTGAATGTTTAGCACTACCAAAATCATTCTAGTAGCCTGCAAGCACCTACAGGCAGCTTGGAATTAAGTTATGTCATTTCTTTCTTTTTTTTTTTTTTTCTTTGAGAAGACAGAGTGTTCAGGTGCAGAAGGAAGAAAAAAAGAGGGATGGGTAAACTAAAAAAAAAAAAAATTCCATTTCTCACCTGCATTTTTATTTCCATTAGTGTTTTTCCTGGGAAGCACTTTTCAAACCAGCAAGGAATTTTAAATCTGGAATGTGGAGTTATGAATGCCTTTGTTTTAGCTTGACAGAACAGATATTATTGCAGCTGCATTCTGGATAGCAAAGATCCTTCTAGCTAAACACCATCTGGTCATACATTCTGTTTACTGCTGTGGCTTTTGAGAGACTGAGCATCATGGCAAAGTGGTCATGTCAATTAAAGTACATTTTTTATCACAGCACTGCAACTCTTAAGCACATATAAATTAAGACAGAGAGCAGACCTCACATGCTGAAGCAGAAGGATCTTTCCCATGATTATAGTGTATTATATTAATGGCAAGTTTAAGTAATAGATGTATTTAAATTTTGGAATATATTTCCAGATATGATTATGCTCTCAACTCTTAATCTAGGTGTCCACCCATACCATGAATGCCGTACAATGGTATTTATTGACAGAGATATCAGGAAGTCTTTGCAGCTGACATTTTCAAGCCTGAATTGTTTCCCAACCTGAGACTTCTGGAGACCAGAATGGAACAGTAGAGAAAAAAAATCCCAGTTTAGGAAGGGCAATGGTGTCTTTATGAGATACTGCTTGTCTCTGTGTTTATTCCCTAGAGGGTGTGCTGATACTTGCTGAATACTGCTATGCAGTCCTTTCACCTATACAGCTCCCACTTGGGATTTTTGCTGAAAATCTATGACATTAGGAATAGTTACTGGCAGCTTCAGGCCAGCTGCTTTCTTCCCTGCCAGTTCCATTTTTACATACAAAACCATATGGAGCACTGAAACAGAAATATTTCCCCAGTTCAGTCTCTGTGGCATTAAATGGAAAAAATGTTCCAGAATTAGCACGTCTACAGAGCATCACTACAGCAATGAGGATATTCTATGTAGTACATAAAGAGATCACAGAGCAGCTCAGTGATTTTATTTCTCAGAGTTCATACTCTGGTTGGGGTAAGAACCTTTTCCACATGACTAACATGTTCAAATACTGTGCATGGTTTGGGAAGTCCAGTATGAGGTTCTTCTCATAGATGCAACTTTTAGAAACCAAGCAGGATCTACACTCTTTGAAATCCAGACCTCCTTCAGATATTACACAGGCTTCCCCCTTCCTTTCTGTTTTTTAAAAGACTTAAATGATTTTAAAAAGTAGTCTCACACACTTGAGAGGCTTGTGGGAGAAACAGTAGATGTCAAATCAGGTGCAACATACTGTGCATTTTGTGGTATGCAAAGACAGGGATCATGGTAAGATGGAGTAGTAAAGGCTTTTCTTTCAAAAGTGCCATAAGCATGGGTTTCCTTGTAACTGCAAGAAATACTTAATCTTTTTTTTGAAGCTCCATTATAAAAGTAAGGTTTTGCATAGCTCATTTAAATAGTTTAAATGACACAAGGTTAAGAACAGGAAAGCCTTTCACCAAAGGTGGTTAGTCCTTTTCAAAGATTTCATATTATTTGAAGCTTACTTTCACTGCATTCTTTTACCTTGGCTGCTTCCCAAGTGGGTGTAAGTTAATTAAATAGGATTTTGACCCTTTAACCTTCCCTATAAACTGCATCTTTACCTAACTCTATTTAAATAAATCAGATAAAAAACCAATCATGTAGCAGAATATATATTTTTACAGCTGTGGAAAAAAACAAACATGTCTATTAAGCTTATTTGTAAGTACTTAGTAGTCAAAGCAACAGCCAAGACTCATGGATGATTTTAATTAAAATAAATCTGTGTGGGCACATAAATTCATTTACGATGGCTTTTTTCAAACTGAAACTTCTCTAGCATTACTGAACAGCACAGCACTACAGTAAGTTCTCATTTGCTTGTGGCAACTGACGCTCAATCCACCTGGTTAGCTTGTATTAGTTTTGAGTCATGTAAAGTGTAAATCATATATACAAAAAATATTAAAGATATGAGGCTGAAAATTGTTACAGGAAAGAAGAGAAAGAAAGAGCAGAACAGATGAACAGATAACAATTATACAGAATGATACCCAGCACCTCTGTAACTGATATGCTCTGGGTTTAAATATTGAAAGGAGGTGAAATAAATGTACCAGGAGAACACTGAATTGCTCTCTACAAACAGATAGTGTGACTTTCCGTATCTCATTAGCCTTTTTCACCTTAAAATACAGGCTTCGGATTATTAGACCCTTCCAAAAAGCTTTTTAAGTTCATCCAGAAACAAAATGCAGTTTAGGTATGAAAAATGATAGCAGTTACATATGGAGAAACGAGTAACTAGCTCATGTATAAAGAATGAACAAAGAACTAAGCTGCCGCTTTGTGCCTAAGTGATGTGCTCAGGTCTCTGCATAGGCAGTAACAAAGACGCTGCTACTGGAGCCTGAGCATTGATCACATCTCTAACCCCCAGCAGGGACTTCTAAAATTGAGTTCATCACAGAAATAAATCCTTCCAAAATGCAGGCCTTTAGTCTGATATATTAATAGAGATACCATCTAACCACCTCACTATGCATTTTCATTATGTTCAAATTTTGCAGCCATTTGGTGATAAGTTTTTGATCATTGATTGGGAGATATTTGCCACTTTCCTGACACTTTTCTCAACCCATCCTTGCTGAATAAACAGCAGGAACATGACAACAGTCATATCATGCATAAGAAGCCCCCACCGGAGCATGAGCGGAGACAGGCACAAGTGGGGAGGCAGACCTGTGCATCAATTCCCATCTTCCAAGGTGCAACTCATTTCCTCATTGTAAAGTGCTTGGGGGTTCTTAATGGCATCATGCATCATGTTTTGTCCACCTTTGTCAAACGATGTTAGACCAGGGTCGTTACCATGCAGAGGCTCTGGTAACAAGGATTAACAGGAAAAACATCTTCCATTTCTCACATTGCACAGAAAAGGATCATATGCTCCCAAGAGCAAGATTTCTCTGCTCCCATTCACTATCCCCAAAACAAAGCTATCTAAATTAGGATGTAGCAGTACAGAGTGTTAACAGGAAAAAACCAACCAACCAACCAACCAACCAACCAAAAAAAAAAACCACAAAACAACCCAACAAAACCAAAAGGCACTGGAAATTCTGGAAATTATAATAAATAGTTTCAAGGCATGTCAACAGCCTGTAACTCTCCCTCCTCAAACATTTTTATCCTGTCAAGTAATAACTTACAATAACAGTACTGTAAACTCAGAGAGATACGTTCTTTGTGCCTTGAAAAGGCTTTGCAGAGTTATTTTAATTATTTTCCTTATATAGTAAGTGGAGGATGAAAAAGATTTCAGAAATAAGAAATGTTATTGTTAACTCACTAATCACAGCTGAGGGACTTGGGGGCAGTCTGGTTCCTGAAATATCTTTGAGCTTATTTTACAGAATTGACTTAGTTGGTGGTATCCCTGTCACATGGATTTCAGTGCAAGGCACCAAAACTTCCTTTATGCAGAAGTACAATAGACAACACTGGACGCTGAAATCATATCCTGGAAAATTCTAGAACACTAACACTTGAACAGGGAATTTTTATTAATTTTAAGAAGCTGGTTTTTCATTTGTGAATGCCTATTTATGAGGTGATTGAGTTTTGAGTCAATGTGTAAATTACATGCTACGTTATTTATTTTTCAAACATAAAATATATATCCCTGCTGTTTTGAGAAACTTCTGACCCTTAAAAGTCAAAGCAAAGGCTTGATTTCTCTCCTTTGATTCTGGGGGTGCCACAGATGAGAGGGTTATGAGCTTCCCTATTTTGCTTCTTGACACTCAACATGCTTATGGCTTGGGACCAACAGAGTAGCTGGGAGCAACCCGGGTATCAACATGTAGGAAGCACTGCTAAAGGGACCTTGGAAAAATGCTGAGACGATGGCCAAGGAGCCCCATGAGGCAGAGCAGACCAGGACAGAACTCTGCAGCCAAAGCCAGGCAGTCACACAGCTACAAACTACGAGGTTTCACAGCAGAAGCTGCTATAATATGGAAATAGATTCTTACCCTCTAGGCCCGTATGTCATCACACCAAGCTAAGCTGAAGCTGCCAACTAAAATGGGCAATTACACATGAACTTGGCAGGGTGACTGCCAACACAGAGCTTGTTTTCCACTGGTGCCACCCACTCTGCTAATCCAATTCTGTCTCCTGATATGCTTTTAAATAATAATGAACACAGCAGATGGGAGGGGAAAATGTTGCTGGCTGTTAAGCCAGCATGTGAGTGAGGCTCTTTGCTTTTCACATATCTTGTGCAAACTAGCTCTAAATGCAATGTCAAGTGATTAACAGTGGTTAAACGAGAAAGCCAGGATTTGCCATGTTCTCAGTCATTTAGTCCTTGACCAGGACAGGCAGGCAAACAAAACAGTCAGAAGAATAACATGTTGAAAGAGAAAGAACCAACTTCCATATCATTTAACTTTGATAAAGATAGGGATGGACTCTTCTTCCCATCCTTGCAAATACCATTTTTGGTGGGGGTTTTTGGGTGGTGGAGTAATATGGGGTTGCTAAGCACCAGAGCAATATTAAAAATACCTTTCAATTTAAACACACAGTAATCAGGACAGGCATTATTACTGAGCGTAATCCCATGGCTGACTCCTTTTTGACAAGGAGAGCAGAAACAGGCTGAAGCACCAGGTTGGGGAATAGGGATGTGAGTGTCAGGAAAAAGGGCAGAGGGAGGCACAGAGAGGCAGCGGGCAGACAGCAGAGAGCAAACAGCCAGGAGGCTGCCTGTCTCTTCAGCAGCAGCAGGAGGACCTATTGTTCCTGGGTCACACAACATTATCTCCTGTCCAACAAACAGCAGGTAAGCTTGTTTGCACAATGCACTGTGTTTTCTCTTGTGTCAGCCCGACACAGAGGATAATCACCTCCTACTGCTACCTACTGACCTCACACTGAGGGTTGAAAGGTAGGAATCCCACTGGAAACGCATCTCAATGAAGGTGAAAGAAGGTATCAGTATGATCCCATACACCAAAACCTCTTCCACTTTATCAGTTTCTGAAAATTTGGGAATTTACAACTCTTGAAAGGAGTTAAATTGCTTGTGCAATATATCTAATCCGTTGTACACCTGTAGTAGTCTTTAACACATGATCATTTTCTTGTCCACATAGAAACCTTTGCCGCATTTGGTGCTCAAACTATGTGCTGCTTTTGTAAGACAAAGGGTTTTATTGAAAATAAGATCCTTGACTCCTTTATTGTGGAAGTTGGAAGGTCTCAAGTAAGTTGAGCGGGCAGACAAGAGAAAATAAAGTTTCAGTACCTGAATGCTTGGAAAGTTGCATTTGAGTCCTGCTTCTGCCATAGTTCCTACATGATGCTAGAAAACTACTATCAGAGCTCCTACGTGATACTAGAGAAGTTATGTTAACCTTTTTTTTTTTCCCCCTAACAGAAATTCCATTGGCAGCTCTCATTTTCTTTATAATCCAAGATGGATCCTAGCTGGGGCTGCAGATATGGTGAGCATTCACTGCTCCAACTGAGGTCAATGCAGAATGAAATCCAATCTGAACATATTTGAGCGCTAAAGGATGCAAGGAGCTCTGAAAAATCAGGCAAGAATAATTGACTAATTTTTAACAATTGCCATTTTATTACCTGTGCTTCAGCTTCTAGTGCGTAAAATGGACACCTTCAAATCATGTCAGCTCATGGGGGTACTGTGAAAGTGGCTTCACAATGCTGGCAAAGAACTAAGACAATGCACAACATGAAAAGCCACCATGGAAAATAACGATTCCATATCTGGTGCAGATTATGGACGCTATAGCCATAATGCATGGGATGAAACACTGAATGATGGAGATGAAAGGAAACATTAACTATCCATCTGTGTTCACAATCCATTATCCTATAGAAAAGGGACTTGAAGGCCCAAAGAAATAAGAGTACGTGATCCTGGCAAATGAAAACTGTAGATGAGTGCATAAACCACAGGTGGAGGAAATTAAATTTGAAACCTTAATTTTTGTATTTCCTAAGTACTGTTTGAATTTACCACTTTAATAAATTTTGTGAAGCAGACTTCAGAAGAAGACAGTGTTGCTAAGAACTAATGGTACATCTTCCCAGTTAGTCACATACAGGATGAAGAGATTCCTAATATGAAACACAAGCTTGTCTCAAATTTACTATCAGATTCTTTGCCTTTCAATTGAAATATTTTTTCTGGTTTGAGGTTGCAAGACCACAGTTTGAGACAGCAACCTTTGATAATACAGGGTAACAGATATTTAATTGTCTGAATGTTACAATCTCTGTTTTTCCATCTAATATAGGGAGTTTAGCATATGCCTTCTAAAAACTGAAAGAATTTCATACAGGCATCTGTACTGGCCTGTTCTTTGTACTAATTAAATTAGTTTCCTGTTGAGTAAGTAAAGTACTGGCAGCCAGGAACAGTTGGGGAGACAGCTCAGAGGCTTAAGCACTGAACCATGAACTCTTCTGTTTACTACAACATTTAACAAGTAGACACTCTTGCTGACATTACGGGGAATGAAAGAGCATTCTGTTAAGATTGTTGTTTCATTACTGTTCGTGAACTACTGATCTTCTTAAAGAGAGATTTTTAAAGATACAAAAGGTATTTCATTTGATACAGTTAACTAAATAAACTCATTATTAGGTTTAAAAATACGTGTGTCAAAGTTAAAGCTGAATTTGAACTTCGAATCTAAGGGGTCAAAGCTCAGAAGGGAGAAGTAAGTCAAAGTGCCACCCAATAACCCATCTGTGTCTCTGGTTCTGCACCTCCACTTTAATGATCACAAAGATGAAAACTTTATAAGACACAGAGATTTTCAGCCCAAGCACCTCATAAGGGGCACTGACACCTTGAAGGAGTAGGGCAAGAGACATCATGTCTCTGATCTTCTATACTAGTGGCTTTCAGCAACTGCTGGAGAGTTTGCCATATGTTTAAATAAAGCACAGTGACAAAGAAGCACAAGCAGTATATGAATGGAAGATCTAAATAGCTGTTCTTACTTCAGTTTCATTTTTCCTTGTAATGTAAGATGTCTTAAAATATTATAAATTGTTTACATTAAAATATACATGCTTACCACACTACATATACACTGAGCCTTCGTGTGCATATATTTAGCTCCAAGCTAATCTTTGAATAAAAGCCCTTTCTGAAAATAGAGATTTATAAAAAGAAATACTGATAAACTTTCAACTATAGGGACTCTAGTGGTCACTGCAAAAACAGCATTGCAACACAAAACCTGTGTGATTTTGCAGATCACCCCATAAATCTTCCTTTGTCCCATGAGTTTAAGTTTTCAGCCAAGAAAAACAACATTCTTCATAAAATTAATGAAAACAAGCTGCTCTTTGCCTACAGAAAAAGATTTTTCTTAATTACATTTTTTGCTTTGAATCATATATCCTGTAGTTTGATTAAATTCCCTTAGAAGTCAACTAAAAATTAGAGCTTTGCAGCGTGAACCTCAAACGTGGTGTTTACTTGGAGAATATAAACCCACCATGCCTTTGGAAGGTGATATTTAAAGCAAGAATAAGAGCAACATGCAAGACAGTTTTTATTATTTTCATTATGTCACTGCATAAATTTATTTTCAGGGCTTAGAGTTTGCAGAGAAATATGATCTGGCCAATGTATTTATTAGAAATAAATGGTCTGTGTAAATGAATGTAGATAAAGCAAGAATACTGGAATTCTGGTTAATCCCTTGAGGCAGTAAATCAGGATTTCTAAAGCACTTAATGCAAAATATCTGCATCAAGAGGTTAAATATATAAAATATGAAAAGTCAAAGACAAGAACTAGATTAAAAGGTTACATGGAGACGGTGTTGAAAAAACTGGAGCCTGCTGCTAAATAGATATCCAACAGGCATTTATTGAGGTTCACTGGCTGCAGCAGCCGCTGGCATACTCTAAATGAACTCATACAACAAACAAAAATCAAATTCTAGCGTCAGTCTTTGATCGTTTTTTAGTAGCAAAGCAGAAAATTTCATAGAGAACCAAGCTATGTGGACATGATTAAGCTAATGCAACTAATTGCCCTATCTGAAAAATAAAAATACCAGTTCTCTATACCCTTGCTGCATTCTCATTGCCTCAATACTTCAGATGAGCCCTGTATCCTTCCTGGCAGACCGTGCCTAATCCCCAGTAGGGACAGCAGACAGTGAAAAGACATCACTCATTAATTTAAGCACTAATTGAATCAGCTCCTATTCAGCTGAAAATCTCCCTCCACTCCACAGTGAAACTGGTCCCAAAACCTAAGTCTTTGCCAGGCCTAAACCATAATTCTGAAGAATTATAAGACTGAAGAATAATTTTCTTTTTCTCTGGCTCCCAATGCTTTCATACAAACAAGACATTTGTGTATGTACTGCTAAATAAGATCGACTTAAAAAAAACCAGCCCCAAATCCTAACCATTCTAACCAACAAAAAATGAATATATTGCTCATTCAAACATCAGTGCTCCCTGAGGTTCTCTGTGCAGCAGATGTATTCCTAACACGACTGCAGCTATCACCCATGACCAGTAACTGTTGGCTCCAAAGCTCAGAGGTGCACTTTGTTTTAAGTTCTAAGGCAACCAGACATACCTATATAGACATATATATATATATTTCTGCTTTTATGCACACACCTGGATAAAACTGACCTTTTTTTTCTTTTTACTACTGTAGCCCTGACCCTTTCAGGGGCTCCATGCAAAGAGGCCAATACCCACACAGAGCTTGTTTGAAGCCAGTGTGGTTTTCCCAGTGGGAGACAGGAAGAGATGGGAATTACTGAGTTAAATTTCTGTATCGGTATTTTCAACATAAATTAAATATTTGTAGCTAAAGCAGTAAATACTGAAATCCTACTATGCATTGATACCTTTTAGATCTCTGGGAAGGCAAGTGACCTTGGTCCTGCTTCTGTCGTTCTAACTTAAAAGTTTTAGATTTTAAAGGAAATTTAGTCCAGATTGAGAGACGGATTCCTAGTACCCATACTGGCACTCCAGTAGCTTCATTTGCTTCAGTAGTCACATCCCTAAAGCCAAATATCTTTTCAGCTATGTTCCTAAATTCAGTTTTTATGAACAGCATAATTTGTATGACAAATTACAGTGCTCATCACTTTTGTTCAGCAAGGTCTTACCAAATACTTTCACAGTTCAAGGAATGCATTCAAATTCCTATGAAGAGAAGCAGAGGATTAGCTCTGGTACACATCTTTTCCTGTTTGGGACAAGGCTGACAAAATCTGAATGCTGAAGGCTGAAATTCTGAGTGTGGTGAAATGTACTTGTTAGACCTTTTAACCTATAATTGATAGTAAAAACTAGATGTTGTAAAATCTGAGCCTAGCTGAGCAAGCTTTAGGGCATTTTCTCACTTGTTATTTTGCCTCTTGATTATCACTCATGCACAGAAAGAAACTACCAGAAATGCCCAGGGAATGGCTAATAGTCTCAAAGCTACTATTTAAAAAGAAGATATTGATAGAATTAGCTAACACATAAAAAATGTGTGAACTGTGATTTGAGCTCATTATGCACACAGTTTATTGGAAAAAAATTGGCTATTATGATTACCATACATTTGTCAAAATTGATTGTAAAATGTCATTATTTTGACAAGCCAGTTTTACAGTGACACAAATACTAAACGAAGACAACATACAAGTACTTACTTGGGAGAAGAAAGTCTTGAAAATAAAGGACATTTCAATAATTTTTTTTGTTTATTTCACAAGGCTGATACCTTAACTCCCATGGGTCTCTGAATGAGCGTGTGAATATACAGGGAACATGCTATCACAGCATTGCTAATGCATCAGGATTTGACCTCTGAGGAGCAGTTTGTGTCATCGTGGAGCAAAAGCGCTGGTAAAACATTTGTCTAGATAAAAGACCTCAAGCAGTTAACCTGCACAGCAGAGGCAATGCAGCTGGGCATGAGGATAATGACCTCTACCCAAATGGGGAAGGTACATCAATGTAACACTATGACAGCAAGACAAAAGAATTCTTGGTACTGTATGTGAAGCAATGCCTTAAGAAGTACAATCCCAACCTGCTTTTACCTAATAATTATTTCAAGTTTTAATATTAAAAGAAAATTAAACATCGCACCCAACTTTGTTCTTCACTTTTATTTTAAACTCTTGCTTTCATTCTGTTTTATTTTTCCCTAAATAAAAATCCTGATAGAAGTAAATACACAGTGCGGGTAAAAGTTACAATTCAGATGAAATAAACTTCTCTCATTTGATACGTGAATTATTGGATGCATGTTTTTCTGACTTCAGGTAGTTATGACACTGCTCTTAAACATAAACCAGAAGAACTTGATGAGCCTTGTTTAGCAAGTCAAACCTGTCCTAACAGACAGATTAACTCATTTCTTATGCAGATTATTTACACTTAGGATACCTTTCATTGTTTATACTGAAGTTTTCTTCTTTCTGTTTTTAAAAGGAGACACTGTGTCACATATCCATTATTTTTACCAGGCTGAATGCCTTGAATATTTAGCTACCACTCTTTTAGCACCACACCAAAAGTTCTGGATTTAAACTATTTATTTTTAAAGTAGTAGCATGATCAGGCCTGCATGCTTATCTAAAGATCTTTGCTTTATGAGGGAGATTTTAGTCTGTGAGGTTTCCTCTACACATGGTAGGCAGCTGTCAGCAGCAGTGAGCAGGGCGAGGGGTCACTGCAGCTGCTCTGTGAAAGCACAGGGTTCCATCAACATCGCAAAAATCCTGCAGAGTGGGAGCTGGGAGACCACAGATTAGAGTACATTGGAGTGTGTATATAAGGTCACATCATGTCTATCAAAGTGATATCAAACTGGTACACTGTACAATACATTTTACTGTGCTCTGTGTTCAAAGAAAATAAAAGGAGAATGGACATGTGTGTAGCAGACCATGGTTTAATACAGAATTTCACGTTGTCCTTTCAAACAGATGGATTTACTAAGTTCACAAAGACACGTCAAATATGTATACACAGTGGAGATGTGTTGACTTGAGAGAGAACTAGATTTCATGAATTCTTCAGGTCAGACATGAATGAGATCAAAATAATTCTTATTAATTAAATAGTAGAAAATACTATTAAGAGAAACCAGATGTTCACATTTCCTGAATCCTACACGCTAATATACATAAATGTCTGTCCTTGTATACATATGTCAATAGTTTCCCATGAAATGCTGTTTCATATCTCCTCATGAAACTTAACTTTTATGAAATTGATAGCTGTGTTTAAGATAACCCTAAAATAAAGATAGATAGGTAGCAAACAAATAATTCTGATTTGTGGGTAGACACAAATCTCTCCTAGATCTGGCTGTTTCAGAGGACAGTTACACGACATCGAATATCATATATGTCATGTTGTATAGAATCCACAGAATCCAGATATTTTTAATTCTCACTGTTAGGGTGCTTCCACCAGATGAACAAAACTTATGCTTAACAACAGCAAAAACAACAAGAACAAGTTACCGACCTGACATCTTGCATTAGGGAACAAGGAAATGGGTAGGGCAACAGAGAGTTTATTCTGGCTGAAATATGCAACAAATGAGATGACTAGACACTAAACAATGTCTCCTATTTTAGCAATCTTGTGCAAGCTGAAAGCTAGCAGACCTATTCAGGCAACAAGGTTTTATCAAACTACATATGTCTACCAAGTCAAAGGATTGATGACACTGTAACAGTTTTATGCTGTTTCAAAATTGTTTGCACAATTTTACAATTACTGGTAATCACTTTCAGCAACAGAAAATAAGACATGTAGGTGCAAAGAATAAAAAAGGAGGAAGCATCCTGATTACAAACTGTACAGTTGTGAAGTATGAGCTGCTGAAACAATTCACATGGTGTGATTTAGACTAAAGCATCCCAAATATCTGAACCAGCAGGACTCTGTGACCTTCAAATTTCCTCTGAAAAGTTCGGAAGTTTTTCTGTTCATGGGGATCACTTTAAAAATTGCTGACCCTGGCAAAGATTGCAAAGCTCTCAAAAAAAAAAGTTACCACCTTAAGCACAAGTAAATTACAAACCTCCCTTTCTCCTTACCATAAATACCAACACTCACTTGCACAGTAAGCCCTTTAATCTCTTCCTCACAAAATCCTTCATGCCTGGCATTCACTTACACATGCATTTGCACTTATTTTTCACAGCCAATTACTATCCTGCCCTCACCCAGTCATTACCCAATCTTCCTGGACACACACATTCACTTGAAGGCATCCTCCTCCACTTCAGCTCTTCCCACACTGAAACCCTCTCTTCTTAACCACTGGCCCAAATACACCTGAGCTGCTGAGAGGTTTCTGAGCCACCAGAGCTCAGCGTGAATGGGCTTTGTCTCTTTGGATTTCTCCAGTTTTGTTTTATTTTAAGCAGAAAATCTTTGATGCAGGACCATTTCTTCCTGCTTTCCTGGGAAAGGCTTCCCCTAACACTGGACAGGCAAGAGTTGCCAAGACTGAACTGAAGAACAAATGTGGATGAATACCCCTGGCAGTGCCAAGGTCTCTCCTCAGCTTCACTGGCATTGACCTGGGTTTGGTCCCCCACTTTGGCCCCTCTGTCTCTGCAGTTTTCTATATCAATATTACTGCCCAAGCGCCAATGCTCCCCCCTCCCACAAATGGGAACACCAACGCACCTGCTGCCTTAAGCGATGTACTTATGATCAGAGAGGATCACATAAGGGCTGCCTGTCTTAGTCTACCCGTCAAATAACACTTCACCTGCTTTACAAATGGTTTCTCAATCTTAAGTAAATTATCTTTGTACATGTCTGAATAAATGAAAAAGATTAAGGACAGTTGGTGGCAGAAATATGAAAAAGTGGAAAGTTTCCCATGGCTTTCAGCCTTGTGATTGCTCTTCCAAGCCATGGTCTTGGGAGAAAAAAAAGTTAATCTGCAAATGCTATCTTATTTTCTTATAAGAAAAGGAATACTGCTTTTTCTTTAAAAAAAAAAAATTAATCCTAAGGACTGATCTTTCTAAGAAAAGAAAAGTTCCTGACAAAATAGAAGGGGCAAAGAGTCATAAGAAAAACATATCTCAAAAAGAATTTTCCACCAGAATTATGAGACGTTCTGTCACCCATTTCACTTTGAAATCCTATTTGCCATATACTCTATTGCAAAACCATGGTACATTACATATTTTTCTCCCATCAGTTCCTTCTTCTCGCATTATTCACAGGTTAGAGATCAGTTTCCTACAGCTTGTAGAGCACAGCAGGAGCTGAGAAGAAGTGACACACAGACAGCCCTAAGTCTGCGTACCTGAATTCCCAACTTCCACAATTTCTTCTGCAACATTACTGGGCACATGATAGATGACTATTTCCCTTATTTTCTGTGGGGCATAACCATTTTTCCACTGGATAGGTCAGCCAGCTAGATAATAAATACCTGCAGACCAGTGGGCCCCAAGAGTCATCCTGTAAGCATGATAATTACATCCAAAATGCTGTAATTAACAACATGCACCACTACAAACTCCACTTTTCAAGTGACCAGAATGATGATTCAGAGCACAGCCCTGTGCAAAGCTTCCATTTTAGGCTAGAGAACTGGAAAACTGAGAACTTGTCAATAATTCTATGTTAAAAACATCCTGGTTATAATTATTATGTTATGCTGGTAGCAATTTCATATATAATTATTGACCCATATTACAGGAGTAGGGCAACCAGTAGCTAGCTTAAAGTAGTTAACTTGCAATTATCTCATAATGATTTCATTACTTGGCATATTGTTTTCTTACACAAAGCTCCCATAATTTCTTTTCTAAAATTACAGAGAGGATTGCTGATTAGGAATCTCCATGTGAGCCTGAAATTTATGCACTTGTTTAAATTCAAAATAAATAAAAACCTATGCACATATAGGCCAGGCCTACTGAGATCTTTAGGAGAAACATATTCAGGCTTTCAAAATAGAGGTACAGCCATTAGCAAAATAATCTCCATCTGCAAAAGAGTCTTTCCTTCCCTTTATAGTATTTGCAATAATTTATTCTGCATGTAGCAGAATATTTTCACAGCAATCTTAATCTTTGTAATACATTGGAAAAGTTCTTTGTGCTTCTTGTGTGTTTTTAACAAATGAATGTTTGCTGTGGCTTTGGCAAAAATTCTACATGTATTGATTACACAAGGAGAAAGCTAAACCTTTGATTTTATATTCTTTCTAAAAATGTTGATAATATTTGCACACATGTACAAATTTTTTGGAACATCCTTAAACATTGCTAAACAATAACAAAGAACCAGGGTCTTCATTTTTCCCTTCTTTTTTTGTTACCCTTTGCATTCTCATCTTCTGCTTCCCACTGGTTTCCCTATCTGCTCTTCTGCTTTGGTAAGAAATCCTGCTGCATATCTGGGAGAGTAGTAAGGAAAAGAAAGTCTTGTAGTGACAGAGCTGCTCTGCAGGCTGACAGCTCGAGACATGGCTTCTAAATAATTCAGTCTGGGACCAGACATGGCAATTCTGTCTGTGCAGAAATGCCTCAGAGTCGAGGTCAAACACTTCATGTGGTCAAGAACAAGCAATTAATAAGTGGAATTTCCACACTTTGAAATGGGCTTATTGTTTGCTTTCAACTATATGGGTAGGAAATATTAGTATGTGTGGAACTCAAGCCTCCATCCTTAAAAAAAACCCCAACAAAACACTTAGTTGCAACTTTAGATTACTTGTGAGTTATTTCATTCCCTTCTGCATTTGAGTTGATGGTGCCTGGTCAGTATAGTGGTAAGTTGAAGGCTAGAGGTGTTACCATCACAAACAGGGATGGTTCTGTAATTCACCAACAGCAAGGCAACAAAAAAAGCAGGTTATGCAAAGACAGCAGTGAAATGCATGTGATCAAATATTTAATATTTAATATTTACACTTCACTTACACATATAATTCACTTTTTTCCTGAGTATACAAGCACACACATTTCCATTTTCACCCATACACTTTAGGCAGACTAAATTGTATAAATGCAATGGATTATCTGAAGGCTAAGTATGTCCTCTAGGTGCGTGCACACATCTCTGCGACAAGTTTCATACAAAGGAACTTACTCTCAGTCCCTGGACAAGAGGATTTCTTAGCACACTTCACTGTCCCTTTTGCACTGTTACAAAACAAATGCTGATGACAGCAACAGGAATAATACTTCCAAAAAAAGGGACAGTTAATTAAAGTCTATAGAATGCAAATTCACATTTATGAATACATACTATTCAACATGAAAGTTCTTTTCAGCTAGATAAAGGGTTTTTTGGGGGGTTGTCTTTTTAAATTATTTTTTTCAAACAAACTAAATGTCTTAGGTCTGGAAGCAATCAAACTGGTTGTGACTGTGAAGTATAACTCTGAAAATGCTTGCAACATAACTCTGGCCTATTGCAATGTTATTATTATAGTTCTGGTTTCTGCTGGAGCCATGACCATGAAGCTGCACAGGAGTCATTGAAGAGTGTTCACAAAAATACCCCTTCTCCCACCACCCCTCAAGCAGCATGGATTAAATAACTGCCACTCAGCTGCTGTCTTTTAAATAAAAATATTCTCTTCATTGTACATGTAGCAGTGGCAGGTTGAAGTACATTTTGCCTTTGTTCTGTTTTTCACTCCCCCAGTCAAGGATCACCAGGCAGGACCACAGTGAGAAAGGGTTTGGCACGTTTTACAAATTTTGCTTGTTTTCTTTTAGTTCAGGAGAAAACACACCCAGAGGAACTTCTTTTCTCTTGTTTAACATGGATGAGAAACATCAGAAAACAGTAATTATTCAGATCATACAGAAAAGATGTGAAATCGTGGCACTGTTTCAAGTGAAAATTCAGGTGTTTTCAGGGACATGCCCTATGCCTATGGTAAGTATGAACACTCAGTACTGTTGGTTTATGCTGCTACCCTAAATATTTTTTTTGGAAAAATTATCCACAAATAGTTTTATTCTCAAAAACATGGTTTTTTTCCTACAGAATTGGATGTACTGGAGAAAAGCTTAGCCCAGAGTGTTAAGTGGGTCAGAGGAAGACAAAAAATAGAAACAGATTGGTTTGGTAGAGGATGTGGGAATGGTTATGTGATAAAAAAAACCTCCGGATTCAATATTTGGTAGTTTCTACACCAAAGATTTCTTGTGAGGCAGACTGAAAACACACTATTATGTATTTGTGTCATCCTCTGCTCTTTTCCCTTCCACTTGCCAATGGCAACTGTCAGGAACAAAATATTCATCTTGATGGACTTATAGTCCACCTCAATATGGATGTTTTCATGTTTGTAGGTACCTTGAAAACTTCAGGTTGGGAGGCAGCTAACCCTGAGATTCTGAGAGTACTCAGGATAACCTACCTGCTCTGTGAACTCACTCAGCTATTTTTTGAGAAATGTAGTTCTTAAGCCTACAACATTATTTTAAAGTTGTAGTGTAGTTATCTACAGGTACTTTTGCATTAAATTTCATATTTAATTGTATGCATTTTCCTGCTAATCCTTAATTTTGATACTTTTGGAGCTGGAGTTCATTAACACCTTGAAAATAATGACTAATCAATATCTTAATCCCATGATTTGATTCAACACCAATATGTGTCCTAAAAATTGCTTTTTTCTGGAGTAAAACACAATACTTCATGAAAAGAATGTACATAAAATGTATATAGTAGATAAAAATCTTGCAGCACTATTCAAACAAGGAGAACTGTTCTGGTCATCTGTGACAGCCTCTAAATTAGTCATCAGAAAGAAAAATATCTATCAATAGTAATTTAACATTTTCCAGTAGTGTGTAACAAATCTCAGATGTCCAGGTATTACCTTTCATTATCATGGATGTTATACAGTGCTTTCATTGTTTATCGAACTGGCTGATGGTTTCCAGTGTAGGTGGGTGACTCAAACTGCATCCACAGCGCCTCCCCAGCCAGAGGTGTCTGCATGCTTAGCCATTCTCTCAGGAATGTGAAACAGTGAAAGCTGAAGACAGACTGAAGACTTGGAAGCAATTTACAAAGCTTAAGTCAATTCCTCTACTTATATGGCAAAGCTGAGAAAGAAGCTTTTTTATGCATATTTTCTCCCATTATACCTCCTCTCCTCCCACACCAAGGAATACTCGCGCTTATGAGGACACTAGGATGAGAGTGGTTGAGGCAAATGTTCCTATATATGGAAGAGTCTGAGTTAAAGATAGCTCTGGATGACAGATCATGTTAAATTCTCATCATGCCCATGCTCCTCACAGTTACTGTAGTAAAGATTAAATGATGAAGGAAAAACCCACCACTTAATTCCAGAAGCTTCTCAACAGGAAAAAATACTTGAAAAACTGAGAAAGAGTCCTAAATTCCTATTTATTTCCTCTTGTGATACCATTCATAATGTTAGTCTACATGTTTCAGTGAACCTGACACCTGAGCAAGCATTTATGTTTCCAGTTAACAGCAATGTAAAGGTGCCAGATAATATTTGTCAAAAAATGGTGCTGGTTTTCATTTGAGAGGACAATCTCCATAGCCAAACGACTGTAAGATCAGTGTTGCACTGTAACCATAATTCAAACCACAAGCCTATAATACGTGGTTTCTGCTGCCAACATAAAATGTTTGCTGAATATTAAATAAAGTGTTCACAGACTTTATATACAAGTATTTTCCTTAAATGGATAAGGACACTGATAAGCAATGTGATTGCCATTTTTATTGTCAGTCCTGAGGTATGCATGTAAATGTTGATCTTTACAATCTGGTTCTACGCAGACAGGTTTTATCCATATATTTTGTAATTTTTAAATTAGAGGTGTTTGCTACAAAAAATATTTCTATCACGTGCCTTTTTCTGGTTTCAGGTTAAAACTTTATCTCCTAAAAATGACATTTTATGAAATCTGTCTTTTTGTCTTGAATTCTTGTGCCACTTAAAGACATAATGAAGACTTCTCTTCCCAAAATATTTTTTAACAGGAAAACTTCTAATAACTATCTAGTAAGCCAAATAAAAGAGGACTGAGAAACCAGAAAATACGCAAGGTCTGCTCTCACTCCCTGTGAGAAAAATAGAAATTGGCACAGCTGAGGACCACACTGCTCTGGAGACAACAGCCTCCTCCTGCTTTCCACCCTGTGGGAAATGAAGAATGGCTGGTTGGTCCACATAGCTGCAAACCCATTATTTCTCCTCACCTCCCACCTATCGCCCAATCTGCCTCCAAGGCTCTGTAGGTAATCCCATGGAGGACAGATCCTTGGTGTACAGGCAGATAACATTTGGCACGGACTCCTCTGCCTGAGGATTTGACTCCTTGTCTGGGTTCAG
>NW_008237226.1:3110941-3162611 GCF_000691975.1 Corvus brachyrhynchos | reverse complement strand
TCAGCAGCAACAGGACCACTCTCTCCACCATACACTTCTTATCTGGCTGGTAAAGGCTTTCTTTGTAAAGATGCCTGCCCTGTGCTCTACTCACGACACTGGGTTCAGCAATACTGCAATTCATTGCAATTCTGAAGGAATCCTGCTTTCATCCAGGTTCCTGTCTGAGCAGGAGGAGAGGTTCAAGCTCCATCAGGGCCTTCAGTGCAGCTCGAGACCACAAGAGCAATGCCAAATGAGGGCTAAATCAGCACATGCAGCCCACACCCCAGCCCTCTCCTTTGCATCCAGCTCCTGTGGTGGTCTTTCCATAGAGGCCTGCAGTGGGGCTGTAAAAACACAGCATGGTAAATTCAGAATGAATATGTAAAGTATGTGTACATGGGCGTGCATTCAAGATGTACACTTCACAGCTGCATCTCAGAACTGGCAAAGCCAGAGTGTAAAAAATGAGAATAGTTTTCTATGAGACAGTTTCAATCTTGATAAAGAAACATCATTTGAAGAATGAAACAGCACTCAGGGACTCCTTTTGAAATTCCTGCCGCTTCTATCTAGAGTCTTGGTTTCAGCTGTTCCCTCCGCCTCTCCATGGGTAAATTTAAGCATCCCATAAACACACATGGTGGGAATGAAGGGCAGGATTGAGGGGAAAAAATGGGACCAACTTCATCCGCATTCCAGAAAAATGGGGAACAAACCAAAAAACAAAGCAATTTACTGTGAAGCTTAGTGGCAGACTGGCAGAGACTGATAGTTACTTAAACATACTGTAAGCAGATTAATAATAATTATTTAATAGGAAGCTGAGTACATTGTACCTACTTTTGTTACAAGCTATACAGATTGCTACAAGCTGTACAGATTTCTTAGCCTTTTTAGAGTGGATAAAGTAAAAAATTACTATGTGCTAGAAGTTTCTTTCTTTGCTGACAGGAACCAACTACACTTTTGCCCCCTCTTAAACAAACCAGTGTACTTTTCACTCCATAAATCTCATATTACTTCCTTCCTTTTCATTTATTTTGAACCAGAAGGAGGAGTTTCTAACAGAAGTGCTTTATGGCAGCAGAAGGAAAACAGCAAATCAGGATTGAAGGTGCATAAGGAAAGTAAATCAAAAGTAATAAAATCATGGAGATCTAGCAAGGTTTGTGGGGGGAAATGAAGTCAAAGTTGACTGAATCCAGAGCTGAAGAAACATTACACATGAGAAAACACCATTAAAGATAGGCTGCACTCTTAACAGATGAGATGGGAAATGAAGTAATAATTTATAGCAAAGATAGGAAAAAACCTGCCAGGTTTGCAAATTTCAAATGAGATGCAAGTTTGAATAACAAGTGATAATGAAATGCAAGCACACACAATCTTAAGGGTAGAACACCACGGAACAATTTAATTAAAAGGAAAACAATATGCTCTGCAACACAGGATCAGAAATAACATACTGCCTGATGTTTCTGCTCAGCTAACCAGATAGTTATCTATCTGATAGGGCAAGCAATACATTCTGGTGCTTGAAAAATTTTGCATAAAGGTTCAAATTTGACCTGAAAAAATATCAGTAATGACTTAAAACTTTCCAAGTAGGTATTTTCTAAAAATTCTTTCATCTGATTTTAAGTGATGCAAGTATGAAACAAATGGAAAATGTGTGTGGGCATAAGAACTTCAGCTATGCATGTATACTTTTTAAAAGTAGCTTTATTTTCAAAAGCAGAATATGACAAGCATTTACTGTGATAAATATGGCCATTTTTACCCCAGTCCCTAAGAATGGTCATAAAAATATTCACACAGTTTGGCGAGCCTTCTAAAAAGAAAAAAAACCCTCACACCCTAGAAATATCATATATGATATTAAGCAATGCAACAAAAGAGTAGCTTATTTTATATTGAAGGATATTAACTACAGTATGGGGTATTGCAGAAGAAGAAGGTCTGCAGATTTGCAAATGAATTTCATGCATGATTTATAAATGCAAATGTGAGTAGTAGGTGATAATGAAATACAAGCAAGCAAATACACATGGTAGATCAGATACCCTGGGGAGGTGGGGGAAGTGTGCTGCACTAAATGTACTTTTTCAAATGTCAGAATTGGACCCAAATGGCATGAGAAAGCAGCATCTTGATAGAGTGGAATTACAGGAAAATTGCATGTGGGTAACACCAGATGAAGGTAAAGGCAGAGTGAGTGTCAGCAGTTGTGTAAGAAAATACCCTACTAAGGTGTGTTAAAAATAATGGCATTAATCTTAGTCTGAAAAAGGAAATACTGGTTACATTGATCACTAAATTTAGCCAAGATTACCAAACCTCAGGAAAGTCCACAAAAGAAGACAATGTATGTGGATGAATATTAACCTAAGTTAATGGATGTTCCTAATTTACTATGATTAGTAATATACAAATACAATACCCAAGAGATAGATAAGGACAGTAACTCCTCCTGGGGAGCCAGGGCAAAGCAAACACCAAGAGGAGCTTTTTCACTCAAAAATACCTTTGGACACATAGCCCAGGTGCCTGCAAATTTCCTTCCATGTAGCAATGACAGATTGAAGGAACAAATCCGTGCTTTCCTATATTTTGACTGCTTCTGTAGTTAATCAGCTGCTGTTTAAACTGAAGAACTGTGCATCAAGAAACCTTACAAGTGTCTTTTGAAGAATTATGTGGAATTCTTTTGAGGGAGGAACTGGGGTCAGGGTTAAAAATGCACTCACCATATACAACTTTGCCTGACAAGAGAGAAGTGGCATACTTTGATAAGGCTGTTGTCTTACAGAGATTAAAAACCCAGAGAGGGTGAAGTCAGACACAGCTCCATTAAAAAGAAAAAAAAAGAAAAAAAAGGAAAAAAAGAGAAAAAAAAAAGAAAAAAAACCCTGTGAACTGTGTTACATGGGTCTGCTTATTTCATCTTGGCTCGGCATCACTGCAGTAGCTGTCTGCTGTTTTCCTACTGTTTTTTAAAGCTGCAATGATTTTTGTTGTTGGTATGCAGAGTTTGATGGCCTTCCAAATTTGTATTTACAATTTAAGACTTAGTCACACAGGGCTCTATTAAAATGCAGATTATTAAAACAGAACACTAATAAAATAAAAGATAAAGAGGTTAATTATCTAAAATTATCTGTAACTTGTAACTTGATGCCTCATAAAGCCTATATGCAGATAAAATGAAAGCTTGGAATTGTTGGGCAACTTTGACAGCTGACTTTTTAGAACAGTTTTCCATCAATTAAAATCATAGATTTACCTGAAATTGAGCCACGTAAGGGCTGGGTATCTGGCTTACTTTCCTTTCATATATTCCATGATGTCTACCTGAAGCAGCTATACCAGCTCAGAGAATTTAGTATAATGTTTTAGGTGGCACATGTAAAGATATATTATAAACAACTAAGCATGAAATGTAAGAACTCCTTAGCATGGATATATGAAATATTTAAGTATTTTTGTACTGTGTAACGGACTGCCAGTAGTACCTGGGCACCCAAGATATCCCCAGGATGTTATGAGGGAGGCATTCAGAAAAGAGCTTTCAAAAGAGCTGCATCATGGCCAAACATTTAAAGGGTTAATTACACAGCTGAGTGTCTACTCCATTTACTGATAAGCAGAAAATGTTGTAATTTTTTGGGTTTATGAATTGCTGGTGTCAGTGTGTATCTGTAGACACTAGACAGTGTCTGTCTAGCTCTATCCCTTACATGCTGGGCAGAGACAATCCCTCTCTTGCCTGGAACCCCAGAGCCCTCTAAGCTGCTTGCTCTGTAACCTTGGCAGCTGGGGCTAACACAATTCTTCATTTTTGTTTTTGCAATTGGCCTCTCTAAATAAAAACTACAGAGCCTTGTTACCCAACAACTGAGTGTGAAATCATGACATTGCAATCCCCTACTCTAAGAGTCAATCAATATTTTTCATTACAGATTTGTACAGTAAGGTCAACAAGATGAAAAATGTGCATGGAGCAAAACAGACAAACCAGCAGAGAATTACAAAATCTCTTCCAAGCTGTAAGATTATTTTCTTTGTAATGATATAAAAAATATGCCCTTGATGAAGTTTTTAAATAAAAAAATGAAGGAAACCTACATTAGATTGGACACAACAAAGTGATCTGTACAGCCTGCACTGACACATCTTGGTAGTACAATCTGTTTGACATTCAAAAGGTTTACTCTTCCTTTAAAAAAAAATACATCATTGTACATTAAGCAAGTGTAAATATAAGAGATGGGTATAAACTGCTAATTTTTCTGCATGATATTTTCATTGCATTAAGTGGTAGGAAGGAGGATTAGATAGAGGTACAGGGCTAAGCTGGTACATTTCAGCTTGAGAATCAGGGGCAGTCTGCTCCACAAAGTAGGTGCTACTCTGACCCAACAAGTTTTAGCTCAGTAGTATACACTGGACCACTCATTTTCCTGAACCACGCTGAAAAGCATGAAGATAGAACCAAAGATACCTGAAATTATTGGTAATGCAAAGGTGGTCACTACAGACTTTTACTAGGCAAACAGGTTTTACTTTATCTCCTACACTTTTGATGGCAGGATAACAATCCCTAACAGGAAGCTTCATGATAAATCAGGATAATTTGGTAACAGAAATAAAGACCATACCTGCATTTTAAAAACCTTATTTTTACATAATCAAACATTTGCCTGAAATAATATTTTTCTCCTTTATTTGAAGAGAAACATCACTTTGTACCATCAAATACTCTTACTCCCAGGAATTATGGTTACAGTAACCCAAATATGTGTTATGTGTTAGATGTGAATCTATTTCAGAGCAGCTACATTACAATGTGAATCGAACCTCATATGTCTGTACACTCTTGGTGAAAAATCATTGTCACTTAATAATACTAATATGAAACCATGGCCTTGATCTGAAGGACAGCCATCACAGAGGGATTTAGAGCGATTTTATAATCCTATTGACTATTTTACCCTAATCAATTTGCTTGCTGAAAGCCCCAAGACCAGTTTTTTTTCTGATAGGAACACCCTTGGAAAGGGTAACTTTATTTTAGGTCTATATTGTTAAACTATTCCTTCTACTGGAAGAGCATCCACTCACTTGTGCAAAGAAGGTCTCACTGCTGGGTAGGAATTTGCCTCTTCCTATGTAACTTCAGTTTTCAGTCTACCTTTCCTAAATCCCAAACAAAAACCTCTGTCCTCCACAACTGTCTTACAGAGTTCAAAAAGCCAAAACACTTTACAAAGACTGAAAAAAAAAGTCACTTTATAATTTACAGACGACCAAAGTTTAACTTAGTTGGTTAGAGCATGGTGTTAATAACACCAAGGTTTTGGGTTCAACCCCTGTACAGGACATTACTGAAAGAGTTGGGCTTGATGGTCCTTGTGGGTCCCTTCCAACTCAGGATATCCTGTGAAGTGTTTATAAATTTAAAATGGCTTTTGCAAACACAACTGGTCTTTGTGGCTGCAGCAAACAGAAATAACTATGGATTCGAACCACAGCAGGACCAGCCAAGTCTTTCTTGATGTCTAACAATAAGTATAGAGAGTCTCTGGAACAGGCTACCCAGAGGAGGTGGTGGTATCACTGTTATTGGATGTTTTTAAAAACAGGTTAGTCAAACATCTGTCAGAATGACACAGATAGAGCTGATTCTGCCTTGGGGAAGGCAGGATAGACTGGATGACCTCTCGAGGCTCTTCCTGCCCTATTTTTTATGATTCAGTGATTCAGCACATAGCTTTGAAACACCCTGGGGCTTGATTCTTTTCTCACCTCATGTTATTTTTAAACTGGTGCAACTTCACTGACTTCGATAGAGCTTTTCCTCCCTGTCCTGCAGTAAGTGTGAGGAGAATCAGAACTCACATTTCTTACACAAATGGAGACTGGGTCTACCCTCCCACTGAGCTGCACAGCTGATTTCCTGAGATAAAATTTTCGACCTCTTTAAAGCAGGCAATATCAGTGATTTAAGTCAACCTTTGTATTATTTTAGTAAAATCTGTGTCCCATTATGTGAAGCAAAGGTGAAAAAAATGTTGAGTAGAAACATTCTTTGCACTTTTCAGCAAATGTCAACTTTTTCTCCCAATGTATTTCTCTTTGCGTAGAGATAGAGCTTGGGACTGAGAAAAAGTCCACCTCACCTACAGAAGGAAGGCACAGCAAAGAGGAGGAAAGGAAACAGGAGAGCCAATACTAAGTAGTGCCTCATAACCAAGGACACAATACACAACATCTTGCAGACAAGGTATTCTAAAAATGCTACAGACTGGGCATGGGTTTAGCATGTGAGCTAGTAAGTGTGGAAGCTAATCACATTCCTATCCAGCAATCTCTAAGGACAAAGAAATAGATAAAATATGTCAGAAGTCCCCGAAGCTACACAGCATCTAGAATACTAGTTATTTGAAAATGTCAAAGCTATCCACATTCCACATGCAGTCAGCAGGTTTACGCAGAGCTTCAAATACCCAGAAAATCTGTAGTCTGTGCCACAGCCAGTGAAATACTATTACACTGCACCAGCTTCAAACAGAGGAATGACAGAAAATACAGTCTATACTGACTAATTTGTTCTTTGGCTATCATCATCCATAGAAGTTACCTATCAAGGGACATCACCACCTCTCTTGTGGCATTCACATATATATATATATATAAAATATTTCAAAAGTATTTTCTGCTCATTTGATTTTGTTTTTAATGGATAATAAATTGTCTGCTTATTTTTTTGTGTGTATGAATGAATGACATTCAACACCAAGCAGAAAACTATGCTTTTCATATATTTAATCTAATTCGAACTCATAATAAAAAATAGAGAAATGGTTCTTGCAAATTTACTGTCTTCATAAAAGATTGACTATAAATATAAATATAAATATAAATATAAATATAAATATAAATATAAATATACTTGCAGGTGGATTTTCACTTTCAGAAAATTCATAGAAATCATAGAAATGAAGATTTTAAAAACTGAGAGACTTCACCTGAAACATGCTGCTCAGGACTACAGCACTTTTTGAGACCTTTGGGAGATCCTATCTTCTGATCAGTTCTAAAGTGGTCACTCCTTTTCTACACTCTCACATCCCACGAACAACTTACACAAAACTTCATGAAAAAGATGGTGAAGATGCGAATGGAAAAATTCTCATAGGCTGCTAATTCCAGTGGTAATTGAACCTGGCATATTTCCTCTGTTCTGGTCTAACTGGGATTTGAATATTTGTTTCCCTCAAGTAAAGGTTGTGAAATCCCCTGAAACACAAAACTATGATGAAAAGGTCCCTAGTGTGCAAAAGAGATTTCATCTACTTGTGCAGTGCTTTGAGATTTGATTCTTCACTTAAGAGTACCAGATTTCCTTGGGATGATGAAACACTGTATAAAACCCCAAGGAACATGGAAAGGTTTGACTCCCACTTCTGGATTCCTTTCATTAAGAAAATGGTATCTGCAGATTTGGTGGGAGATGGCAGGGGGTGTAAGTTTTTGGCCTGAGGAGCAGTTAAAAATTAGTGACAGGTTTCAAATATACTCAAAAACATAGTTTATCTATACTCAGAGAAACAATCTTTTGAAGCCCTTTAATGCCAAATCACTCAGACAAACCTGTACAAAGTTTCATGTGACAGCAAAATATACAGCCTTGTCTTTTAAGAAGTCCTCTGTCAAGCAGCCTCCACGGTACATCAGAACATGACTTCTCTGCTTCTGAATTTGAAAGCCTGTTTTGCCCTGTTCCTTTGAAAAGGCCTACTCTGCATCCAAGTTTATCATAAGGTCATCTTCCTTTCTGTGCTTTTTTCTGTCATTATATTTGCTTATCTGTATTAGATTCTGACTCTTTGAGATGGGTGATGGCAATCAGAGATAGCTGCATGGTGTCACGTTAGTTACCACATGCCAGCTCATTTCGAACTTCCCAGCTCTTCCAGAAACGAATACTATTCACTTGAACAGGACCTTTCTTTAACTTGTTTGATTGGTTGGTTTAGTTTGGTGGGTTTTTTATTTTGTTTTCTTTTCTAGCAGTGAACCGTGCACAATGGGCAAGGCTACTGCTCAGCCTGAGTACTAAGTATTCTGGGTACTTTCTGGGGGAAAACCCCCCAAAGTTCCCTGAAGCATCCTGAGTTTGAAATCTTTTTAGTATTATCTTACTGGTCAGCTGCCCAAATCTCTTCATAGGTAAAGACTGAAATATTTGCAATAATAAAGACTTGATAGAGAAATAAAGAGGCAACGAAATGGATATCCTTCTAACTGTGAACCTTCATGACTTAATCAGAGGCATGCTTGTGTATTCTGTTTTTACTCAAGCTTTGTGCACCTCATCCCTTTGGTGCTGGCATACGGTTCTTTAACGTGTCTAAAATGGCATCACTTGCTGTTTACTCATGCAGAGGCTCAAGTCCAATATAGTTAAAACAATGAATACAGCCTCATTAACACAGGAGTTAAAACAGGGCTACCTTGTCTTCTACAGATACAAGGACACTTCTGACAGCATTCTCAAAAAAATGGACAAAAATATTCGCATCTGCCACCTCTCCTGCTCATCAGAAGCAGCTCTTCTTTGCATCAGCGTAGAGGCTTGGACCTTGACTCCCTTCGTTGAAGGAGAGAGAAGAGGAAGTGAGCAGTCTTTACACTGGGAACCTAGAAGCAGTATTTTCTAGCCCTAAAAATTTGGTTATATTTTTGTAAGACTTCTCACGTAATTAGAGTTAAGAAAGTTCAATAAATCAAATTTACTTCTGTCTCAGTTTTTAGTTCTCAATAATAATACGAATTCCATTAATAATATGCATTCATGGGGTTGTCTGAAACTGTGCATTAACATTACTCCTAAAGCAATATGCTTTTTATCTATATGCTATTTTCCTATCTATCTGCATAAGGCCCCCAGAATTTCTTTTAAGATATTGCAATTCAATAATTAATCAAGACTCCCTTCTACAAATTAATATGACTGGAGCATTTAAGTATCATTGAACAGGCAGGAATGAATCCTGAATGGAAAAGCCAGCCAGTTACCTCAATAAAAACAGATTGTGTGCAGAGGGGGGTAGCAGTCTGCAAAGCTGAACACATGGCCTGAGATCTCTGCATGAAGGAGCATTATTTAATATACTATTGCATGGCACTTAACATGACTGAACTTAGCCCTGCTCTGAGCCAGGGGAGCCTAAGACAAATGTAAAATAATGACATTTCTCTTCCGTAATACACAGGACACATTCCTAAACAAAGACCAAAATTTCTAGAGCCAAGGATATAGTAGATTTTTAAACACTGCAGTGTCAAGACCTTATTGTGCACTTCAGGCTAGTGACCAGCCACTTTCTGCAGATAATGAAGAACTTCCTGAGAAGAAGGAAAAACAAAGTCAACAGCAAATACACAGACTGATCATCATGACATAGCAACTATAAAGAAAAGAAAACATGAGATTGTATTGGATCAAGTAGTAGTTGATGGCAAAGATGAAAACACATTACTATGTAAATGTTGTGGCTAGAGGTGAGTTAATAATGGTCTGGCAGGTGTAAGTCATTAGGATTTCTTTGTGGTAGCCGTGTAAATTATACATGGGCCTGCTTTGAGGGAAATCACCTTTTTGCTCTCCTGTAGCTTTTATGCCAAATTAAAAAAATTAAGGAAGCAAGCAGAATTATTCTTGCTTATGTAGCAATTTTGATAAACAGGAAGAAGTCTCATAATTAGATTTAAAAAAATTAATCACATTATGTCAAAATGAATCAATGCAGTCAAGAGTTATGATAGTCCAGTCTGTCCTCTTGCTCCTCAGAAGGCACGCTTTACCTAAGGACTACTGGGGGAAGCCTGGGAAGCTCCATAATAAACACATTAACACGCATTTTGTGAATGCCTGGTGTTATCCAAGTGCTTAAGAATCTCACTAAGTTAAGACATCTGTAGGGATGTTATGCAAAGCTGTCAAAGTGAAGTACAGCCCATATTCAAAAATGCTAATGGGTATTAACCTACATATATTACTAAATAATTAACATGCAACAATCTCTTCACATTTAAAAAAGATACTTTCAAATCTTTCAATCCACTCAGATTAGATTCTGATCTCTTGAGCAAGCAGATTTTTCAGCAACCCCAGATAGAAATCCTTTCTAATTTCCAGGACATCAGGTTTTTCCTATCTGATTCAAGATTATTATCACAATTTAAAAATAAATTATCCAGCAAAATTATTTTAATGTAACCAAGTGTTGGAAGATGATTTTTTTCAGTTAAGAATTCAGGAAAATCTGATTGACAGAAGTATGTGTGACAAGGCTACAAATCCAGCTTTAAAGCTCCTATGATTGAGTGAAAATCGTGATGACCCAGTAGAATCTAACTCTGTTGTTTCAAATCTGATAAAAACCCCTAAGCTGATGGGTTGACCTTGAACCAGCAGGCTTTATGGTGGTTCCCAGTAACCAGCATGGAGCTACTGTCCTCTCCTCAAATGAGATCAGGTATCCATTCTCAATCCAGACCAAATTTGTGCTGCTGGAAAAGCACAGACCCCATGTCAATGACTGTGGAAGCATAGCATAATTGTAGTAAATGCTGGAAAATCTCTTCATGCAGTAAACAAACCTTTAAGAGTGTTATTAATGAAAATACATGAAAGCCCTTACAATAATTCAGAAATTTATTTCCTGGAATAACAGATTTCCAGTCCTTTAAAAGACAAAATGTAGCACAAAGGAACTCAGATAAATTAACAGTTATTCCATATCTATTTTCTTCATGCCAAATAAAAATAAATTTCACAAAATAGGTAAGGTCTATTTGAACAAAAAATCCCAAACAACTAAAGGGGATTTCTGGTCTCAGAGATACCTAATTTAATATATTTAGGAGGGAATTTCTGTCAGCAGGGAAGTGGAATACAACTTTCACCATCAGAACAGGACTGACCACGTGCACACACTTGAGGCACGGCTAACACAGAGCATTCCCCCTCTTCCAGACCAGGTATATTCCCATACCTCAAGAAACAGAACAGACCAAATCTTGACTTCAGTAAAGTCTAAATAAATGGCTGCACCTACAGAATCTTAACAGCATCAGCTGGGACTCAGGCTATTCCTTCATAACAAAGAACATAAGAAACACATTTCTGACTACAGCTTTCCAGCAGACAACCCTTTTGTCCAGTGACTCCAAATAGTTCTGGATTCACATGACGTGCACCCAGCACAGTACTGTCACTCAAAAAGGAGAAAGAACTACCAGTTAAGTCCAACTCCATGGTTCAAGAAACTCCCTCCTCAACTTATTTTCTCCTTTGGTGCACTCACAGTCTTAAATTTTTTATTACCCAGTAAAATTCACTCTAAAAGAAACAACTCTTAGAATAACAAAATAAAAAGGAAACACATTTCCCTCCCTTAAATCAAAACCACTGTGCCAGCCTGGAATTCCCTAATGACAACGTGAGCCCAAGACAGAACAATGGCATAGTTGCTTGATAAATCATAGAAAGTGAAATTAATGTTTTATAGATGCGAATGGAAAAGTCTTTCAGGAAACCAAGGTTCTGCCAGGATGTCATTCCAAAACACAACAGAATGAGACACCAGAATACAAATAAAACTGTGCAACATTTCCTATGACCCTTTTGGTGGTCCATCTAAGTCACACGGAGAACTGTATGAAAAGAGAGTGGAACACATTTTTTTAAAATGAACACTGATCCATTTCCCACCTGCTGTGTTATTTCTCAAAGAATGCAACAGGAGAGTTGAAGCTCAGATCTACAACTTTCCAAGTGGAAAGGCAAGTCCATGGCAACACAAATGATACCATTCTGCATGTGTGTGTACCTACACACAAATGTTTCTCATTCCCTTTCAGCTATACCCCATTGCTCTTGCTCAAAATTCCACAACTCTCAAGGATTTGTTTTCTGCATTGTATCACCAGTGCTGAAGTTTGCACTTCATACACAAATAAGCAGCCCAAGTAACTTTACAATCTTATGTATTCTAACATTATGAGCTGTCACTGTTTCTTTCAACAATTTTTGCTCAGTGATCAATTAGCCACTGTATAAGCATGGGGAGTCACCATATCCACCCTCCTGTTACTGTCATAAAAAGAAATGACCATTCCTTTATTAATATTTAGCGTTTGATAAAGACAGCTTTTGCTATGTGCTCAAATTTTACTTTGTGTATTACTCTAAAAGACCAGAGTATAGATTTGTCTGGAAACTACTTTTTGCCTTCCAATTATTAAAACCAGTATTTTATTTTAAATTTTATTTTCATTAGCTCACTCCCTGTTGACAAAAATGCCCTGCTTAAAGCACATTAAAATAGTGAATCACAAAATGGATGCTCTAATTTACTAAATAAAGTGGAAAAAGTAAAAGACAATGTAATAAAAAGATAAAGCCTTCATAAAGAACTGCAGCAATTATATCTCCACAGCTACAATATAACCCAAAACTTTGCAAACGCTTTGATTATTGAACCATGGCTGAAGTGAATAATTTGGCTTTCACTAAGAAAACAAGCACATTCATTCTCACTACAATGGAGAGAGGCAGTTTTAATTAAACCTTATCAAAAGATGAATAAAGAATAAACTCAATACCCATTCTACAGGATTCTATTTTCATCTGTTTAGTTTAAGCTTGCCATGTTCATGCAATAATTAACCACTGTCCAAGGAATGCTGGAGTTGTGTTAATGTTGGTAAAGATTTAATTAGTTCAATTATCTGGAGACTATTGAAGGCTCAGCATAGTACCAATTTCTTCAGGCTTTATACATACCTCAGATCAAAATATATTAAACTGAAATACAAGTGAACAAAGAAAATTTACTATTTCACTTCAGCTACTGAATGAATGTGTGTTTAATAATTTTATTGCCCTCGTTTTAGAATGAGGTTTCAGAAATAGAATATGTAAGCTGTGACTTACCCAGTCTTCCAGATTAGCTGGTGGGTTTTTTTTTCCTAAGTCATCTTATATTTTAAACAAAATTAAGTTTACTTTAGAAAAGAAAACCCAATACTTCTTTAAGCAGGAAAAAGTATAGTTCCTTTTACATTTTTTCTCCCCACTGCCTACATATTTTACGTCTTTCAAGGAAAGTGAGGCATTTAAAAAGCATTGAAAGCAGTGACACAGACAACTGTTTCAATCTGTCAGACAGCATGGACAGACAGTAGGGATCATTTTAGAAAATAGAGCGGCCCCCCAGCGCCCTGACCTTCCTGGTGGGAAAGCGAACACAGTGCAGTGCTTGACAAGCTCACCAACAAAGGAGTATATTTAGTGCCCCCAAATTCTGACACGCTTCTCACAGGAAAAAACGCAAACTGGGATGAGGCGTCGTTGACTACGGCTAACAAAGGGTGAGTTCTAATTGGAGATTGCACCATTACTGTGAAACAAAAAGGAAGAGATGAAAAGTGAAAACACCACTTCACTACATGCAGACTGTAAGCGTTGGAGTGAGCCCAGTTCCTATTTTTTAAAACTGTTCAACTCCATATTAGATGCTATTCAACTTGCAAACCCTCTGGATCTGTATGTGCAGCTCCTGCTGCCTTTGGTGGGAACAGAACCCAGGAATGGGAGCATTAGAAGATTTCCCTCTTTGTGTTACTAAAATATTATCATTAGCTATTCTTTAAAAGGGATGTTTGAATAAACCATGTTCATTTTCCTGTAAGGTTTAAATGACATTGTTTATTACTACCATGGTCTGTCCTTTGTTTTCCCAACAGTGTGTTTTGGAGTATGAGTTCTTTATAACCAGTGAAGGCTGCACAAAGATGGCCAGCACATGAGAAGGTCACAGGAGTTTATCTCCTTGAGGAGCTAAACACTGTAGGAGGATGTTATCTTTTTCTTATGAAGCAATAAAAACTTATGAGTTAATACAAAAGTAACTGTTTTGAAATTGCATTCTACATTATAGCCAGGCAGGATTCAAGCTGCTGGTCTCTTTAGGCAGTCATAAACTCCTTTACAGATTGCACTGCTATGCTTCCAATCAGTAAATACCATTTGGTAAATAACCCTTGTGAAACACTGTACCTTATTTTCTACTACTCACTTCAGCTTGAAAAAGGTAAACACTTCAAGGAATAAATTAAACTAATAAGAGAAAATGTGAACTGCACACTGGGTGCCAATTGATGCCTCAATTCAGCTCCCATTTTTACCAAAATTTTATCTCCCCTTCCAGTTTTCTCTAGGGTGGAAGAAAAAAGGGAGATGCTGAAATTCATTCAGGCTTTTCTTGATTCCAGATGGCAGATAATCCTCAGCAAGCAACAGGATATAGCATATTTTCCATCAACCACCTCCCCTTTCTGACGACTGATTTTTAAGTTGCACCAACAATTTGAGGACTGGAGGTGCCCCATGGCCTACTGATTGAAGACTTGCTTCTGCCTGTGTTTCTGTGAGAATTTATGACAACCGTGTGGGAGAAAATAAGGCTAATAGATGATTAAGTATTTAATGATTCACATCTATCATTCGCTGAAAAAAACCTCAGCTGAAACATCATTGTCTGAGTGAGCTTAAAGAAGCATTTCAGGTTAAAAATACCACCCCAAACAAGTCAGAGCATGTATAACTGAGAGTCAAATTTCATCATACGTGGACTCATTTAATAATATTAACAGGATTGTAATTTTTCCCCTTAATTATAACTATTAAGCAACTGTAGAGTAACCACAAATATATCCATACAGGTATATCCAATGTCATATTCTCTGGTATCTTAGAAATTGCTTCATCTTCTTTCCCAGAATTTCACCAAACCTTAAAGACAGTACTCATTTTTACTGGAGAAAATTCAAGCTCTATTCAGGCCAGGATGTTGCTCGCCCTAACATAAAGCATTACTGAGAAACATATGTTGCTTTACAATGACTATTAGTTACAAAGCTTATGAGAAAATGAGCTAAGTATGTACAGACACATTGCTAGAACAAACTATACATTTACATTTATATTTATATTTTATATTTTATATTTATATGATATATAGATGTGTGTATATGTGTACACACACACACACACTATTTCCATGAGTATTACTATCTGAATAACTAATTCAGTACTAGCTAAAATCATTAAGGCTATGGCAATCACATGCAAAAAAATTGCAGCAACAAAAAGCAAAAGCCATCTATTTCAGGTGCTATGCTGCTAGACGACCTATTTGGTGCCTAAATATTAATCATACGCCTGAGATGGTGTTCTTTGTCCCATGTGAAAACCTTGGAAGCTGGCAGTATACACTGTAAGTGGATAGTCTTCTAAGGAGGAGTAATTTGCCTGCCACCACCTTTAAATAGTTTTGCCTTTTTTTGAAACACAATTCAGTTATTTTATCTGGAAAAGCTCTAAGGCATGGGCTGGGTCTGCTACAGATTAAGTACAAAAGAGGTTTGAGGCTTCTGGCTCATCTCTCAGGTGAGAAAAAAAACTCCCAGATAGTACAGAAAAGATCTTAGTAGAAATACAACACTTTACCCCAACTAAATTTCAAAACACTTGTTTTTAGTTGGTGTGAAACTGTCTACTTGTTTAAAAAAGAACTGTGCTGGCAGCAAGGAGGCAGCAAGATTTTGTCTGCCTCAAACCTGAAGAGTATCTGATTTTTGTGCTCTCTGCATTTTGAGAACATAATTCTCCCCTTTTTCTCCTAGTCTGAAAACATTTTGTGATATATGAGTTTGGGCAAGAAGTATTGGGGAACTTTGTCTACACCAAAAACGGAACTTTAGGGTATTTTGCGAAGATAATGAAAAGAACTTGTTCAGGTCTGCAGTGTAAGTAATTTTTACCACACAAATTCCTCGCTTTTGTGTTAGCAAAGAGGAATACTTTGAGTTTTTCAGTTTAGGAGATCTTCAAACAGACAACAGTGTGTAAACAATCCCAAAGTACATAACTTTACTAGAACAACCTCCAGTCTGTGTGCAAGGGCTTCAGAAAGGCCCCTTCATCAGATTTCCTTCTGCTCTTCACACTGAACAAAGCTTTGGCTGACAATACCGAAATCTCCTCCTTTATTTGGATTAAACCCCCTTTGCAGGAGAAGTATGCAAATGCTATACGTGTTTCTCTTGCTGAGGCTACTCTAACCCAGCTATCTTTTCACTGTCTATTTTCCCCCAGCAGACCATCCTATCGGCTGACAAGGGGGACCAGCCTTTTAATTCAATCTTTCACAACACTGACAGTTGGATGCTGGGGCCTGCCATGAACTCTAAAAGGAGCTCATTTAGTCATAATTAACTATTCCCTGCATATTTCCTAAGGTATGGTAATTGTGCTAAAAGCCAACAAGTGAAGCATTCATTCTGGTTTTCTTTTAAACTTTTATTTTTCCACAGCAGCCTCTTTCTCCCCTCCTTCCCCCCAACCCCCCGCCTTTTTTTTTTATTTAATCTTTTCTTTCTTTCTTTTCTTCTTCCTTGGAAACATTTAGAGTAAAGAAAAGGAATGACGGTGGAGATAGGGAGCTGCAGAAAACTGTGATGTGGGCAGTTCAAAAGGCAAAGTCTGCCATACGATACAGGACCCCATGGCAGCACTGAGCTATTCAGCTGGGTAAAACATAAAGAGAAATGAAATGAGTAGAATAGAGCTATGTCATTAATGCAGAATGATGGACATCCTATCTGGGTAACAGGGAGTCATGAATATACATTTCTAATTCCTTAGATATGGTGATAAGTGATCTCTGTTTCTATTAGCACCAGAGTATGTGTACTTGAACAACCTAAAATCTTCAAGTTACGCAGATGTAAAGCACTTTACACACTATTCCTCCCTCCTCCCCACAACACAAACATATACCATGTCCCACTGCATGCAGTGGGATTCTCACAGGGATAAGGTATGATGGATCCAGCTCACGTTTATCATTGTTGAGATGGGAAGCTTTGGGAATCTGACATGGATTATTTACCTTAAAAGGCAACATATAATCTCAAGTCTTCCCTTATCTGCTTTCTGGTTTAGTTTAAAGGAAGGAAGGGTTGACAGCACTCTCTGTTTACTTATAGGCTTTGCACCTGTTGAAATTGTCCTGCCTTTCAGAAAGTTTGGGACCTACTAGACACCTTTCCATCATAAATGTACATAGTGCATATACAAAAGCAAGAGAAAACAAAGCTAAATGTCTTCGCATTCCAACCTCCTTTCCATTTGGATGTGCACCAGGAGCAAAGAAATCACTGGCCTTTGCAAAGAATGAATGACAGGGCCATGTGTGTGCATGTGTGTGCTGGGGGCAGTGTGTTAACACTGCAAATTTAGCAACTGTGCCAAAAGGGCCAGACACAGCACTTCCTTATTCTTATGCAGCATTTTTCCAGAGACAAAAAATGTGATACGGCCTTCCATGAACAAGGTGAGTAGGATTTGTGAACTACAGAATTTATATTCCATGTTTCAGGCATAATGTAACAAAGTCAATAAACAAAGAGATAAGGAAGAGAGAGGGCAAAACTTCAGACAAGGTCATGTAACAACTCATTTTGCTTATGTTCACATATTAAAGATCCTGTTTTCACTTTTTAGTAGCGTTCATCTATAAATATACTACATTTGCTTTAAACATGTAAAATATTTAAGAATTAAAAAACTGCATTTTTTTTCATTCAAACACTAGAGTACAAACACTGTTCTGAAAAAAGAATCTTAATGTTGAAGAGTAAGGTGGGTAAAATGTTTCTAAAATCCTTTTTGCCTCCCTTTATTTCTAGACTATACGGAATTTGTGGACCAATATGGTTTTTAATGGCAGGCAAAACCACACTAAGACCCAAGCTGACAGGCTGTTGCTGAAACTCTTAATGATCTGTTTTATCATCATGATCTGGGATTTTGTTTTCTTAGGGGAGGAGGTTCGGGGGTGGGGGATGTTTGTTTAACTTCTGTTCGTTATTGTGATCACAACACACAGTGGATTAACAACAGAAATTTAAAACAGAGCATCTCTCAATAGACATGAGCTGAAAACGGTGATGTTTGTTACCAAGAAACTGTGCTTGTTTCCATGCAAATAAAATAGCTGAGAAACACCACATAGATAAGAAGCTTTGCAGATCTCACCTGGCAGAGCTCCTGCTTTTTTGCCCACAGTTTTCTAGCTGCTCTCAAGCAGTGTTGCTTCCTCCAGGCCAGATCCTGAAGCCCTTTTTTCTACCTCTAATGGTCCTGTAAGGACCCATGTGTTCAGACTGCATTGTGTTTACTTCCTTCCACAGGAACTCATGGAAAGAGAATTAGGTTTCTAAATCACTCTGCTCCATTGAGGCACATTTCAAACATTTTTCTAAATCCCCAGGTGTGCTACAGTTTCTCTGCCCGGCATTTAGGAGTCTGGATGAAGAAGGGAAGACTGTCCTGCCATCTGGTGACATGAGCAGTGCTCTGACTCACTGGCAATTCTCCTACTTTTGGTACCACACAAGCTGGTACAGTAGTTTCCCAGCAAATTGTGAGGTTTGGAGATGATTTTGGGAGAGGACACCCTACACAAGAGAGCAAGTACAGGACTTGAAAATTCTGAAAATCTCAGCTTTTATGTTCTTTGAGGAAAACCAGCAAGGGTTAATGATCAAAAAGCAATGTTCCAGCTACTAAGGAAACCAAAATCAAGACTTATGCACAAAGTTCCTGCTCAAGGATTTTGACAGGGTCAGGTCAAGAAATCTTCAATATGCTCAATCTATCTAAATGTACCTCCTTAAAGGTTTAGTAATATATGTAAATAATTTGTGGGGTGTTTAATGTAGGGGGAAGACTTAGTAAAAACACCCAAAATGGTGTTGAGGCAAAGCCTTAGAAAAGAATTTTGAGAGAAATATCCTTTTACTGCAGCCCAAGTTAACAACACAGATGAAAAAGTTTAAAAAGTGAATGATATCAAAGTCAAGAACTACACACATACATTAAAAAAACGGTATGGCCCAATCCTGGGTTCAATTTACAGATTGTTTTATACTGCTCTATTTAATTTGAAATATAATACATAAAGCAAAAGTTGAAATGTTACTGATTGAACCACATTTCATCAACAGTTGCTCACATTACATAGAGTTATTTAGATGACCTCAGGGCTCCCTGGATTTTTCCAACACTCTACATATCCACCTTCTAAAAAGACAAAGGCAATTCATACAGAAAGTGTTTTTACACACAAGTAATGATAAAAGGAGCCACTGATGGAATATGGGCCATGTGTTAGAGCTTCTTCTCTCCTGAAAAGGAATTCACAGAGATTGGTAATATCACAGAATAGACACTAGCAAGTTCCAATGATTTCTCAGAAATTTGGGGGAGAAAAGATATAAAAATCAGATTATGAATATGTGATTTTCCCACTCATTGCTTCTGCCTGATCTTCCCTGGAGAGTCAAGGAACAAACCAGTATTTATTTAGAATAGAGAAGTCAGGGTTTGAGTGAATGACAAACAACTGCAGGAATAGTAAGTTTTGAGGGGCAGTAAGGAATTTACTACTAATTCCTTCCTGGCTACTATTCTTCATTTGAATTATCAAGTTCCTAGGAGGTAAGAAAATACTTGTGTCAGTTTTGAAAAAACAGAAGTTGGTTAAAAAATGGGGAGTAACGGTTAAATTCTTTCTTCTGTTTCAGACTACACTTCTTTTTCTTGCCAGAAAATGTAGATATGTGGGAAATATTAGTTATTTAACTATTTTTTCTAATTCTGAGTGATAACTTCTTTGGTCATGAACCTAGGACATACAAAGGTCACTAATCCGTGTCACACACAGTCCTAGAAAAGAGCTTATCTGTACCTGCCAGATTTTCTAGCCAAAATATCCTTCTGCTTATGTCCAAGCAGCTGTTGCCAGATGCAGACAGATACTACAGCTACCACAGGTCCCTCAAATATACCTCAGAGCTAAAATCTAGCACGTCTTTCCAGTGCTGACTGATCCTTGTCTTTACTCCATGGAGCTAAGAGACCTGGAGATCTCCCGGTTTACTCTCTTTTCCCAGCAGAAGCCTAATTTTCAAACTCCATACAAATAATTTAAATGCATATCACTTCCCCTAACAAAGTACCAGAGCAGACATTAAGTAATGAATACTTTCTGAACTTTTCGAATTGGTTTCCAGTTTTTTACTTAAATACTTAATACATAAATACTAGTTGGGCATCTGCAGAGCTACCCAGGGTGGGAAAAATTCTACCACAGGATCTGCACAGAGGACATTTTATTCTGATATTTTTCTCTCTTTATTCAGCTTTGCAAAGGACTGAGCCTGTGTGTTCATTAGTGCAGACTACAGCAGCCAGTGTTCATGGTGCCTATCTGAAAGAACTTTACACTAAAAAGGTATCTGGAAGGTAAAGAATGCCCTTTTTTAGTAACTTTTCTTTTTTGCAAACTAGCAGACTGTTAATGCTGAGCTTTTTACATTAAATACAAAACAGAAAACACTCATCTGTAAGGCTCTGTACAAGTATTTTGATTAAGAAAGTCCTTTTAAAAATCTGACTGATTCGCATTTGGTGGAGAAAGGGAAAACCAACAGCCTGTGGTTACTCAATAAAGCAAATGCTAGCTACTCCATTACCAACTTAAAAACTTTGATGGATGGAAGAAAATGAAAGCTGAAAAAAATCATCAAGACTCTGAACAGTAAGGAAACATTCCTCAGCATCCAACCAAGAGACTGCTTAAGCATGAGCTTCAAACTTCTGAGAGAAGTACAAGTTTAACATATAAAGGACAAAATTCCTTAACAAGAGATACAGTCTGCAAAATAGTTCTTCAGGACCCCTTCCAGCCTTTAAGTCTCATTTTCTCAGCCTGACATGGTATTGCTGTCTCTACATCAGTTTTGATAAGGGAGCCAGCTCTACTACTCCCATTGCAGTCTATGGAATTCTCCCATTGTCTTCAGGAGGAGCAGAGCTAGACACAAAGCTGCACAAAGATGCCATGAGTCTGGCAGGTACCATGATCTCACCTTATTTTCTTAACATTTCTGAAAAAACCTGTGTGTGGGGGGAAAATCTATGCAGTCATTTCTACTGATATGCAATATGCCTTTCATATGAAAATACAGACCAGTGAAGCAAATGAATGGTTAGCAATATTAATAGCCAGGGGCTTGTTAAACTGCCTAGGATGAAGAGTTTGCCTGCAATTTTACCACTACAGGGTATCTTGGAGAAGACTAAGCATTTTGTAATGTTGATATTTTATATATGCATTCTTTAAGTCCCTGTCAGGCAGCAGACCCTGTAGTCTTCCTTTCAGATTAAATTTTATACAGTAAGCCTGAATGCTTTATTTATTTTTAAATCCATACTTTCTAAGGGTATGTAGTTTTTCTTGGAAATAAAATTATATCATGCAACTGAAATTGCATTCTGATTTTATGCAGTCAGACTAAGCATTAAAAATGAGCTCTTTTATAATTCAGCTTGCGACAGGAACGTCTTTTTACAACAGCAGCTTGCAGAAAACCCCCAACCCCACTTCATCCAGAAGACAAACCACTGCCCCATGTTAATAATGAATGCAACTCATATCTACTGCATTCTGTTAAATTGCTAAAATTGCCCAGATAAACCATTTGAGAGTATGTCAGGTTTAATTAATACAACATGACCTGATCACTTCCACAGTTGGGAAGAAAGAAGTTGGCATTCTTTAAATCCAGAGCTCAACCTGGAGATTATGCTAAATTGCTTCATTCATAGTCCACGCTCCTCCGCACATGTCAGGAGGACAGCATTTGTCCCCTCTAGTGATAAACAAATTATACATGAAATCAATTCCACTTCACAATAATTTTCCCTATTGGGTATTATCTTTCCTCCTCTGCTCCCTCCAGTTAAGCTTGCATCCTGTAACTTGCTAATGAGCTGGGGGCTTTCTGTTCCAGGTGGCACCCCCTGCCTCGAAGTCATGACATTTCCCATTTCGAATGCTGCTGGCATTTTTCGACAGCTCCTGCTAACCAGCCTTTTTGACCTGCACTAAGAGGAACTCATCTGATCGAATGCTCTAACCTGCCAATCACGGCAGCAAATGATCTTCCCAAGGCAGGAGGGGGGAAAAAAGGGAGAGCAAGAGAGGGGGAGTGAGAGAGGCAGCTAGAGAGAGTGATGGAGCAGGCAAGCAGGCAGCCTCTGCAGCTACCTAATGAGAGTACTTTAAGTCTCTGAGGCAGCTGAAACATTGAAAAACTGGTGGGAAAATTAGGACAGAACTGAATGCCTGGCGCTGTTATTACTGCTTTCTTTACACCCTGAGATCATTTTGAAAGCAATACCTCTGAGATGTGCCATTTTCAAAAGAACAGAAGTTAATTTTACCATATAAATAGAAAACACATATATTTTTCCCTGCCACCATCAATATGCAAACCTCATAATTCTGCTCTGCCAAATGGTGTTCTTTACAGAATTAATTAGGAGCAGTAAGCTCGTTAAATGAGTATCTTCACCTAGGGATGATTATGAATATTTTTTTGTTGTTGATGTAAGCCATAAATAGCACTTTTAACCTAATTTAAATGCTGGCAACATTTACACCTCCATATTTACAAATGTCTGCTCACAGATACATAAAACAACAAATACAGTATCTGCAGAGTCTAGATGTCATTTCATGGGCTGAAACCAAGCAGAGTCATGATAATGACTCAGTTGTTTTGATTTTGTTCCTTTTACGATGTGACAGATTACTTAGTGCTGAATCTTTCAAGTACACAAGGACAGATTTAATTGTGTAGATTTTCCTTCCCTTCAGATTATAAACTAACTAGATTTTAATACACATGTAACACACATACTGAACAAAAGATGTACTAAAAGCAATTGTAAAATAAAAATTTCAGAAAGAAAACTTAAATAAAAAGGCTGTGATCGTATTGTTACAACAAAAAAAGCCAGAAAATATAATGCACAATTAGTCTTTATATTAACATCAAAAGAGAGTTACAGAAGTGGCTCTACAGAATTAAAATCTAGGTTACTAATGGCAGAGAATGATCGCCCATAATTACTAATTCAAAATACATACATGGTCCAAAACAACATTAATAATTTATAACAAGACCACAAAATTATGGAAATACCCAATTTTGTTTCCACTTCTTAAAATATCCAAAGATGCTATTCCAGGGCTATTCTTCTACATTAGATATTTTTATTTGAGAATTCAGTATTTTTTCCTGAAGTTTTTGAGTCTTCCTCCTGAGACTTAACAATTAACACTAGGAAGATGTGGGAAACCCATCCATCCTCATCCCAATTATGGGGCAGAATAAATTAATGTAATTTATTAACTGAATTGTAAACTATTGCTACATTTTTAGGCAAGAATCTTCCCACAACTAGGAGTATTCAGTTCACATTTACTTTAATGGGTGTTGCCTTCAGACCCAATTTTGCAGTCGTTGGTGTAGTTTGTTTATTTCATGGAGAATCAGGCAATGTAAGCTACAGACCCAAAATGGCACCACAAAGCTTGTCCTCCACAGAAAAAATTCTGGTATGTGGAATGACTAAAATTATTTTTTTGTTTACAATTTGGCCAAAAGTAAAATGTTCTGTTAACTCTGAATGCTGCAAATTGGTGCCTGAGAGGCAATGCCTCTCATTAGCTTTGCTGTCTCTCTGGGTTATGGGCTGTGTGTCAGCACTGGAAGCCTCTGCTTTGTCTGGAAACCTCAGTTTCTCCCCTCCAGTGGTTCCACTTTCCTCTTAGACAAAGCCTAACTGAGGAGTCACGTGAGGAAATAATCCTAAAGGAGAGGTGACTGTCCATGGGAGAATAGGGAGAGTTGAGACCTGCTTTTGCCTCCCTCCCAGTCATTGTCAACTAGACTGTTGTCCTCGCCGCATTCAAATGTCATCCCAGACTTTCAGCCCACTGGAACTCAAACGGCCTTTCATGCCTAGACACTTCTTAAGCATGAACAGACCACAAAGACTGTCTAGTGGGAATTGCTTGCTATCCTAATATTAATAATGCAATATAGTACACTTTGGCACAGAGGATTCCACCTTTCGTCTCCTAAATTTATGAGCAAACAAACTGGAAAGACAGATAAACAGCACTGCAACTGAGCACATGCATTCATGCAAATATCACTAATATCTTTCCTACAGCATAAATGACTGTAAAATTACAAACCTCTACACTAAAAATTATTTGAAAATGAATCTTCACAGTACTGTAGGCAAGTTATCATGCATTAGAAATGAACTGAAAACAGGCTCCATACTATGCCATGGTACGGGGAAATAAGGTATTGTCCTTCTACAGAAGTTATCCATAACAGTAGTAATGCCTTGTTTTCCTTCTGCCAGATCTGCAGCTGATTTTGCCAATTTAAAAGAAAAAATGTCAATAAATAGTTTAAAAAAAATAATTTCAATAAATATGTAGCCACTAGTTTCACACAGAATGATATAGAGCATATGACTACAGGGAAGAAATCAATATCTCCTAGCAATGGAGGTTTGAAATACTTGTCCTACCAAGTGGAGTATTTAACAATAAAATGTGAAGACCTTCCCCTCTCTGTTCTGCTTCTTTTCTTTCCTTCTTCTTTCCTAAAGAGACTCCTATGATTTTAGAAATCCTAATTATGCCTACTTATTTCCTTATACTTATTTCCAGGCATAGATGCTGTCCTGGTCTATCATTCTCCAGGTTGGACAAGATTTCATCACAACTGGTGTTCAGCTTCCTTAGAAAGACCATCCTTCCCAATTCACTTTCCTCTGTGCCTTAGGTTACCAACTTTGTAAATAAAGAAAGTCAAGAGACCATGCATTCTACTACTTAACACAGTCACAATTAAGTGACTGTATTTCATGTGACAACAGACATGGTGAGCTGTTACAGTACAGAAACATCATTAAACTATTTTCTAAGCCTTCCATTAAAAACATTTTCTAAGCCTTATGAATTCCTTGACCAGATGGTGGGTTTCCTTTACTGGGGCATACCTGGGGACCCAAGGGCACAGCTCCTCCATCCTCAGTCCCCAAATGTCACTTAGGTAAGATGGGCAGTTTATACAAAGACAGCCTGGCACTGGACAGCTATTTGCTCAGTTCATTTCACCTGCTATGCAGAGTCCAGAGAATATGGGGGGATTTTCATTATGGTTGAATAGAGGGCAAAATTCAGTCTATAACTTTCATTTCAGATTAATAGAAGTAAGATAACAGATATCACAAGGAGAATGTAGACCAATGCCTGGAGTTTTTCCCTTGTGTGTTATATTTAGGGTATATTCCAGCAGTGTGGTGATCTTATTCTTCAATATTAAGTAAAGCACAGCTGGAAGAGTCTCATAAAGCCATTATGTTGTTAACATAAGAAAAGAATGGCACTGAAAGTACCAGAGAGCCAAAAAATATCTTGGATTCTGCAGTTATCTTTCACAGCTTAATACTAATTTAACATTTTACAAAACTGATGTTACAATTTCAACTTTGTTTAGTACTATCATTACTGGACTCAAACCTAAATTGCTTTCAGCTGCCCACCACAACTGCATCTTATTAGCCTTTTCAGGAAAGCCAATTTATGCAAATCCAGTATTAGTTAAATAATTTAACTGACCCTCAACATTCATGCATAGACACTGTCTGGCACTAAAAGATGCAAGAGAAATTTAAACCTCCCATCTTCAGTGCTTAGGCTTCCATCTTTTCAACTGCAGGAGCACAATGACTGTTTATACACATCTATCTGAATTCATCTATTAAAAAAAGCATTAAAAAATTAAACTGCTAACTGATGTGCTTTTATAGCTCTGCTTTTCTCTCCCAATCTGGTTTTACACTAAATTTCAAGATTTCACACATATAAAGCACTACTGGCTACTTTCAGCTTTTGATTAAATCAATAGTGACAAAATCTGGCTGATATGCAGTCTGTCAGTCCAGAATTTCTCTTTTATGCAGCCCTTTCTCCACCGTAATGATTACAGTTTTATCACCTGAAGCTACAGAGATGAAGACTTAGATGCATAGTATATGTTTTTCCACAGTGTTTTAGCAACACTGGGATACCCAGAACAGAGTGAATGCAGGGGAGTAGTGAATGAAAATGACTTTTCAATACTGACTGCTGGACACATACACTGCTGGACTACAGCTTCCCTGTGGCTTGACTAGGGCAAGGCAGGCAAAAATTATGTTCCCACACAGCAGTGCTGATGAGACACTCCTAAACAATTTATAAATATAAAACTGAGGATGACAAACAAAAATGAAACTATTTGGATGGAGATGCAACAACAGTCACCCCTCTAGCTAGCAAAGAGAAAAAGGAAATTTTACATAATGATTCTCTGCTGCTGAAAACACACCCCATCAGAAGCAATCAAATAACCAGCATTTTTTGCCATTGTAGTGTCACCTCTTCAGCTTTATTCTGTTTTACACAGCTGAGCTGGCCCGAATGACGCCATCGGTCCTGCGATTGGCTGGGCTGGTGTCAGTTGCTGGCTTAAATGGGCACAGAAGAAAGAATTCAGCATCCTGTGATTGAAATTCAGGATTGCTCGGATGCATGCGCATGTGGCGAAGCAATACAAATAAAGACCACTTTTTGTTTTGCTTCAGTGAATTGTCAAAGAGATTTAGAAAGCCAGGGGATCTCATTATGGTAATACAGGTTAAATACTTTAAAAGCATATGGTGTTACCATCCTGAATGAAGCTGTCCCTGCTGGCTCCAGGCAGCAGACAATAGGCCAGAAACACATCTCGTGTCTCTGGTCCACCAATGGGAACTGGGGATTATAAATCACCACAAGAAAACATCACGTGCTATCTGGTATCAGGTAATGCCTTGTCTTTTCAATTACTATTTGACTCATCCTTTTCCAGAGAGGAACAGGCTTTAGCCATGTATTCCAGAAGCCAAATGAAAACAGACCTCTAGAATTTCTTAGGGTCCATTCTTGTCTCAATAAAACAGGATCTGTAAAGAGGGATGACTGTAGTATATACAGTATACTTGAACAAGATATGTAGAGACATGTACTTCCACAGAGATGCTTCCAGCCCACGGAGAAAAAAATATCAATGAAAACCATCAAGCACAAAATAAAAACGTTTTGCTTTATCACAAAACTTTAAAGATGCTTAGATATGGTCAAAAGGCCCCATCTAATTCACTGCTGACAGATTCTTCTGTGTGCAGTGATGCTCATTACCACTTATTTGCTAATTTTCTCCAGTAGAGAGCAGCCTCGGCATTGACCTTGCTAACTCCAAATGTCAGGTTTTTCCCCATGGGCATTGGAATAAACATGTTGTCTCTTCTTGGAGCCCAAGACAATGACACAGTGTGGTCCACAAAGACCCTATTAGTAATCCAAGTCTGACAGACATTATATAAGTTTTCAGAAATATGTCTCAGGTTACTGCTTTTTCAAGTGGTAAGTTGATTTGTGAGTTGCAGACAGGCAGCTGAAGCACTACAGTATTTTAAAGACAACAGAAATTCTCAGAGATGCACCAGTTTCTGAGGGCTTAAGACAGGTTCTAATCAATGATGATGGAGCCAATTACAAATTTACTGCCTTTAGTCTCTCTCCTTCAGCAATCTGCCAGAGACTGCTGCTTCCAAAGTTAGCAGATGATGTCTCAACCATTCCTCCCCTAATCTTTTTGCCTTCCTAACCCTAAAGAAAAGTGGATTTAATTCAGTGAGTGCACTATCAGGGCAGTAACATCTGGTAAGTGTGTGAGAGAACAGCAGGAGGTGTTAATTTCTTATCACAGAAAGATTTGGCACAGCATCTTTATTGGGTCTCTCAATTTTATTTCCTATTTCACCCCCAAAACAGGGAAATTAGGAACCAAAGGAAGGAAGGAAGGAAGGACCAGACAAAAGACATAAGACTAGAATTTTCTTCAGCACCAGATTCTGGAGGTGGTTGAAGATGGTTCCTTTGTGAGTTTCTCTAATAAATTTCTTTACAATGTATAAATGTATAAAAATATATATAAAAATAAAATCTTTCCTTTACACATGTGTCAGAGGATTTAACAAGCAACTATCTACAGATTTTCTCTTTCACAGCAGCCTGAAAGATACTGGAATAACTCAAAATTCCAGCTCTTCCTAACTTCCCTGCCATCTCTGTATACGCATAAAGTCAACTCACAAAGCTGAGTTAAACACATATATACCAACCTTGTCCAGGAGACAAGCTAGAAACATTTGTTTGCTATGGTTGGTTTTTTTTTTTTTATAATCAGATTTATTTCCTTGCAATATTTGCCCCTTCTAATTTTCCTTTATCTCACTAGCTGGGATGTTATCTGATTATGCTTGTTGACATCTTCACATCTTGTACTGTTTGCCTCCATCCCTCTAACTCTACTTGCCTTGTTTACCTGTTAACTTCATGGCCCTGGAGAGCTATTGCCATCTTTCCTTCTGCTATTCATGCATCTGTTAGCTTCACTGAGCCTTGTGAATGGAGACTTTGACAGAATATATTGCAATAAATACCCCTTCCCTAATGGTACTCTCTTGCTGACTGCAACTCTTAGTCTTCTGCTGGAGTAACTGACTCATAACACACCCATTTTCCTGACTGAACATCCTACTTGCCAGCCACTACTTTACTGCTTAAAATCACAGCCACCTGCCATTCACCAGACCTTCTTTTCACATTACCAAAATGGCAGTCTGTTTTCCCAGCTCCTTTCATTTTCCGCACTAACTCACACCTCTACTTGCTTGGTAGTCTCATCCCTTTAAAGGTTTCCAAGCATTCTAATAATTCCTCACCCAAATCCATTTTCTGTGTCCACAGTTCTCCTGCTTCCCCACGTATTTTAGTTTCATCTCATTAATCGCTAGCTCTCCACATGGTACAAGTGACAGGACCTCTGTTTGGTACTAATATTTTTCCAGGATTATCTGCTGGTCCCCATCTCATGGCACAAGTCAAATACTACAGCAGGGAGCTGATATGTTATTGCACTGTTAGCACCTAACAGAACAAAGTCCCAAGCCAGAGTGGAAAACTGTAATCAATAATGTACACGTCACAACATTTGCTAAGCGGTTTCAGACCTTTCACAATGAAACATGCATTAAATGGAAACATCCATTAAAACTGTGGTTGAGCAGCCACAACAGTACAGTGATGAATGTAAAGGGTGCATTTGGGTTTTCTCTTTCTGTTCACATATAAAATTTTAAAACAGTAATTTGTACCTGCTCAAATAGATATTCAGTAAGAATGATCCAATGGTTTTCAACTATTTTACATGCTCATTTGCAAATACAAGCCTTCCATTGCGTATTTTATAAATGAAAAATTACATTTGTTTGGAAGCAACAGAAAGGAGGTTCTGTACATGAGAATTGAGATTCTGTACATAAGCTTCTACAGAAAAGGTCTTTAGCACAGGTGGGCACACTCTAAATATACTTTAGATGGATGATATGTTACGTTAGAACAGACAAGGTTGAAGAGATGTCTGCAGGGACACAGCCCCAGGAAAAGGTAGGGATTAGCTTGTCAATAAAGATGTAAACAGACTGCTCTGAGGCAGCCTCATTTCTGACATTAGAGAATCTTAAATGGTTTGTTGGCGAAGAGCTTGTGCAAAAATTGGGGCAGGCTCTCAGCACCAAAATTTGCCTGTCAGGCAAAGACTCTGTAACATTACAGGGTTAAAAAACCCAATCGTACATAAGCACACAACAATAAACCCAAATGTAATTCATTAGAAAACGTTATCTCTGATATTGAAAAAAGCAGACTTAGCTAAATATAGACATCACGTGAATATCAACTACATTTACATGAGATTATATCTTCAAATAGGTATATGAGCAGCATGTGCATTTCTCTCAGCTCCTAGAACTTCTGTAACAAACTGTTATAATGGACTCAACATGCAAAAGTGATGCCATGATGATTTTTTGCCTTTTCTTTTATACCCTTTTACAACTTCTCTACTCTTTGTGTTTTTAGCCTACATTCTTGGACTTGTTTGTTCAGCTAGGAGACTAAACATTTTAGAAGCTTCGTAGCTAGGGATCAGTGTACCCCAGACCCCAAGGTCCTCTCCAGAACACATTCTGTAAACTAAGATAGAACCATCCAGGAAAAGGTTCCTTGGGGAGGGGGGCTCACTTGAGCCTCTCATTGGGGAATGTTTGATAGATGTGCTAATTAGTAACACCTATAATGTTATACCAGATTTTTTGTGGGTGTGCATTGCAGTGTGCATTGGGGTGCATTCCATCTGGATGTAGTGCACCTAAGGATCCTAAAATAAATACTGAGGTAAAATCCCTTTTTCCCTTTTAACCATGTTTGACTCTTGATTTTAAGACCAGGAAAAGGCATCAAAAGCAACTGTGTCTTTAGAAACAAACAAGCGAAGAAAGGGCAGGCCTTGTTTTTTTGAATGAAAAGAATCTGCACTTTAGGTATTTTGTGAAACACTCTGGTATGAAACCATTTAGAGAAGCATAATAAGCAAAGCAGCTATATAAGGGAATACTGCTAACCTGGAAGAGTCTGCCAAGTGCTAAAACCCACTGAACAAACACTGGGGTGTTGCATATGGGCAGAAGACAACTAATGCCATGATATAACACCACCATTCCCTTGCCGTAATTTGGTAAATAGCCTCTCTATTCACCTGGCCTTCCCAAGCTCTGTTCTACTCTTAGAATACAAGAAGTCATATTACACACTATTTCACTGCTGAATAACTATGGTTAAACAAAACAGTATTAGTTGATCCAGTGATATAGACCATAATCACTACATGACAACACCTCTCTCCCATCAAGAACATCCTTCTGCTATCAAGACTACCAACCTACTAAATAAGAGAACCATAGAATGGTTAGGGTTGTGAGGGACCTTAAATCACAGAATCATAGAATCTCTTGTCCTTGCCCCAAAGTTTAACAACACAACTGGCAAGAGGTATTTTCTCTCTGCATATTTTACCAGGGGAGTAAAAAGTATCAGTCCAAATTAAAGGCAAACTATTGTTTAATATACTAGTGCCAACTTCTGCAATATTGTTCTGTAAAACTGTGAAAACAGAGTATCAGCCTGCACATGGGCATGTGCAGTCGAGTTTTGTATTTTGTTTCTCTAAAGATAACTAAAGAGCATTTTCAAATATATCCTTTCCAATAACCATGCCTTACCTGCATTATCAGTTGTGAACATAGGTATTCTTCAATGTTTGCTGTTTGATAGACCTTTGCCATAACTATTGTTTTTTCCAAAGGCTCTCATGCTTTCTCCAGTCTCTGGCTGTAGTCTTACATTCGGTACAGTAAAAATAGAAGACACTGTAAGAAAGAGTCTCAGTTCAGAAACTGTGATTTTTTTTTTGCAGTAAAAGCAGTAATTTAAAAATAATTATTTAATATATATGGCAAACACAACACAGTAGATATATGCAGCTTTTACATATACCAACTATTTCTGCAAGTAAGCACTGTACAAATTCTTAATGGAAAGAAGCTGAATGCATCATGATGGAAGTTGTGTGATGCAAATATTCTTAACTGTATGCATCTTCAAAAATATCTGTTTCCAGACTCTGTGTGTTTATTTGTGCTCTACACCACTATACAATTAATAACTTCCACTTTCAAATTTCTGCTGAGAGAACTTAGAAATAAATAAGAAGGTAAAACATGCAGCAAGGTTTTTCAATAATTTGATATCACATATTACATCTTCAGAATCTTGATATCAGATTCAATTCAGTAGAACTGAACTATCTTGTTTGACTTTCTTTTTTGAATTACTAAAGACAACTAGGCTTGTTAAAAATATCCCAACAACTCAAAAGTCTTTTACGTGAAGCAATCCCCTTTTGCATGAGCTAGAAAAACCTTGACAACTTCAATGTCACACCAGGCAACCAATTATTAGGAGTCATGATGATAATAATCACAGGAATCAAACTGCAAATGGTTAAGGACTCACACATTGATAATATGAAAACGCATTTCTACTTAGGATGCCTCAATCTGATGGGGAAAATCAATGACTTTAAATATATCCTGAAAACAAACCTCCATATAACAATATCCTCAAGAGAGCTGCCACTGCATGATTCCATAAGGAAATGTTAAAGAACTAATCAGAGATGTAAGAGTTTTCTTTTTTGCACTAACAGCTGGCATACCTGTAAGTTTTTGGAACTACTTTTTCATCTATATGTCTTTAAAAAAACTGGCTATTGCTTTATGCACAGACCTTCCCACTGTAGTTTGACATCTCAACTTGCATTTCTTATTCTGCTATCCTCAGTAACACACATTGTTACACAATTGTTACACGTTACATTGTTACACATGGCAGATATTCTATGCAAATAAATGAATATGAGCTCTCAAATATAAAAGTAGAAAAGTGGGAGGACTGATCTTTTTTTTATATATATATAGAAAATAACAAGTAGACATATTTAGTAAAAAGGATTAATCCATAGATTACTGCTCAGTTTTGAGATGAATGAAAGTTATGCTGCATTATAAATTGCATTGTATTCCTAGACAAGGTTTTTTTAGCAGAACAGCACTACTCTTACATTTTTAATTTACTATTTGCAAAAACTGAAAGTGGCTACCTTTTAGACAGAGCTTATCTGGAAATTGAACTTCCAACCCAAATGAAATTATGCCTTGACTTGAAACTAAACCAAGTAAAAAAAGCAAAATCGTCCTTCTCACATAAACTAACTTTGCACACATTTTTAAAATAAACACCATTAAAAAATTATACTGTAAAGTATTACATAGAATACAAATACACAGTACTAAAGGTCAAAACCCAAACAGAAAGTCAAACACTTCATTTTTACTTTTTCAGTGTAGGCAGAGTCACCATACTTTTGTGAAATAGTGTGATTCCAAGGGAACAATTTTCTGATGGAAAATCATTTGACTGATCCATTCTATTTGCCTTTCTACCCACATATGAGTCTTTCCCTGGTTTTTAGCGCTAAATCCCCAAATTTGCGATTCACCATTAGGACCAAATTGGACAAAATATGATGAATACTATTCACTTCAGAGACTTGCAAAATCACAGTGGTGTCCGAATTAGAAAGCAGTAACTTTGTTTGTACATAAAGACTCAATATGTTTATAACTATATTTCATTAACTATCAGTAGTGTTTCTTGATGTAAAATATTAGCACAGAGAACTAGAATCACAAAAACTGGTAATTTCACTACACAGTAAACATTTTCCCAACTCTCCAAAGTATATAAGCTCTTTGTTTTGTAAATATGTTTACAAGTATATCCAAGTCATACTAAATAGAAATGATTGTAGTATTTGATACTGGGATTGTCCTTTCTTGCATCTGGATTTATGCTTCACAATGATTATCTACTAGACACAGAAATAGTCTTTCTGTAACTCAAATTTTTACTGGAGGCATTTAGAAGAACCTTGCTTTAAAATATAATGATTTTTCATCTTTATTCTCCCCCCTTCAAAAGGTTTCACTGCTCCTGATGTTTAACGTTATGCAAAGACGTGTTTCTGCCAATGAATATCGCCTTATGGTTATGCTTCTGCAAATAACCTGCTGTGAGCTGATAAAAGGATTAATGCAGCCAAAATTCTTAATCTGTGAAATTACAAATTAAATTCTCATATTAAAAATACCACCCTGAGGTATTTTTTGTGGTTTTAATTCCCCTCTGGTGTTCTGCATACATTGTGCTTGTTAATGACTAGGACGAGACTGTCTCTGTTGGCAGCCTGCTGCAGAGTGATAATGTGTAGGCATTTACTTCACTGATAGAACTGGATTTAACCACTGACTGATAAACTAAGTGGCAAGTGGGTAATAAGTCCATATTAACAGAAAAGTACTACTGCAGAATTCAGAATTCAAAATCCTGGCTAGACTAAATCACACAGTCAGAAGGATTGAGATGTCACCACTGCAGAGTGATTTTTGTTTTCCATTTAGTGGAAATAGGATAAATGAACTGGCATTCTTGATGTTTCATTAGTCCTGAAGAAAAGAATCTCTTTGCATCAGTTTCTGCAAAGGCAGACTTTCAACAGCAGCATTAATTTACACTGAACCTTTAAATTTTCTCCTTATCAAGTACCACAGTCAGCAAACTGAGTAGTTGGTCACCATGGCAGAGGAGGAAACTGGGGATCTTTTTGCAGAGCAAGAACACAGTCTATGACAGTGATGGACAGAAATTATTGGTGCTATTTTGATTTTAATGTTCATATTCCACAAATGGGAGAGTACTCTTTAGTGCAGAGCTGGGAGTAGGGTACTTGGACAGCGAAGCCACGGAACCATCTCAAAGTATGACTACTACAGTTGTTAAGGATGGAAAAGATAAACTTTAGGAAGACAAAAGTTTTTGTACCAACACTGCCGTAAACATATTCTATTGTGGATGAATATTCAGAAAGAGAGCTTAGATTTTAGAAGCAAACTTTTAAATCAGCTGTAGTTACACACGCATTGTTCCATTGCTGCATCTCTGAATTTTCTGCCTTGAGGTACTGGGTTTAGATCTTTTGCATGTTTGAAAACAGAAAAGTGCTGTAATGCAAGCATGCATCTCTTCACCATACTGAGTTAAAGCAAAATGCTGACCGTTATTCATTTGTGAAACCTTTTTTTAATAACAGAACCTTCTCTGAATAAAAAATATCGTTCATTATACTACCTTTTTCCCCGAATAAATATTGTGGTTTTAACACTGAAAAACAACATGCAGACATATGATATAAATGATTTAAAATTACTAAAAAGATAATTGACAGTATACACGATGATAGGAACATTTCTGCCAAGTCAACTGGAATGCATTCTGTTTAATAAAAGAAGCAAAAGGATGTATGTAAATAGTGAAAGCATTCTTAGTTAAGAACATCATCTGTCATCCTCTTCGTACACAGTCTAATTCAGCAAGTTAACTGATTGTTTACTTTGTGTTTCTCAGACTTCTGAATGCTGAGTCCTTTCTTAAAGGTTACTGTTACAACACAGAGATTCTGTGAACCAAACACAGCTGGATTTTTATCCCGTGTGCTGCATCTAGTTAAGAAGTACTGTATAAAGTGAAAAGCACTAAATATGTAAATTGCATTTCTCCTTTTGCTTTATGACAATTCAGAGAGTTCTATTGGCTCCACACATAATCAAATACAAAGATAGCAGGCTGCAGACTGCAGAGCAGAGATAGCAAAAAAAAAAAACAAACCTGAATCTATTTTGTCCTGCGTCAAGCTATGTAATTTGAATCTACACAATTGTATGTGTGGCTGTGTGTGTCCATGAAGCTGTCTGCATGTGAGGGTTGGCATACACACGTTCATCTGTCTGAACTAGAATCGTTGTTTTTAATCGATTTGGAGGTGGTTATACTCACTGTCAGTTAACTCCCATAGCCGTGGGGGCAGATCACTGAAGTACTCATGGCTCAGAGCTGCCTGTGCTGACAATCTGTTCTTTGGGAAACACTGGAGTAGTTTGGAGGCTAGATCTTCTGCATGGTTCACACAGCTCAGCCTGAAACACAAACAAGAACATTTTTCTGAAAAACAGTATCATTTTTCTGTTTACTAATTCCATCTTCAGTCAGCACAGTTGAAACACCAAGCCTTAATAGCCAGGAGCACTACCAGGAAAGCTATTCCTCTGGTTATGGAGTTGATGAATTATTTCTGTATTGACAGCTCAAAATTTATACAAATTTTACAACTACAGGGCATATAATATGCCATATCACATATGCCCTGCCTAGCATGCTAAAGCATCATGAGCAACAGCATCTTGAAAGCAACTGTTTTGATCCTTCCATTTACATTTTATTGAGCATACTGACAGACTGAAAAATTGCAGTGCTGGAAACAAATGCTTATTACCATCTAAATGCATGAAATCCAAGCTTAAAATAACAGCAACATTCACACAACTTTGTGAAATATCAAATTTTAAAATCTGGTGATGCTTAACATGCAACACATGCATCATGTTTCACAAAGACTTTCAGGAAGTACTGACTTCTTACTTGTTCATATATTCACATGGCAGGGAGTTGGCTCTTCATTAAGTGTTAATGCAACGCAAACATTAAATTTAAGTGAGTTATCTTTTCTAAGCTTCCTACAGAAATCTGAGAAAACTTACTGTTTCACCGGGAGCAAAATCCTTGGGAATATTGTAAGAAAATATAATCTAAAAGTAATAGACTTGAAGGGGAGAGAATAAAATGGTAATCAGCAAGATGTGGCCTGGGTCTAGTAACCTATAGCTGCCTCCTAAATTTCCAAATCCACCAAACTTTTTGTATGAAGTCAAAAAAATATGTGATGAATCTTGTTAACATCATGTTGCTATTATTATTAGGAAACTTCATAAATTCAACCATGCCTTTGCTCAGTAAAGATCTCTCATTGGGTAAATGCTGAAGTCTATAAAAGGTTTTTACCATGGACTGGTTTCCTAAAGCCACTAGATAGTAGACTGCAGTCCAAAATAACATAGCATTTGAAAAAGATTATGTTATCCTCTAAAATCAATAATCCTACAGCTCATTTCATGCAAATATTCATTTTTGTCAGCTCAAGCTGACTTTCCAGAAAAAAAATTCAATAAGATGGATTAAACAGCATTACTCTTTTATTGGGCTGACATGGCATGATTTATATGAATCCGTATAGGCGCAGGTGAAAACTGTCTCTTCAACAGGGAACAGACAACACTGAAAACACTAAATTAAAAAAATAGTTACTACACTGAGAACTTTAAGTTACAAATGTCAGACACAACTTTTTGTCCATGTCCATACTAGAGTCAGTGTCAAAAATAAAAAAATTGAAAGTCAAAAGCATCTCTACTCAATTATGTACTGGCATATGGATTATATGCTGATATTTGCAATCATTCAAAAAATATGCCACTGGCTGTCTTTTTAATTTCTAGCAACTGTATGCTAGATAGAAATTTGAATACTGTGCCTATCTGATCTCTTCTTGAGAACTGGCAGGATATGTGTCCAGAAATTACCCAGGGATGAATTGCTTAGGAGTGCTGACCACTTTAAGACATTTATATCTCATCAATAATAATCTTCTTGAATTCCCAGGATTAGATATCAGAATTGTTATTTCAGGTTAAACAGATGCTGAACTCCAGTGTTTCTGATGGGCACTTTTTTTCTGTTTTCATTTCCAGTTTGTGACAAAAGAAAAACATCTTGAATGAGTCATTGCTTATAAATTACATCATAAATTAGAATAATTACAGACAATTTAAACTACCAGATTGTTGCAAATGTTCATTAAACTTTTGTGAAAATTACAGATAATTTCATTACAGAACACAGCAAAATACCAAGACAAAAGGTTATTATTAATGAAGAAAAGGAAAAGGAGGGGCAAATATTCAAGGAGAATTGGTATTAATTCTTCTACACATCCAAAATTTCCATGGAATTTGGTGATGGTGATTATATTGAGTCCATGGAGATTATATTGAGTCTGTGAGGCCTGTCTTGAGTCCTAATGCCCCCTGCACCAATTAATCATTCAGAGGTTCTGTCAAACCATTTCACCAACGTAATTTTTTGCCACAGAGGGAGCTGCGAGCTTTTTAGGAACTGTAGTAAACCTGCTCTGTCTTGAATGAGAACTACTGTTAATTCAGAAAAATGCAGTCACTTAAGTAGTGAAATATTACCCTCCAATATAAGAATTACACCATTCCTTTGCTGATCCACACATATAGTGGAGATGATAATTAAGTAAGGCAAAGCGAAGCAAAAGAAAATAACACTCAAACATGAACAAATTCTGACATGCAGGTGAAATTATGGATGACATCTGTAGCTCCTTGAAGAGAGTGATGTTGACATTTTGACTGTATTAATGGTTACCAGTGTACCTGGCATACTGCTAACATTTTTTTGCAAGAAATTCTGAATAACTAATATAAATTGAAAGTGTTTTGAACAGGAACAGTTTAGAAAGACAAAGCCGCCTTCCCAGTTTAGACACAAAAATTACGTGTTTGCTGAAATCAGTGGAGACACCAAAGATAAACATCAAATAATCAGCAGATTATACATTAACATAATATAAATCCAACAAAAATATCTAGGGCTGCAAAATGATCACATCAACTAATTAAATAATTATAAATAAAAGAGTCATAATTAGAACTGGTTTTATAATTAATAGAAAGAAGACAATTCATTGCACCGTCTGAAAAAATAGTTTAATCTGCTGTAACTATTAGATATATCGGCCCTGATCACATTCCAAGTAGTGCTAGGGGTGTGGGGTTGGTGTTAGTTGTTTTTCAGTGCTTTGAAGATCCCAGTTGCTACATTATTAGTATTATGTTTCCAAGCATTTATAGATTTTAATCTCAGAAGGGACCATAACAATCAAATATCATCTCTTGTGTAATACAGGCCAAAGAAGATCCTCCAAGTAACTCTTGGATCAAACCACCACTTTCACCTAGCTCAGCTGTATCTATAAAGTTCTACATTAAAATTCCAATTTTGTTTACAGACCTTTATGCAGCAATGAAAAAATTCTTCTCCAAAACTCGTGTCTTCTGCAAAGGTCACTTCTGGAAATCACTGGGCACCGCAAAAAGCATATGCATGTGGGCTCCTAAGGTTGTCAGTATTAAAAACTGATGCCTCAGTGGAATGCATGACTAATTTTGCTGCTTTGTTTGAAGACAAGCTATTCTTTACTTATGAAAAATGTACTGTATGATCATGTATTAAAATTACATCTGCTACACCAGAATTGTTTGGAAAACCCCATTTAGCACATAACCTCTGTGGTCAGAACGTCAGAAAGATTGCTTTGTTTCTATTTTCTTTTTTTTTTTTTTTTTTTTTTTTTTCTTTATTGCCAATAGTCTCTTTAAAATATCCTCCTTAAAACATTAACAATTTGTCTGATTTAAGTTTGAAACCTGATTCCTCAATAGAGACAAAGGCTAAATTTTCTGATGGGCTTCAGTAGTTAAATACCTAACACAGATGTTAACAAAAAGAACTGAAGAAAAAAAAATATTTCATTTTTAAATACACCTCTTTCAGTACGAGACAGGATGGAATTTCATACAATATGGCTTTGTGTCTAAAACATAATAGCATGTTTTGTCTCACAGCAGTTGGGCCATATAGGAACTTGGCATGCATGATATGGCAAGTCTCAATATTCACGCTTCAGTTACTGTCACACTAATCACTGAGGAATAGTTACTAGCCATGACAGCATACATACTTTCAGAAAATGTGGTGTACAGCAGAATACAGAGAAACCTTTGGCAATGAGCATTAAATAATACATAGATATTGTTTTGAGAAATACTGGGAATATTTTTACACACCTACTCTGATGACATTTGTGAAACACATTGATTTTCAGTTTAATCCCAAATGCTATATACAGCATCAGCTCAAGAAAAACAAACACCATATGAACCTGTCTCACTTGAAACTTATATGAATCTGACTAGACTTGAGCAGTTGTAAATCTCATTGGATTACAAGAATTTGATTTAATTTCAGAAAACAGGCTTAAATGTCTTTCTACTGCAGAGGAAGGTCAGTATTTGGTCAAGCAGAACATGACTAAGATCACTGAAGTTTGGTTTAAGCTCTGGAGAAAAAAAAGTTTGGGGCATGTGCAGTGAACTTCTGAACTTGGAGTGATTTGCTTTTAAATGCAATGAAGAAGGCAGTTCAAATTCACATTAATAATTAAGACAAATGGGCATTAAAACAAATGGAGAGAATATGCTGCCTATATGCTCCTAGCAGCACGAGGTAAATACTTCCCAAAGCAAAAATCATTTACTGTGCACATTTTCCATGTGAAGATACGATTCTTGCAGTGTATCATTAATTCATTTCTCGACTGGCATTTATGGCATGGCCTAGAGGAGTGAGGCACCTAATTCCCTTTGGAAATCTCAGCTGGTTCTTTATTCTAAGCAAACTCCTGCAACCTGAAGTGCTGAAAGACAAAACCACAGTTAACCTGAACAATCACAACATTTAGCAGAGTTTAAAGTTTAATGGTATGAAGAGAACTGACAAATTGGTGTAAAACAGGCGGGCCATATGGCAACCCTCATAGCTCATTTCACAGAGGATGCTCTGGTCCCCTCAACAACAGGGCTCCTGTACAGTCCCTGCGGTACCTCACCTCCCAGTGCACTGCCACAATGGCAGTATTCCCCATTTTCACCCACGTCTGCTTGAGGACAGCAATCTTTCCCCCTCATCCCAGGCTTTAGCCTCTCTTAAGTTCTGTACAAAACTGTACAACACCATGTCTGGTAGTTAATACTTCCTTTGAAAATTCATTGTCTTCTAACCAGCTGATACAGAAACGTCCTCATGTGCCTTGATAGTTTATACCTCTGAATATACACGTGATCCTAGTAGCAGCAGCTATGTGAAACACGAATCAGAGCAGGGCCTACCTGAGCAGCATTTCCCTTTTATGCACTCCAACAGCTGTTCTGTTGTTGCCACCATGCCGAGAACACCTACCGTCTTCAAAGCCCTGACGTGCCAGCTCCAGCGTGCAGGAGCCGCTTCCCTAACGTGGCTGGTGTGCCTCCACGGAGCTTTTGTAGAGTTTATTTAGCCATCAAGAAACCACCACAACAAGTGAATGCAAGTTTTGATGTGAGGCTTTTAGCTTTTGATACAGATGAAGGCATAAAGTGGTACCTCAAGACGAGAATCTAACAGAGCAAAGATGTTACCATTTTTTCAGTGTTTTACACAAAGGGTACTGAGGACTAAAACTGATGAACAAAGCGAGACAAAACCATTTGAAGGCTTACTGAAGCAGAGTTTTGCTTGTTGCTGATCAATCACAGAACACAGTATTTGCTCTACAGTACAATATAGAGGTACTTCAAGCCAAACTATACAATAAATGATACAATCAAGCAGAGCCCCTGTGACATCTCACTGTTTGGATTGCACCCCACACCTGCATGGGGATGCCAACAGCGGTCCTGGGTTGTGCAGATTCCTTAAAAAAGGCATGTCTCCAAACACCTGATGCCTCTCTTGCTCTTCCCAAATTGAGATGCTGGCAACAGTTTAGATTCAGAAACACTGAGCTCTCTACATATGCAGGGTGGGAAAATCCAGTCTCCAGGCTCCCTAGGCCATCACTTTAATTGTACTGTTCTAGCTCAGCACCTGAATAAAAGCACAACATCATGCTCTTGGATGAGCTAGGCTGGGACAAAGCCTGCACTAATGTGGCTATACTGCTCCCAGTGTCTGTACTTGCTCTGTGCTCCTGTTCAACACTGCACTCCACAGTCTTCAGACCATCATGATTTCCATGGTGGTGTATGAAACCATCTCTTTGGAAATTTAAAAATTAGTTTGATCTTTAGTTTGATTAGTTTGACCTTTAACTATATTACCATATTACAGCATGAGCAGTCTTATTCACTGAAGTACTGAAAACGTGGTCAAAATATTTATTATTACAATAAAAGCCATGACAACCAATGATAAGTATTCACTGATATGGAACAGAGATAAAAATAACAGTGTCAGTGATTGATTCCTTGGCATTGCTGTTAGTGTCGATGTAGCAGAGGTCAGTGCCCCATTTGGAAAGCTGTGAAGGTAAGTTCATTTAGTGCATTCCAGGAAGGTAATAAGAACCCTGGCCTGTCTGAACTAATTCTCACTTGACAGTTGCACAGATGCCGTGAGTTGGAAAACAGCCAAGGTGAATAGCACTTCATGAAAAAAGGTGAACGTAACAAATGACAGTTCTAACAATATACACAACTAGGTTTTCTATTTTAATTAATATAGATTTAGCCCTAGGTATATAATGGCATATACAGATTTTTAAAAGAAACTACTGACCCAGTAGGTAAACCAAAATTACAGTTGCAGCTCCTGAACTTCTCAGAACAGAGAATTAAGATGCTTAAACTGCTCATGAGTCACATTAGGCTTCAGAGACTCATTTTGGTCACACCTAAGCTAGACAATGAAGTGATCCAACCTCACAAGGTGATTCACTTTTGACAACAGCCATTATGCTCAATTACAACTTGATCATTTGTATGTGTCATCACTGAATGCAACTCAAGATAAAAGCTTAGATATGAGTCTATTTCTCCCTGACTCTTTTGCACTAGATTTGATATGTTTTAGTGTCTGTTTCAGATGTGTTACTGTATTTCTTCAACACAACCATGTTTGTGATATCCAGCTTAGAAGGTCTGCTTCACAAAGCAGAACATTAACACCATTACAGAACACACCACTTTTAAAAACTGAATTTGGTTGATGTGATGTTTAAAGGCTAAGCTTAAAGAGTCAATATTATAGCAGATCTAAAAGTATCCTGAGTTTTCTTCTTCTGTATCCTGACAGGCACCCAGGGTAGCTCTTGCTCTGATGCCTCAGAATAAACATGCTGAGTTACAAAACCTTCCAAAGAAAGCAGGCACCAACTATTGACAGCTCTGGTCAGGAAGGTTGCTTATACTGTTCATTGACAATATTGCAGACATTTTTCCTACTTGTTCCTTCCACTTCTGACACAGAGTAAGGTTTACATTTGATGTTTGGCATCTTTTTGCCAGGATAACGTATGCTGGAGCATCAAATGAAGCAAGAAGTATGGAGTCTACATGGTAGACACTAAAGTGAAGAAAAGCTTATTTAAACAGCAACATAAAATATATGTCCAGTGATAACATACCCTAAGGTATTGAGAATGTGGTTTTCTATGATATGATCACATAACTTCCTTAATTCCTAGGAATTCTGAGATTGTGATAGTCCATGCAACATGACTGCTGGGTACAGTGTTTGCTACTGTTTAAAATCAGAATTAACTCATTAAACTAAAAGAAGACTACCTTAAGTAATTCACATTATTTCACTCAGTTTTCAGCAGTTTCTCTTAGATACAGGTATTTCCCAGAAAAAGTATTTCCTAAGAAATTTTAATTAGAATGTGCATTACCATTTTGTCCCAGAAAGAATTTAGCAATTACTTCTTTTTGATTTTACATGCCACCACCAATCAACTATTTTAATTCTTTCAGGATCCCAATTAGGCCAGTATTAAAGATACTAATTATGGAAGACATAGGGCATTACTTACACCACAACAGACCACTACTGAATATGCCAGATTTAAGTTTACTGGAATACCTTTGTTAGCTGTAAGTGCAATTAATGAAGAAAAACAACACAGTGGTGACATCTAGTCAGAAGCTTTTGATTATTTTGAAATTCTTTAAAGGGCGTGAATCTTCTGATCAAGGTGAATGTTTTTTAAAGGCTGTCTTTGTGCACCTCAGCAAGTGGAACAGAATAACCTTGGAAAATAAACAGAGCCAAAAATAATTACTAACACCCCAATCATTTTATGAGCTATTATTTCACCAGAAAATGGAGAAAATATAACTTTAATCCTGAACAAAACTCTTCAAGGTTTATGTTCTCTATAAACCTTTCACTGAGAACTGAAAATATAAGTTAGTAATGCAATAAATGCCCTAACAAATATATCAGATTTTTCACTTAATGCTTTTTACAGGCTTAAACCAAACTGAGTGAAAGAAAATCACCTTTTACAGTCTGACTCTTAAAGGAAGAATGCCTTTCTGTTATGCTTTTTAAAATAAGGCATGGTGAATTTATATCAACTTCAGTGAATCTTGGGGCATGATAAAAGGAAGAAAATATAGCAGTGGAGTAAACATTCCATAGTATTCTTTCTTCACATATTTATTTCCTCACTGGCTGAGCATAAGCCAAAAAAAAAAAAAAAAAAAAAAAAAGGAAGGAATAACCCCCCACCATAGAAATAGCTGAAATAAACCTTTGGCACACAATGCAGTCTGTGCTTTTCCTCATCCCACCCTCGACAACCTGAATTGCTTCTCTCCAAATAAATCCATGCTAAAGATATTCTGAAGAAAAAGAAACAAAAACAAACTCTGAATTTCAAATTTGTTAAGTGGGTGCACCCATTAGGGACGTAAACAAAGTCTTCCTTATTTTCCCTTATCCAGCTGTCTTTCTGGACCTATTGCCTTTAGAAAACAAACAAAACAAAGACAGAACTAAGTGCTAGTAAATAAACATTAATATTGCTCTATGAATCCCTGCCCTCTTGCCTGATATTTTATCATCTTGGGTTTGAGAAGTTTTAATTTCATTCTAATGTAAATAAGAACTGGTCTGTTTGCTCAGTACTTCAACAAGAATTTGCTACAAGGTTTGCAGCATGCAGGCAGTGCCCCGAGAAATGTGACCTTGCTTTAGTCAGTGAAGCCAAAGATCATTTATCACTGTTAACCTACAAATCTGTCTTGCTGGGGCCTCAGATCCATCAAGCACTTGGAAGCAGCTACTTGTCCTGTCCTCCCACCGCTACCTAAAACACTGGATGGGTCTGATCTTTTCTATTACTGTATACCTCTCAGCTAATAAAATATATTTTTGTGGATATGGAACTAACAGGAGTACTTTGTATTTATTTATACAGCTCATTAAAGGCAGATAGAGATTTGGAATGCCCCAAGCCTGGAAAGCTCAGGAAGACAGACCCCAGGCATATGCATGTATTTATGCAGATGAGTTGCCTGGCTGAACCCAATGAGACTGAGCAATTATGAAAAAGCAGGCATCCCGGTCCTTTTGCAACTATACTGCTAAGCTAAAACACAACAGGGAAATGATGCAGGACTAGTAAACTCTGAGAGGAGGAGACTGAAATGGTTGTAATGAGAGCATATGGGCAATATATTCAAGCTATGCAGTCAAGAATACTTTATTATGTATTATTATGTCTGTATTTAGACAGACTTACATCACATAGGACTATCTGCAGCTCCCTGACCCTCAAGCATTTGGTTCACGTGATGTCAGGAGAGAGCACAGAATAGGACACCACACTCACACCAGCACTGCCTTGTAGAAAGTACCATTCCTTCTCCAGATCCACTCTCCCAATTCAGAACACCACTTTCTCTTTACATTAATGGAGACAGAAACTTTCTAAAGAGAACATTAGGTCCTCTTTGAGCAGGGAGAACCAGTCAGACTGAGAATCCAGTGACTGACACCAAAGGCAGTAATACTTGTTAAGAGACAAATATGCTTGTGTTAATGTATGAATTGACTTTGAACTTGAACAGGGGAAAAAAACCTAGGTTTCCTAGGCAGGGACCACCTTGGAAGGAGAAAACAGTGAACTCTCTAGTATGCAGTTTGGAGAAAATGTAACATTATTTCCCACTGATTTTTTTAAAAGAGTGAAACCTTTCATATCCACACATACCTATATTGAAATGTCAGTTTATAAAGTTGTTTGAATTTAACACAAGCATTTATGCCTTTTTAACTATAAACATCTTGGAGGTGAATCAGCAAGTCACAAACTCCATCTATTTTAACTACCAATTACTGAAATATGTATATCTTCAGTGCCTGTACTTACATATGTGTGAGGATGCAGTGCTACCTGACACTCAGAAATTGGCTTGCAGTAGGGAAGAACTCAACCCTGAACTATTTTTGCAAATCCTATCCTGTCAAAGTATCATGAAAGAGAGACAGCTAAGCAGGGAGTTACTGCTATTTAGGCATAAATCAGCATAGGTGATTTAAGAACTAAAATCAAAATTGATATCTATAGTAGTGACCACTAAAGGTCAGATTTCCCAAAGAGCCAACTCTCACTTAAAATTGACTGCCAGCTGAGCCCAGGCGACTTCTAGCAACCCAAAAAAGCAGGTGGATCTTCAAAAGATACTGCACACATGGAATTGTGGAATCCATGGAGCTCTGGTCATGTGTGCTGTCATTGAATTCGATGGGCAGGTAAATAAACATCTGGGTCTCATCTTATGGTGTTAAATGAACATCAAGCTTTTGCAAAAGCAGATATTTGAGGCAGACAAGTTCTAGCAGGTTCCAAACTGAGAACAAGAAGCCTGGAGTCAAGGACCACAAACAACTGATAAATTCACTATCTGGGCATAAGCCCATCTGATTCCCAGAAAGGAAAGCGGGAGTCTGACTGAACTATCAAGGGGACAGGAGAAGTCTTAAATATGAGAAAGGGATCACTGACATAAAAATAGGGAGTAAGAGCTTTGTGAAGAAAGAGAAGAAGAGGCAAAATTTTGGAGGATTTTGAAAATACGGGGCTCAAAAATGAGGGAGTGAAAGAGCCAGTGTTGGGATGAGACTTAAACAATACAAAAAAAAAAAAAAATTGAATTTACTGGTTGCTTTTTTTATGATCTGAAGAAGGATGTTGATCAGGAGAGGACATGAGAAGTAGATTATGATAATCAAGATCAGAGTGACAAAGTTGGTTGGGGAAGACAAAAAAGTATCTTGGAAAAGCTGGAAAGAAAAAAAGGTAAAATGTATGTATCATTCTGGATGCACAGGATAGGGATATTTCTTATTTTTCCTTTCCTAAGGCTTCAGGCCTAAGTGACAAAGAACACTGGCAGCACAGTGTGAGTAGGAAACTTCACTGGGAATATGCTCAGGTGTGCACAGGGAATGGTAAGAATCTCTCCATTGAAGCCTTATTGCTGAATTGAGCAGGGCTAGGGAAAGCGCCTGACTGCTCAACTATTGAGTGGCCAGATTACCCCCGGATTATCTGGCCCATGTCAACTAGCATGCTCCAAACTCACTCCTGGACACAGTCCAGGCAACAACTCGTGCCAGAGACCATTCCCAAAAGGCAGCAGGTATTATGCTCTTACAAGCAAGGTATGCCATATATTACACTAGAAAACATGATTCCTATGGTCTGCAACATGAGTCTTACTTTATTCCAGAAATTTTGATTTAAAAACCTAATGCTGAACAACCCCAAAATAATAACTGCACCTGCAGCTGCATGGGGACCACATAAAGCCCACAGGAGATGCATGCCCAAGTGTTACTTAGCACAGCTGTAGCCAAGGTCTGCCACATGGCCTCGGGGCCAGCATATAGTCCCTGGCTCTGCTTTAGTTTGCAGTACAGATGTGAGCTGTAGCTGACAGAAAAATGATATTCACAAAACACTATCTGTCAACATTTCAGGAAAATTCATGCCCTCATGGTTGCCGAATAAAGCTTGACTCAAGGGCACTGTAAGGATCAAATATGAAAGAAATAAAAGGAATGTAACAGTATTCTGCAAAAGTCATAATGCTGAAGGAAGGCCAATAATGATCCAGAGCATGATTTTTTTATGTCAGGGTGGTGAAATTAGTTTGAGGCACACTAAAAGTATATAGTAATAAACAGAACTTTAAAACTACTACGAAATCTAACCAAAGAAGGCAATGCAAAAGTGATGGTCCATTCTTAACATTTAATGATGTTGGAGTGAAAAGCATAAATTTAACCTACTTTTACAAGATTTCCTTACCACAGACCACGGATATCCAAATATCCATACCACAGACATCCAAACGGGATCAATATTTTAAAACCATTCTGTATTCCCAAACAATAGGAACAAAAAAGCAAACAATACATTTATGAGAACGTGACAAAAGGAAAAATTTTACTTTTTCAATTTAAATTCTTCGCAGTAAGATTCTGAGTTTAGAAACCCAACATGAAAAATTAGATCCTTTTTTCAGTTGTATTTTCAGCCTCCTATTGCAGCAGTGATCATAAAACAAACACAGCTGGCATCTTTATTATTTTATTCACTGAAGGATTTAGCTGGACAAACATCACAAAGATGGTGGCTGTTTTCATTGAATTTATGATCAAATATGCTCCAGCGTAAGATCAACTCTGTTACATCAATTATTATGAGATGTGAATAATTTAACAGAAAGTTGTCTATTTGTAAATCAGATCTTACAGATAGAAATTCAGCTGAGGTAGCAGCCAGTGGATATACACTGTATTACAGAATTTAAAAGGATGCAGGCTTTTTGTGAATCACATTTAGTGATAAACATTGTCATTTACATTTTGCTATCTAGTGAGCTGCCAATTCAGGTAAACAATTTCAAAATTTTATTTTAAACTTTAATAAAATTAATCTTTATCAGAGGAGAACTTTACTGATGCTTTTCAAAATTATGGAATATATTTCCTATAAAGGCTTAATTAAAAACAGTAGACAAACTACAATCATCACCATATTTTGAGGTTTTTTTCCATAGATTTTCGCCAGAGTCTGTTGTTCAGCTGAATGCCAGGAGAGTTATAATAATTTTAACACAGAATGTGTGCCTTAGGATACGGGATTGACTCAATGCCTGAAAGAAAAAGGTCAGTTCCCTTTGGAACCACTTGCCTCTTTGCCCTCCAGCAATGACAGGTGCACCAGCCCTGTGCTGAGGCTTGTTATTCACAGTGTGTTGCTGCAGATACATAATCTAACCTCTCTGTTTTAATGCATCAACAGGGTGAGAGTCTCCCATCTTCCCATTTTGACATGGGTCAAGCAGGCATTGAACATATATACATAATGACCGGCTTGCAACCAGCATCCTTCACAAATTATCAAACAATAACTTAAAACTTTCTTAGCCAGGTCATTTAAAGAAATCACTAAATTTGTGTACTAAACTGTTTGGCTAGCAAATAAAGTTATGCAAAAAATCAGTTTTCACCAGTCTCCTACAATGATGTGTGCTTCTGCATCACTAATTAAAAAAAAAAAAAAAGAAGAAAACCTTAATCAAAAAGCAAAAATTCTCGTTTCTCTGTACTATATGGCAGGCAAGACATCAGAAATCTGAAGGCAGAGACATGAAGCAACACAACCAAAAATGCAGGAAAGGAAGTGATTAAGATTTTCTTGAATGAATTCTGAGAGACAGTACCAGGAGATGCTCATGAATGGCAATACCTGAATACCTGTGATCCTACCAGGGAAAAGGCAGTGGTCAAAATTACAATAAAACCCCCACAAGAGATCCTCATAAAAGTCAGTAAAATAAGTATTTGCCTAAGGCAAAGATAATTTACAATGTCGTATCACTGCAGAAATCTTAACTATTGTCATAAGTCTCTGGCTGGCAATGGAGACAAACAGCATGAGTTTTGAGATTGGCTTAAGCCATCTACAGTGGTGACAAAACCCAGGAACATTATTCATATTTTTATTCTTATTGCCTGTCTGCACCATCTCTCAAAATTATCTACATTTCTGAGACCCTAAGATGAGAATCAAAGGAACTGTTCAGTTGAAGAAAAATGATCTGTAATACAGAACAAGCAGCAGAGGATAATATCAAGCCACATAAGCCAAGAGCAGTTGCTTAGCAGTAAGCACTTTTGAATGCCAACCCAGTTCTCAAGTTGCCTATCATTTTCACTCTCCTTTTGGAAGAATCTTGCCTTTAATGGCTACATACAAATACTGAGAGAGCCAGCAGTAAGGTCTACTTCATTTATATTACTGCCTTCACAGTATGTCTTCAATTCCTTAGAAAAATATTTTTTAAACACATCTCAGAGACTCAATTTTGTCAGCAATGTCATTATCTGGAGAAGAATTTCAGCAGATAAGCCAACAGTACAGAACTCAAGCAAGAGGGTAGAATTCAGAATGTGAGGATATAATGATGCCTGGTGCCTCTGATCAGAAAGTATTAGACTTCAAACCAAGAAATGAACACAGACACTACGGCAACATATGAGTAACAGACTACCAAAAACATAATTCTGAGAAATTAATGAAACACTGGCATGTAGAAATGCATAAGGAGAAAGAACAGCTGAAGAGTTGATCAGAAAGTACTCAAAAACGTCAATGAAGAACATCTATTGAAAAAAAAATCATACCTGGAAACACCAAATAAACATGTCTATCTGATATACGTCTCAATATCCTAAGGAATTCTTAGGGAATTAGTGAGGATAGCAAACAAATGTAAGGCACCTTTTAAAAGTCTTTCCAGGAATTCTATACAAGAATAGCTAGTTCTCTTTCCTCATTTCTCTTCATAGGCTTATTACTGTAGATATGTTACTGTAATAATACCTAATTTTGCTCTGCATTCTACAGTATGGTACTAGACTTAAAAAAATATAAATATATGCCCATATTTCCTTTCTGGTATTCAAATAAGAGAATCTTGGCAAATATTTGTTGGACATTGACACAGGAAAACACAAAGAAGGGAAATACAGACAACAGAAACGAAAGACAATATGGAAGCAAAATTAGATTTCAGCAGAAATAAGACAGAATGGCAATCAAAAGAAGAGGTGACTAATGAATAAGACACCAGATAATTTTTTTTTCTTACGTGGACTTAATAATTGGTGGAACAAAACAACAAAAGATAACATTTGCTGCAATTTCTATTAAAAAATCTTGCTCTGTGGACAAGCTCCAAAGAGCTTGGATGTGATACACTATCTCATAGACTGAAAACTGGCAGACAGACTATAAGCAAAGGGTAATGATGAGTGGCAATATGCTGAGTTGGAAGGGAAGTGTCCAGCTGTGTGCCAGAGGGATTAGCGTTAGTCACAGTTTTATTTAACATCTTTATTAATGACCTGGACTAAGGGATACCCTGCATACCGAATCAACCCTTAGATGACACTAAATGCTGAAATCACCACAAAAGACGAAGACATTAGTACAAAGAAACTAACAGTAGTGGGATATGTGGGCAGAAAATCTAAGAACAAGATAGGGCATAGAACACTACAAACAATTATTTCCACAGAAAAATAACCCCAAATATGGATAGGCCCAGAGTTAATAATGCCAACAAACTCTAGTCCAATGCCAGATACTGAATTAAATGTTGCCGAAAACAACAAAGAACATCCATGTATGTTGGGGTGGTATTTTCACTGCTGTCATGGATGGGAAAGGTACAGGGCAGTAACAATGTAATTTTAGTAGTGAAGCAGGATAGAGTTATTAGTACACTGAAACAAAAATGACAAAAGCTTTTGTGGTTCAGTTTAGGAAGCTTATTAGTATTTTTAACTGGGACAAGAGGATGCAACACAACACCTAAAGCTTAGCAACACAAAAGAGGGGGAATTTAGAATAAAGCAAAAATAAATTGACCGTCAGGATAAACATTGTATCAATGAGGTCACGTAGGAATCGTCTTCCCCCGAAGTTTTAAAAGGTATATAACATTTTAACACTGTGGTTGCTCCAGTTTGAAAGAGAGAGTGGAATATAAATGAGAAAGGATTTTTCAGCTTGGCGAGAGGATAAATGGAGCAATTGCAGAGATCTTTCTCAGCGCTTGGCTTCAATCAGCGTTTTGTAATTCCGTACCACAATCCCCGCAGCGCGCCTGGGCTCAGCCCCGCCGCCTGCAGCTCAGCCCCGCGCGGTGCTACGCGCACAGAAAACAGCGCTAAGTGGGCACAAGAAAAGGCGCTTAAGTGCAAACAAGCAGCTTCCACCACGCTGAAATTAATTGAATAAACCCCACTAAGCAGCGAAATAAACAACAAAAGGCGCTGCTGGGCCGCCCTCGCGCCCGCCCGCGCGGCGCCGGCGGCTCCGAGCGCCCCCTGGCGCGGGCAGC
>NW_008237226.1:3013629-3110707 GCF_000691975.1 Corvus brachyrhynchos | reverse complement strand
GGGGGACACGTGGGGAAAGGGGGGCACGGAGGGCCGGGAGGGCACGGAGGGCGGGGGCTGCGCACGCCGCGTTCTGCCGCAGGGGTCGTCTTGACACGTCCCGAGGCCCCTCGGGCAACCGGCTAGTTATGGGAAATAGGGAAAACCCGGAAAATACGAAATGTTTCTTGTTTCCAGTGCAGCAGTATCATTGCAAACCTTCGGGAGGCAGAGGCATATATAGGCCTCTACATTACAAATACTTCTAAAAAGTATTTTCGTTTTGTGTTCAGTTTCCACCCCTGCTCCCCCAGCATGATCCGTGGTCGCTCATGGCCCTAGCACCCCAGCGATGTGCTCACAGTGCACACGGAGCACACAGCCAGCCCACCTCTGCTCGGTACTGCCCGAAATCCTTATTGGTTCTTGGGTTTGTCCATCAGAAAGGTTTCCACAACGACAACACTAAAGCTTTTTGTTTCTGTTGTGCTGAAGAGCTTGAGTTTTCCTTCAGTGGTACTACAGACCATGTTACAATGAGCAATGCTGGTGTAGGGACGGGAGGTGAAGAGATAGATGTGACAATTAGAAGAGTGCTTTTTCTTTAATCAAAACCCAACTAAGGCAAAGATTTTCTGAAAAACCCAAACAACAGAATCCCAAACCAAAAATGATTCCCAAGTCTCAGATCTAAGCAATTCCATAGTCTGTGCCATGCTTGAAACAAAATACAGACTCAAGGTACGTGGACTTGTCTCCTTTCACTTTGCTTTCTTCTGGAAGTTTTCACTGAATAACAATCCCAAAATAGGTCAGTCCATCCTGGAATGCAACTTTTAAACACCCTGGCCTCAGAAAGGGAGGTCTCAAGTACAGAGGCCATCTTGTTAAAGGAAGAAATCCTCAGCAGTGGGACTGGCTGTGAGAATAAAGTGTTATTTATATAATAAATACAGCCATTCTGGGGAATTACGAAGTAGTAGTCCTATTTATGCAGAGTAGAATTTGTTTTCAACTGCACCTTTTCTTTCCAACCTAATTTCGCACAATACAGCCCATTATGGCAGAAGGATCTGAAAAAGCTTTTTATATCCTACCAAATATACACAAAGATAATTAGTTCTCTTTTGTTATTCTTCTGTAAGGGTTTATTATTGTGGAGAAGCTTTTGCAAATTGAAAGCGGTTGCATTGCATTCTGAAGGCAGAGCTGTTCTTGGTTTTTATTGTGTAGAGATAATTGAACAGAAAAGTTCAGGAAAAAAGGTGAAAATATAATTCATTATGAACTCTATAGGAAGATCAGATTACCACATCTTAGTTCTTTTTAGACCAGTATTTTATAATTGCATTCCACAGTATGTTATGTCATGCTATGTAGGTGAAACTTCGCACTAGAAGCAAACATCAATGCAAGTTTTGTTTCTTAACTTTATAAGCATTACTACAAAATCTATAGATTCTATCTTACCTAGTAAATACTCTCTTTAGGTAGTTTGACAACCAGTGAAGAAATTCAGTGCTGAAGTCTCCAAAGAACTTAATTCACTGTAAGTGGAAGTTATATTATTCCCCTCAAACACTTCCCAAAAGTAGCCTCTAATGTTAAACAATTCTATTTTAAGAGTTTTAGGGATCCGACTTATATAATGATCCTGCTGGGTTTCACTTTGTAATTGCTGTTAAATTCCATGCTTTTAATTAATTTGCAGTTAGACCAGGAATTAAAGAGCAATTGACTTGTATCCAATATTGTTCCATTGTCTTGCTCTGCCTTTAAAATCATCTCATGGAAGCTGATGTTGGTCAGGTGCAATTATTTTGCCCTCAAAATACTACCTGTGACTTTTTGGAAGGTTTGGGGTTGGAGTTTTCTGCATCTCTTCCTTCTGCCTTACAGACATGAAGCTGTCTCTGTAGATATTGGAAGAGTATTATTCTTCCTTCTGCTAAGCTTCCCTTACATAAATTGCATTACAATGTACATTTTGAGGTAAAAGCCTCTTTGAAGGCTTCTAAACCCATATTCTCACCCTTACATGCCATGACCTCAAGACATAAATATAAACAAGTTAAAGGATCAGCCTGTGCCTGAGAGATGAAACAGGAGATAGTGAAACTTCATTGTGTTTAGAAAATTAAAGGTGTTCTCTTCCAATCTGGGAGCATGAAGTTCAATGTCACTGTTGTACAGTTTCTGTGTAAAAATTTGTTATTTTTTTTTGTAACGCAATTCCTCCCCTATAAAATGCAGTAATGGGACTTCACCTCAAGAGATGTTTAAGCTTACATGTAAATCCTTACAAGACCATAAACACTGCTCTTTAAGGAATATCTTTCAAGGCTACTAAGATGCTGAGAGGAAGTAGATCTGTACCAAAACCAATGCATATTTAAAAACAAAAGGCTATACATTTTCTCCCCATCTCAGGTATCATGTTCATTGCCCTTAAAACAATTATGTATGTGACATATTTTGTGTCACCAAAAATCTTCCACAAATTAAATCAGGAAGTTAAAAAGGTTTTTTAATTTAAGACTGGAGATTGCTGCTTTTTGAAACATGATAAGAAAGAAAGAAAATTTGTAGAATGAATTAGTCTATCCATGTGTTAAGTTTTACAGCTGGATTATAAACCCCTGGGAATATGACGTCTGTAATGGAAATGTTTATACATCCTTAACTACAGCTGTGCAAGCAAACAGCGCTCTAATACAGCACACAGATAAAGATTTACACTGGAAAAAGAGAAAGCCCTTTACATTTCAAATGTAAATGATACATAATTTTGAGGCACTGAATATTTCCTATTATAGTAGAAATACACACATGAAGCACTGAACTCTATGTATTGTCATTGCTTTCGGTCTTTCAATCCATTTATGCTGAAAAATTGCAAATCCTTTGTGCACAGAGCATTGAAAATGTATAAATATTTTTGAAGAGGTTTCATAGAATTTAAAAAGCTCTGGTCTTATTTGAGTCAGCCTGTGATGTGATCAGAATTTGTGTCAATTATGAAATCTCAGAGACTGAGGCTGTTTTAAGCAAACTGGGTTTTGTTCTTTTTTTGTGTGTTTTATGAAAAGAGAAATTTCATGCAATGGTCTCGAAGGAAATACAAGATAGCAACTTTTTCAAATTCAAACCAATTATTGTACTTATTAATACATAACTGCTGTATTTTAATAGTCTAACTGCTGTTAAAATACAGAAAAAAAACTTCAGTCCAGGCCTGCAGGATGGATGGAATAGTATGCCAGTATCTATTCACATTACTTAGGCAAATATATGCCTCCAAGCAAACATATTCAAATCAATATTAGTTTCCTTGTCCTTCTTTCCCAATCCAGATCTAATTGCCTATGTTGTAATATAATTGCTTCTTCCAAGCTTTTGGATTCCATTAACTATTTTTAAAGAAAAAAATCAATTTGCAATTTTTTTCATTGTAAAAGGACAGAATACAGACAATTATAGTGACTTAATTTTTAAAAGGAAAGCGGTGACTTTCAGGAAATTGAATTGTATTCCAAGCAGTAAGATTGAGGTAGAGTCAAATATTTTAAGAGGCAAGGATCACAATTGGCAAAATAGTCTGAGATGTTTACAAAAGAGATATTTACAGAAAGATATTTATAAGTGGCGCTAATCTTCCTGTTGTTCCCTCTGCAGTAAACAGGAGATGGACTCATCCATGAAAGCCACCAAATTAGGCTCCTAGATTGAACTGGACAAGCCAGGAACTTTTCTAAAAGCTGTTGAAAGTCAGTTAATGCAGGCTGGTGACACAACCTTTGTGGAGGCCTGAACTGGTGCCTGCTTTATTTCTCATTGCAGGAATGGGGAAGTTACTGCTAACCAAGGAGGACCCAGAAGTACTGCAAAGTGAGCTACAGGGTCATCATGGAAGATGCCTGGCACTATAGAAGTACAGGTTTTGACTCAAAGGACAACTAACACCTAATTTTAACAACAATCCTGCTACATTAAGAGATTCCTCCTTCAGTGAACCACAATTTCAAAAGCTGTTGGCTTGGTTTTTTAATGAAAACACTGGACCAAATGGGTTTGGGGAGGAGCAGATAGAGAAAAAGGTAGTAGAACAGCAAAGTGAATATAAACCTAATCACATTTTTGAAAAGTGACCATGCTATGGATTTTGCTGTTGTAGACACACTTCATTGCTAATAAATTAAGATATTGAAAAAGCATTTGGATTTCTACTCTATCAATAACTTTCTTCCGTTACAACAAGGAAGTTTCTTCATGAAAACATTTTGTATCTTCAATTTCAGTGGTGAGCTTGGAGATGTTACAGCCTCCTGCTGGTTTATCTCTTGAACTCCCTGGTAAACTCCCAACAAGACAGCCAGTTAGCAGCAAAAATAAAATTTTGAATTAGTACCAGAAAGAAAACAACAATGCTGGTGCAGCAAAGGCTTAGCCTTGTTGCAAAATTTTTGGTCAAAAGAGAGTGGAGAAAAATTCTAACAGTTTTTCTGGCAAGACAAGTTATTGACATAGCTGCAATCATCCAGCTCAAACTCTGTATGCTTTCTTCAAAATATAAAAGCTATTAATTGTTCAAGACAGTGCAGTCCAAATATCCTGTCTACAAAGATTCTACATGTATTAAGAAATCTTCTAGCAAACTTTACACAGATGATTACTTAGAATAATGCCAGTAATGTGGTATTCAATCTGAATACTCATCAGGTAACCTTTCTGGACTTTGAGCATAATACTTTTATATCAATGTCCATCTGATGTAAATGTGAACAAATTCAGGAAACATTGAAAGGAAAAAAAAAAAAAGGTGTGGTGAATTTACATTGACTTTTTCATTCATGATAATTAAGATTACAACAGTATGGTCAGCAGCTCACAGCAATGACCTGGCAACAGGCAATGATTATGTAGAAACAACACTCAACAGTGGATTAGAAACATATTATTTAAAAGTTTCCTAATTTTTATAGATGAACAGAGAAAACAAGATTCAAAACTGATGGCCCAAAGCAATAACACTGCATTCCTCCATGAGCTCAATACACTTGCCAACTAACACCCCCAAGAAGAAAATACAATGCTATGCAGTTTCTTCCTATTTACAAGTAACTGGCAATTCAAGTCTGGCTTATTTGAAAAGAATAGAGCCATTCTAAGTTTGATATGATAACTTCAGCACACCCTTGAAGAGTCAAAAGTGCAATTAAAAAAAAATACTTACTTATTCCATGCTTGTCTAAGATTTTTAGGGCCATACTGTGTAAACCGTTCTGTAAGAAAAAGAGGTATATTCAGTTACTTCACTAAACCCAGGATTTATTTTTTTAAAATATTTCTTTACTGTCAATTTTCAAAATTTCATCATTTCTATGTATCTCCTGCAGCTCAAGTCCTAAGACAAGGAAAGAAAACTTACCTACAAGCAATTGCCATATAAACAGAGGGAAAGACAAAACAAAACACCAAAACCAAAAAAAGCCCCCAAATTGTTAAACCAAATCAAACCAAATCAGCATGACCTAAAGCTCATTTACTGTGGCATCACCAGAAATAGAAAGTTTTACAATTATTTCTAAAGCAGTTTTTGACTGCTAGGGGGAAAAAAGAAGCCTGAAATCTAGTAATACAATAAATAAATACAATTCTCTACAGCCTCACTGTGATATTTTTATGCTTCTCAGGAAGCATAAGAGTAAGTGTGGGTCTCTGTGACATGATGGCCACATAAGAGTCTATTTTCTAAAAACTACAGATAAATAATGAGCAGAAGTAACAAGTGCAATGACAGCTTATTTACTCAAACATTAAGTTCTTCAGTTCAGATAGAACTACTTTCCCTCTCATATCCAAGAATATGCTTGACCTGCAGTAGGACTCTAGTTGAAAAAGGAAGTGTAAGCTGCTGCAGAAATGAAGGGCCAGTCCTTCATTAGCCTTTTGAACAGGAGCTAAGTGTGTCCCAGGTACCAACAAACGCAGTTCAGCTGGAGAATACAATATTTTCCATGGGGACTTGTAGCACAGAAATCCTGCCATGTAGACTGGTACACACCATGGCCAACTACCCTAAAGTGATTGCATTAGTTGCTGTGAAGAAGTTCTGAACTTACAAAATACTCCATAAAATCTAAAAAAAAAAAAAAAAAAATTGCTTCCTCTCCACCCATGTGCATGACATTTAACAGACCCACTGAACAGTCACAATAGTAATTTTTATATATATGCACACAGATATGCATGCATCTCACTGTAGAAAACAGCTGTAAATGTAACTTTGAAAGAGTTGTGTTCAAATTCCTGTATTTGTACACTTGCTTGTATCATTTCTAAAGCTGTCATGTATACTTCATACACAGTCAGTTCTAAAGATGCCAAAACCAAGGCAGAAGCAAAATCCTAGCATCAATGTGGATGCTTTGATTTTCTTTCTTATACTTTTTTTTCCCCCCCTTTAACTAAAAAGACAAATGCAGAAGCTTCAAATCTCATTAACTTCACTACTGGAAGTTACTCATAATCAGTAGACCTGCAAACTGTGTCTGCAGGCCACTTCACATTTACAAGCTTTGTTGCTTTAACCATACTGTTGCAGTTAAAAAAATGAGATCACTCCCTTTTACATATGTGTGCCAAGTATACTGGAAACTGGAAGCTACATGACTACAACCCTTCAATTTTAGTTTGCAAATGGGAATTAAAAACATGTATGCTAACAGATACTTACCCATTAAAACAGCAAAAAAAATAAAGACTTTCTATACTCTTTAAGTAAATTGTCCAACCATAACACTGTCAATTCATTTATGACAAAGGACTGAAAAACAAAATGCAGCTAGGCAGTGCTGTGTAGCAACATGTCTGAGATACACATGGGAGTTCAGCTAATAAACTTCAAATTTGCACATTAATCTATTTTGGTGCAGAAAAATCTGGGTGGAAAGAGAATTGAACCAACTTGAAGCATTGCTGAAAAGGTAACCTAGATCTAGAGAGAGACAGATTTTGATTTTCACTGTCATTCTGCAATATGTTTTGGTCAGATACTGAGCTGGTTCAAACTGGCACAGCAACACTGACTTCAACAGAGCTACATCCACTTAAAACATTTGAGAAGTATCATATACAAAATATTTTCTTAACCAGACTATCAGATGTTTACTTTAATCAATTTAAGCTATTTTTACTGTGGGAGGAAAGCCCCAGAGTCATCCACTTGGCCAAATTGCCTTAAAGCTTTAATGCCCAAAGATCTGTTCCAGTTCTGCAAAAAACCTGAAAAACTATTGCTATGCCAGATGAATTTTTACTGAAAAAATGATAAACTGGAACCAGTTATGTCAATGCTGCTATAAGGGACACACATGAGCAGAACAAACTTCTCAAAGGTATCTTCCTTTGCCGTCTATGGTTCCAGTCTAAACATCTTTTTAAGTAAGTACCTTATACATCATATTTATCAGGCAGGGAGAGGGAAAATTGGGGGGAAGGCATGGAGAGGACAAAACCCTGTCTATAGAGAGGCAAATGTTAGTCCATGGTCCTTAATTTCAAACTCTATGGAATATGCTGTGTGACTGCAAACCATGCTTCTCCTAACTATTGGTATCAACTCTTTCCTCTCTACTCCAAGCAGAGTAGAGGCTCCTCAATTTACATGCTTTATACAGAAAGAAACCACACATTGATAAAATACAGCTCACATTTTTCTACATAATTTTATGGTCATGGCTCCAACCAGAGTCTTACTAACTTTCATGGACAAGGTAATTAGATGTGACTATTTTGTTAATTAAGCCCAGCCTCATGTACATACCAGCTCATAATATTTTCCTGAATTCGTCCTTTAGAGAATAAGGAAGCAGTGAAACCAGCTGATTTTGATTTCAGAGTTGTCGGAACAGAGAAGCTACAATAATCTTGTCCTTGAGCTCCTCCACCATGGTGCAGTTTCTCAAGTCCTAAACTGTGAAACCACAATATTACATACCTAAAACCACCAAACTTGTAGTCCCAACATAGGCAAAAAGAGAGGTAACTTAACCTCCCAGCTTTTATATGAGCATCTCCTCCTTGTGTCCAATTAATCACAAAACCGGAATTCAGTTTCACAATTACATCCCCAAGTTTGCTTCTGAGTCACTTTTCAGAATGAATGACTGTCACACACCTGTGTCGGCGATTGAACCTCGGACTCAGACCGGCAGGGAATCTGAATTGTTTATTCAAAGGAGTGAGTTGGTTTTATACACTTTCCTAAGGCACAGTATTTCCTTATATGGCGTGACCTATCCCGTGTTGCCACATTAGCAACACACTTCCTTCTATGGGGTGATCACTCACTGTTCACTCATCTGTCAGCTCCCGGCAGGCTCCTCTTGGTTGGGGTCTGCTGTGTGACACCTTCTCCCCCCAGGGTCCCGTGGAGACAAGCCTCTGTGTGCTGCCATGTGCTCCTTTGTTCTGCCATGTGCCTTGGCAGGCAGGTTTTACAGCTCACAACCCAATTCTACCTTATAATTCCCCATACACCTGTATGAATGCCTCTGTCCTTTACTGCTCGATGGACATAACAAAACCAAATCTAAAGCTATACGTATCTGACTGTGACCAACTGCACAAAATTACATTTTATTGAATCGGGGAGGGCGGGAAAAGCACAAGTTAAATGATTTGCTAAAAAGCTGTTAAAAACAATGCACACAGCTTGCTCAACACTTACTGTGCCTACCAAAGCAGGATGAGAAGATAGAAGACTATTGATAAAGGGAAAGAATCTTGACCAAAGATCCTGTTTTTGAACCTAAAACTAACCTAAACCAGCCTTGAAGTTTGGACTTGGGCCAGGGACACAAAGAGCATGTGAAGGGAAGCAAGGTGAAAAGTTCAGAAGGAAGAAGACTCTTTACTTCATCTGAGGAAGACCCTTACTTCATCCCAGAGACCCCTGCCCACTACCACCAGACGACACTGCGCAAGCACAACGCGGATGTCAATGACTTTTGGGCTCACTGTAATATGAAGCGAAGCTAGGCAGGGCCAGGCAATGAATATGTATAAGCGTGTTGGGAACCTTAATGAATATGGAACTTGTAACCCGATATACACCAAGCTGAATGCAGCTGTCGGCACGCATGGCTTTGGAGGAATTATCCCCCACGCGTCCCAGTGCTGGAATAAACATACCTACTTCACTACTTATTCCAGTAGTGGAGTCTTTTCCGTATATCATTATGATACTTTCAAGCATATAGCTTCGGTATTTGTTTTTCAGAAGCTCCCACTGATTTGTTCATAAAGAACAGTAATATAAGGCTGTATATGAGATAAAGAAATCTTTGCCTGACATGCTTAGAGGCAGCAGTACTGGCAATCTGAATCTCAGTCCAACCTTGTGGAAGAAACCCTGTGAAGCAAAAGCTTAGTACCTCTCCCTCAGAACTGAAAAGCAACCATGCACATGTGAGGATTTCATGCAGACACTCACATGATCACCCACCCACACAGCCATCCTCCAGCACATGCAAACCACTCTCACAAACACAAGGTGCACCATCTTGCTGAGGCAGCTGCTCACTCTCATCAGGCTGAGATTAAAGAAACATGAATAACTGTATGTTTACAGAGCAGGATTTGATCTCAGATGTATTTTGAATTTTTATAGTTCAAATTGTAGGTATATATACTAGAGTTCAAATATTTTTAGATTATTATTGTTATATGTGTTTATTTTGAATAAAAACTCTGAAAGACCAACACAGTAAGCATATTTGAAATTTAAAGTAAAAAGTGTGATTTTAATTTCCTTTGTGCAAACACTTCAACATTTGCAAATCTTTCAGGAACAAATTCACGAAACAAAATTTGATCATCTGCATTTTTATCCCAAATATGCAGTCATAAGTCTCACTAGCATCTCTGTCTTACTGTTACAGAGCTGGCTTTTCCCATGGATGCTGTATTTCACCTAGTGAAAGGTGAATTTTTGCTTATGTGAAACAAAAGAAGGAAGAGATTTTTAGTTTTGTTCAAATCCCACAGCACCTTAGAGTGTTTACCATTTGCTTCTTAGAAGGCCAAGTTAGCCAAATCTTGACTAAGTGGCATGTCCATAATCAAATGCAGTGTAAAGAGATGCCTGTATAGGACTTCATAAATAAGAGCTAGCCTATAGTGTTCATATTTGTTACTGGAAAGGTGTAGCAAGATCTTCCTGTAATTTTTATTCTCAGAATGTCCCAAGAGTATCCAAAAAGACTAGGCTACCATGTCACTTCCACACCCTCAGAAGCCCAGCCTCAGAACCAAGACTCACTGTTCTGCTGGGCATTACACATAGCCCGCTCAGAGATGGGGAGTGGAGCAGTTACTCAAACGTTCTTCTGGCAGTACAAGGATCTGAGCTGCTCTTTGCTTCAGACCTTACAGCACAGCTTAATCAATGCCTCATTTGCCAAGGAAGTTTTTAGGACTCTGCCCCACGAACAGCAGCATCAACAAGGCTATTGTAATAACAACTGCAAAATGGAACCAGAGGAAGAGAGGAAGAAAATTTCTTGAGCTAGTCGATTTCACAAACTGGATGCATCAAAAAAATTATGTTCTTAAAACAACTGCTGCCAAATCCTAGCCAGTTTGAAGGCCTAGGGAAAAAAGGAAAAAGCCTGGCCAGAAAGCTCATCCATTACACTCAGCAGTATTAAGTGGTCTTAGAAACAACAGTATTTCTTTTTCTTTCTTTCTTTCTTTCTCTTTCTCTCTTTTTCCTTTCCTTTCCTTTTTCCTTTCCTTTCTTTTTCTTTCTCTTTTCTTTCTTTTTTTTTTCCTCTTTTCTTTCTTTTTTTTTCTTTTTTCCTTTAGACAGCCACTCTACAGCAACACTGCTATATATGCATACACACTTGTGTGCCCACACATATACCTACATGTTCTGCACTGCAAACATCATTATCTGCCTGATAAACATGCTCCATCTGACAGCCCTGCATCAAGGGCAGGTTCAAACAGAAGCGAGTTTCAGCAGAACTCACTAGTGAGCTTATTAGCAGACCACTGCAGGAATACTGGTCTGCTGTGAGAATTGAAAAAATAAGCACTTGCATTTTAAGTGACATAAAACAAGATGAGGGATCTTTCCTCTTTTATCAGTCAGAAAAACACATGAACTGTTATACCTTTGCCACGTTTGCTTTGAAAGGACCTAAGATAGGCAAGAAAAGCTACAGAAGGAATTAGAGGCAGAATACATTTTGATTTTTAGCTTCTTTTTAACAGTATTGATAATCAGCTTCTAGTCTAAACCAAAGAACTTAAAATGCAGTTTGACTTCAAGGCATTTTTTATGTTGTTAATCAAAACATGATGGCTAATATGCATTCCTTGATTAATGTTCTTCTCTATTTAAAACCAAATGTGATTAGCTTAAATGCAAATATTTAAACATCACCATAATTAATATTTTGAAAAGTCTAATTCATGTTATCTTTGAAAGGGTTTTCTTTACATTTAATTTAAAAGTCTAACGTGACTAACACTGTATTGTGATATAAGACATATACAATTTTTAGAAAAGATTAAATGCTAAAATTATTCAAGTTATGTTAGCTAACTATATAAAGACAAGCGTCCATGATGACAAGTAAATTCTCAAGTACTATAATATTTGCAGCACTAATGTGCAATTAGAGTTTTTAAAAGTTCAGTCACAATCAGAGTTTTATCAAATGAGCTAGACTTTGGAGTTTTGTCTGCCAAACATCTTGAGAAAAATTGCAACTCCCCCCCCTCCATCCCGTCCCCTCTTCTCCCTTCCATTTGCTTTGGAAAAGCACAGGTTGTGTAAAGAGGAAGAATAGCTTCTGTTTTCTAGACTCCCTCCTGAGCATGAGTAGAAAATGTAATTTTAATACCCAGCATTGTCTGAAGCACTGGAGTTCTACATTAAATGGTTCCACCTTTTAGCAGAGCTCACCCTGCCTCCCCTGCACATATAATAAGTTACTTTAACTTTTCAGCTTAATGTAATTTTGTTTAAAGAATGGTGAAAACACTGACAACTCTGCTTCCCTTGGGTTGTGGATGCCACAGATTGAAGAAACACTAAATTATACAGTTTAGTTTTAGAAAAAGAAGGGGAGAAATTAAAAATTTATTCTCCTTTACAAATAGCTCTCCTTTCTTCAAGTACTCAAATTCTCAAAGACTACATCTATACCAGTAATTTAAATGAGCTTGAGACTTTTGTTTGGCCGGGACACCATCACTGTCCTGTAGCACTGCTCCAGCACCTCCCATATCCTTCCTCCAACACAGGAGATGGGAACTTCTTACAGGGAACAGTCCCTGGCCCACACTAACTTCCTAACCCTAAGTAAGCTTCCTAATGCCCAGGAATTAATTATTTGTAAGTGCTAATTGTCATGAGCTGAAGGCATACCAGAGGCTGCTCTAACAGTTTAGAGGCTCCCACATCGCCGGGGAATATTCCCTGGCACCAGTGTAGATGTAAACAAACAAGATATTGATTTAGCATGTAACAAAATGTTGACAGGCTTTGGAGAAATTCTGTAGGAAAAGCTGCTATGAAAGTTTGAAAAGCCATATGTTCTCATACACAGTATGTTCATGTGTTTGTGCCAAAGGAGTTCAGTCCCCCAGTCCAGCCCTACTCCAAATGAAGACCTAATCTTTTGAAAAAAAATCTGTCAATCAGCTGTTAAGATTCATGTAGGCAGATCATATTTCTAAATCAAATCTATATTTATGGATCACCTGGGAAGCAAAGGAGAATTCCTGAGTTAGAACACCAGCTCTGCAGAGGTTTTGTCCATCATAGACTCATGATTTTTTAAAAATCCACGAAGTACCCGTCAGTGCCTGGCAAAATCCATGTTATGCAGTATTTCCTATGAATGCTTTTTCTCACTGTTTCTTTTTGTGTTCTGCTTTCTCCTTAAGGAGAGACTCTTTCTCTTACCTCTTTTCATCCTGGCTTTAGGGATTCTCTTTTAAAAATCAGTGCTCAGCAGATGCTTCCATTGTCTCATATAGGCTCCTTTTCAGGTGTATTACTCTCTATCGTATCTGATCGTCTGTGGAACATTGTGTGGTTCAGGCTTCTACACCATCAGCCCAAGATTAAATATTTAACTTTCTTTCACTTAGAGTATTGTAAAGAAAATGATGCACAATGAACATTACAAAGCATTCTCATGTTTTCTCCACTTTACTCACAAGGTTCTTTCTCTCCTTGACCATTACTGTCTCTTCATTGCCACGGTCAGTTCATTTATCTTCTATTGTGACCATATCTTACCTTCTCCCACTTTCCTCACTGACAGTACCTCCTGATAAATTTCTATTTAACTTCCCAGGATAGAGGTTACACAGCATCAGTCCCAAACACTAACTGAGAATGTCAGAAAAGTGAAAACTTAAGCGTAGATATATATCCAAAGGCTTATCTTGCTCAATTATTTGGACAGGATTCTTTATCAAGGAGAAATGGCTGGAGGGGGAAAGTTGATAGGACTCCAGACTAAGAAAAGTGGGAGATTTAATAACAATGAAGAGCATAATGCACAAAAATTCAGGAAGACTTGGACACAAGACTGGCAAGGAAGCAGCTTTTTTTTGGAATACTGCTTCACCTCTACTCATACAGATAAGACATAGTTAAGGTTTACTTTAATTTCATTCCTGGAGATACAGGTCCAGTGATATGATTGGTGTTTGAATCTGTTTTAGCTCAGCAAATCTACATACTTCCTAAAGTATTGCAACAAAAGAGTAAATAGTGCAAACATATTCTCCAAGATCTAGGGGGCGATGTTCATCATTTAAAGTGTTTCTGTCCAATAGCCTGTAACGTGGGGCTTCTCTTGTGGATGAAATAGCAAGATTTTATTGAATCAGCAACTAGCACTTTTTCACAATTCCCTCAAACTATGTTTTCCTATTTGAGGGCAGATAATTTACTTTCACAGATCCAGAATGGCTGGGTTTCATTGGTAATACCTGAGTACAGGAAGACCCTCTCAAGATTATAGCATCCATAACAGCTTCAAAGGGAATCACAGAGGTAAACCAAAGTTACTGAAATACTCCTGAAGTATTTCAGGACTCTCAAATGCATTATTTAGATTATCCTTAAGTAACTCACTAAGCAGGACAAGTGTGTATGTGTGTCTGTGTGCACAGGTGCAAATACAAACTGAGAGAATGGAGGCTGAGGCACAGAGAAAGCTCAAAGACCAGGCCAACTTTTAGCTTTAAGTATCTTAAATAGTACTTGGAGCATTTGTAAGACAGAAAGTAATCTCAAAGCAGGCAGATAAAATACAAGTTGTTTTCTGACTTTTTAAATGGGAAACAAAACTATGATGATTTTCTTTTCACTATTATAAGCTGTTAAAATCACCTAGGTTAGGTTAAATGACCTAGAGCCACCCACAACTAGTCTTAGGAACATATTTCTTATTCAGGCTCAGAAATGTTCCTACATATTAAGATGTCAGAGATCATAGTTATTAAAGCACTGGCTGCTTTCCATAATAATCAAGACCCTTGGCCACTGTAGTAGAGACGACACTAATACCATGTTTTTCAGACATGTTTCTCCTAGAAAACTGTGATTATCTCTCTGCAGCACAAGACTGTGCCCTATCAAATCACAGTGTGAAAATTAGTTATTGAAGTCTGTATGCAAACAAGAAATACAATGAAATTCTGTTTCGACTCTCAATAGTCTTCCCAAATCCACAGGTATTTAATGTGCTCAGCATTTTTAAACTATAGTAACCATTTATCACTGATACTTTCTGTTCAAATGCTTTTGTTTAATGCTTACACAACTCAAGTTTATAGAATCAAAGCCTTGCCTGAGTGAGCATTGACATCCTCACCACCAGTGCTCTCTGCACTTCTCAATTTATCACACTTCCTGTTAGCAGCTATGAGTTTTCAAATTTACAAACACATGCAAAGCACAGGAGTTACTTAACCCCGTATCACTGTTTAAACACAGTAATTTAACATATCCTCACAAATAATGGAATTGGTTCAGGTTTGGCAAGACATTTCAGGATTTTTCCTACATTCTTTTGCTAAGAAAAGGAACAGATTAAGTCATCTTCACAGAATCACAGAATATTCTGTGTTGGAAGGGACCCACAAGGACCATTGAGTCCAACTGTCAAATGTATTATTAAAGCTTCAGCTTTCATTTTTGCTCCTAAGACAGTCAGGAAAGCTAGAGTATAACAGCAATTTCAGACCATCAGGGAGGGGAGCATGGCTGGTTGAGCATCTGTGGAAGATGATGCAGCAGTCTTGCCATAGCCAGAAAGCTTTTGTGCACAGAACAGCACGAAGGAAAGCACATTTTTAAGAAGCAACAGAGAACCTGGTATCCTTGATCAAACATCTCCAATGACCCTAATGGCCTGAGCAAATAGTATTCATTCCAGCCCAGCCCATAGGTCAGAGCATTTTGTGCAGAGCATTCCTTAGATGCTGGTACCCCAGAATGATCCCAGAGGGTTGTGTTTTGCTGCTCTAACAACTCCACACTTTACCAGCATAAAATCCAATTACTCAGTTTTGGGGTATGTAAGCCAGTTTTGGTTGTCCAGTTAGATGATGCTTTCTATTGCTGTTATTTCTAAAAACAGCAAATGAGGAACCATAAAACAAACAAAAAATCCTTTTACCAAGGTCATCAAGGATATAGGGTGGTAGAAAGGGAGTGCACAACGCGGTATGTGTACAGACAGGGATTTTATTTTTTGAGTGCTCCCAGACCTCCACAGTGCAAGGGAATTAAGGAGCTCAGCGTTTTGCATTAACAGGCCCTAAAAAGATTAAATGATTGCCAGCAAGAATAGTAATTACTCTGACTTACAAATTTACATACTTCACAGATGTGGAAAGGATCTGAGAGAACAAAGGCCGTGCAGAAATGGTGAAAATACTGAGTGACCATTTTCTGTCTTAGAGTCACCTTTCCTCCTGTCCCCACTCTGCATTTGTATAAATATTATGTATTCATAGCTAGAAAAATCCATAGTCTGGGGTGGAAAAAATAAGAGCAATTCTAACACAATGCCTATATAAAAACAAGATTTAATGAAGTGCCTACAGTGGATTTATTTCCTGATGTTCTTCTGCGGTAATAAACCCACATCCCTTGACACACTTGGAACCGAAAAGTGAAACCGGGAAATTTCTTGGCTGCCATCTACTGTTCAAAATTTTCCTGTATCTCACAGAAGAATAAAAACAAACCAAACCAAAGAACAGTCACTGACACCTTCAGGCTTTCTTCTTTTCTTTACTATTCTTGCTAAAACCAATGTTTTTGGACTGCTTTTACAGACCAGTATATTTTCTGTAAGGATTTCTATATGTGCTCACCTTTCAATCAGTATCAAGAATGAGAAACACAAAAGCTTGTAAACTTATTGACACTGTTTAAGGGAAGAACACTGTAGTATATTTAGTGTTTCAGTGAAAGACTGTTAAGGATGTTTCTACTAATTCACTAGAGAGCACTGGAGTGTGATTTCACTATGCAGCAGTAAGTCAGCAGTAGGACAGAGACTAAAAAGCAATGTGCAAGAAAGCTGTCTGCATTCCTGTTTCTCAAGGCTCTGTGTCTCTATCAGGGCAAGCCCCACAATATATTTGTTTCTCTCCCTCTCTTATTTTGAGAGCTATCTAGATCTCTTTGTCCTTTATGACTCCTCTGCCTCATCTCCTGCCTACTCATTCACCTGCTTTGCCAGGTTTAAAAAACCTCATTTCTAAGATCCCAACTCAGAAGTTCACAGGACTATATATATTACATATATAAACATGCACACATATATAGCATAATGAAGCTGACCACATCCTTCTAGTCTCTAGCGGACAACCTGCTCCCACTCACAAAAAGGTATCAGATGGTGAAACAGTTTTTCAAGGATGGTTATAGAGTATGACAACTTCAAATACAACACATTAAAAAATTGAACCTTTGCAGAAGATACTAACAGATGATCTACTAATAACTTCAGCTTTCACAATGTCTTTACTCTTTAGTTTCCTTTAGTATTAATCAAAGTTTGGTGTGCACTGCTGGAAAAGTAATCCTGGCTAGAGAATCAGCATACTACCAGTCTGAAAGGTACAATACTCAGCGGCAGAGGAATGCAAGCAGGTCAGGACTCATACTGTAACAAACAGAAAAAAATGAAAAAGAAAGCAAAGAAATTAAACAGAAGAAAACCCCCCACCCTGAGCACAATAAAAAGTAAGCAGCTGGCAGAAGTGCATTATGGTTCATGCACACCAGGTCATTTTGATCATTTGTGGTCAGGGATGTAATTATCTCTGTCATGCATTTCCAGAGAAGGAATGTGGAGGAACTTGGTACTTCAACCCACCTGGTTTGAAATGGGGTAAAGAGTGGACTCCAGGCCACGTATCTTCATTTGGTGTTCCAAGCACCTGTACACAAAAAAATTTAGAAAACACATTGCTTTAATGGAAAAGACTTAACAAGTCATAGCACTGTAGAAAGCACAATCTAAACATCAAATACGCTTCTTAATTGGGGGATAGGGAGAAGGAGAAGGTACAAAAGGTTAAATGATTACAACAGTTCCAAGGTACCAGTGGAGTCAGTAAACCAGATGGGAGTGCTGTGCTCCTGTCACGCTGCCTATTTAACCAATGGATGTTAAACCTACTTTCCATTGACAAGTATCAAGCTATCTGAGAGCACTGGTGTTACAGAGGGTAGATCATTTAGCTCAGAAATAACTTCAATCCCTATAAACTTAAATAAGATAAACAGATAACAAATAGATGCCAGGATATGAGATTTACACAGATGGTGAAGAGGATGATCAAGAGTGTGGCATGAACAAGAATGCACAGCAAACAGTTGTTATTCTAAAGTGTACATAAAATTAGTAAATTCTTAGGAGAGATGAATTTTATTGACTTGTGCATTACGTTTTGTTTCTATTCACTTCAACTGTCCTCCTTGTAATGTAGGTCAGACCAACTTACAGCAGCAAAGTATTTACACTTCTCACATGCATCTTATAGTCTCTGCATGCCTGAAAAGTTCACTCTCCAAGTCCTTGGCACAAATAGTAGTTAAATTGAGACAACTGCTATAAGTAGTTCTCCCAAATCTTCTTTTGCTTCATAACACGTAACTGTCAAGACTTGCTTTAAGTAAAGTCAAGAGGAACACTTAAATTAACAGCTCTAGAATTACATTTCTGAATGAACTGTGGAATTTGATATTTCACTAGCAGGATCTTTCTTTTCAAAAATTTACACTCGATTTCTAACATGCATGCAAATGCTAGGGACTCTTGAATATTTGTTATAAGTTCAGGCCCTGGAATAAAAGGTTGATATTTTAAAGTAAAAGTAATTCACATTAGTCTGGTGCTTGTTTTGCATTGTCATCAATGTAAGAAAGCCCCTCCCAGCCCTGCCCCTATCTGCACTGCAGATCATCTGAATAAATCTTTTGGAGCTGCATATCTTGAGTCCCTGTGATGTTCTGTGCTCACTTACATCAGCATGAAGCAAGCCCAAAGTTAGTGTGAAAATCTTTAGTCCAAAAAATGTGAAAAACAACATCTACTCCAAACCATTTGGAACTGAAGAGATTTATTTTAATTGTGACTGCTTCAAAATACATGCAAATTAGGAGCATTAAAGGAAGGACACCACTCTAGAATACTTGTTTCGTTTCTTAAGCTATGAAAACATTTGTTCATGGTGATAAATTCAAGGTGAAAAAAAATCTTAGAAGCAAGACTGGCAAGGTAAAACAAAAATATTTTTCTTCAACTCCGCCAGAAATTTATTTAATTAAATTTAGAAATAAGCTTAGAAACTTGAGGCAAAAGTAAGTGACCTCTAAAATAGATAGAGTTTTTTTACTATGAGGTTTGCTTTATAAGGCCTCAAATTTGTTTAGCAGTTAACAATATGTTACAATGTGTTTCTAATCTAAGAATATTAATACAAAGATATTTTTCTCCACAATCAAATACAACAGGCAAATGGTCCAACTTGGATGCAGTAAGATCAGTAGCAGGTGAAAACAGCATCAAGGTGACAAAGGTGACAGTATCAGTGCAACTAGAGAGTATACGTTCACATATTTATTTTGATGTGCAAATTTACCGATTTTATTCGTAAATATTGTTTGTAGCACATTGTTTCCTGTCCTTGTGATATATCTTAATTGGCACTTAAAAAAGATAAACCTGGCCCTGCAAGCCTGATTCATCACAACACCCGTGTTCATCTCATTATTGCTATTAGAGAGAGCACAATTCTGTCATTAAACGTTGAGGAAGTTCGGAGACACCGTTGACCCTATGTCACAAAATCAATTTGCAAATAACTTCCACTTACCTTCTGCATTAATCAAGCTCCTGTTGCCAAGCACCTCCCAGACCAGGAGAGGGAGCCCGTGGATCAAAAACAGAGATTCTTGCATCAATTTAAATTTAGAAATACGGTTCTCAACTTCGCAACCCCTCTTAGTGAATAAAAGGAATATGCTCTTATTAAATAAGATATATTGGTTATGAATATTTTTTCTGAATATTAAAAGAAATAGCCACATTCCTCTAAAAGTATGTTCTTATTTGCCTTTTATTTTAGATGAGACAGAGGCAGCTAAGGAACTGTACAGATGAAAATTAAAACCAGCTAACAAAATATGTAATTTTCACTTTTTAAAGGAACCATAATTGACTCACTACTTCTTGTTTCACTAGTTTTCCAATCCATTTCTTTAATAATATTCTAGTACATCTGCTGCCACAGTGTCTATGAGCCAGCTACAAGCAAGTTCTGTGCATTGGAGCACTCAAACCACCTACAGTATTTATACCTCCTCTCAAGAGTAGCAGTCAGGCTGAAAACAACTGTAGGTTTCCTGTCATCTAAATGCCAACCATTTTTAAGGTAGAGGCACTTGGTAAGGATCCTTCAGGCAAGGATCCAAACACTTTATTTTAATTCATGGTACAAACGCTGTAAAGATCATCCTTCTTCCACACAATTTTAGCATACCCAATACAGAAATTCACAATATGTGACAACCAAAAAACAAGGAGAAAAGGGCAACAGTGAAACAACTGTGGTTTTGGATAAGATGAAGCAGTCACTGCTCACAGGTAAGTCAACATAAAGAGATTTGTAAACATCACCTTGTAAGTGATTCTCCTAAGCAGCAACCAATCCCATTTTGATGAGTGGGATTAAGCAATCCAAAACAAGGAGTTTTGACACCTGCTATAAACAAAGCAAAGTGGAGTTCACATAACACTACAGTGGAGAAGAATCTGCCTTGCTTTGCAACTTACAAGAGAAAATTAAGGCACCAACATGGAAAAGGGAACTGGAGAGAAAGGGAGAACTCAACAGTCTTCTGGTTTTACTGGAACACACTGTCACTTAGCAGTGAAGACTGATTACCCAGACCCAGACAACAGCTGAACACCAGGAGCTGTTATTGTACAGGTGACCTCCTAGCCCCAACTTTCATGGTCCACCACTTCTCATCCCAAGCATGCCACCTGGAGTTCTGCCTCCTCTATATTATCACACTTTTTCTTTCCATTTCATGTTCCAAAACCATAAAAATAGCCACTGCTGTCATGGCAATCAAGCCCCAGCTTAATACTGGAAACAACCTTTTATTTAGCATGGAGAATTATTTGAAAAAATAAGACTAACTTGTTTGCTTTCTCTACTGATAATTTGTTTCTCAGCAAGGTAAGTATTCAGCTTTCATGGTTTAATATCCTATTTTCTTTAAATTGAATTACTAATTACAAGAATAATCTACAATTCTCAAATTTGGAATGATTTTCATGTTTTCCAGGCACCAGGGTGGTAATAGTTTCTGCAAAGAGAACTCAAAAATCTACTGGGGTTCTGCTGTTCCACACTGCAGACAACACTCTGGGCTCTTTTATTCTCTGACAAGGGAGATAAAATGATGTACTCATTTGAAACTTGCTATTAAAAATTGGGATCAGATTCTAAATTCATTTGTAGGGTGCAAAGTCAATTTATATAAAAATAACAGATTTTAGATACATCAGGGTACTGAGGGTCAAATACCTATACTGCCAGTTGATATCATGAGGGTTTGGCAAAAAGCTATAAAAAGAGAACCCGCGGTACAAGTCTCCATACACAAGCATGATGTAGAAGGATTTCCTAGGAAATGCAACAAAAATGCATCAAGAGCTACTGCATTGCCTTACTTTTTTAATACAAGAAAAATTTTGGGGTTAGCATCTGGTTTTGCAAAGATTCATCATTCCCTGGTGTAGAAGGGAATAATTAGTTTACAGTGAGCTTTGCACCACTCTACCAACACAATTAGTCATGTTGTCCTGTGTTCTGCTTCAATTGCAAAAACATCCCACGTTACTGCCATATATTAGACGAGCAGCAGTGCAAATCTTTCCTACCAGCTCTTTCCCAATTGCTGGCATAACTAATAAAGAAAAGCATTTCCCTTTACAGGACAAGTTTTGAATATATAAAGCTGCATATAACTGATGTAACACTTTAACCCTTGTTAGAGCTGATGATCCTCAAGAAAGGCGACAGTTTGGACTTCAACAAGACAAAGACCCTGCAGCCTGTGGTATTATTCAGAGCAGAATGAAAGACAAGACCAGAATGCAAATGAGCTGCCTTTCCTTAGACAAGAATTATGGAAATCAGGCCAAGTAATATGCAGAATTTTAAAATTTTTTAATGTTAAGTCAACTTGATGAACAAAGAAAGTTTAGTAAAAAAAAAATTGTCAGGAGAATGCATTTTTTTCCTTTAAAAAAAGAGGGGTTTGTTGAAAAATGCTCTGCAATTTTAAATGGGAAAAGTTGTAAGCTGGATGCAAAAATTTTTTCTTATTTTATTTTTCCTTTTAAGGATATTCAAGATTTCTTTTCCAGTCTTCCTTTTTGTTGGATAAAACATACTGCATTTAGTGAATCCTTGGCTGTGATGTACCATGAGAGACTACAGCTGTTTGAGGAACTGAACTTAATCAAAAGAGAAAGAGAATAAGCATTGCAGACCCATTTCCAAATCAGCAATCTCTTTCTGTTGCACGAGATTTGGATGTTTCAGGTGTTTGGTTTTTCAACAAAAATCTGCTCTATTCTTCCAAAACATATATATCGAATGAAGTTTTCAACTTAGTCAAAAGCCTACGTGTTCTTTTCTGCTTCATTAGAGGAAAGTACATTACTGCTGTAGATTTGGCTTTTGAGAAGCAGTGTGAGTTCCATGGTTTTTCTACAGCAGCTCCATCACTCTCAGAGCCACCTCTGAACACGGAGTTTCTGCTCTGGAAGATGGGAAGCTTATGTGATCTTTCCTCTCACAGTCTGTCCTGGTGCTAAGCCATTTCTCCAGATGATCCACCTACAGCCACATTCCCCTCCTGTGGAGTAGAGTCAGGTATTTCTGAACTGCACCTTTCATAATCTGGGAAAGTTCTGTATTATGACCTGATAATGTCAGCCAGCACAAAGTGCATGTAGCAGTGAAGACCAAAGGATGAACTTCATCCTTCAACTTAGCATTTGGTTTTAGTATAACAGGTTAGAAAAAAAATTCAGCAACAATTTGTGTATTATGCGTGCTGACTCAGAGCCTGCTGACTGACAACTGCAGTGAGGCCTCCTTTGACTCCCTGCTGGGCACAATGGTGACAGCTGAGTGTCAACTTTAATATCCCAAAGACAGAGTCAGAAATGGAATTGCCTCGATACCAGTCATTTCGTTCATTTCTTCACATCAGGAGTTTAGAGGTTTGCTTTCGCAGCTCAGTTTCCATAAGGGCCTGTAAATCTATTAATTTGTGTAATGCACTTACAGGTTTGTTAAGATTGGGGCTGAACACATTTTACCCTTGGGAATGTTGTGGAAGTTCCAGGGTTCACAGTTGCAGTGAAAAACTCACCTCATTTTTCAGTAAAAAAACAATGTCTATCAGCTAAGATGGCAACAATATATTTGTTTGTATTCATGAAGAGTAAAGACCACGTGCCTATTCATTGTCCTTGAGATTTAGAATATTGAAGCCTTACTTCATTAAATGAATGGCAAAAATTATATATAGTTCCTAAACCAGGAATCCACGCCAATTCAAAGTTAAAGCAACTGAACTAAGGTTGTGTAATCTAGGCAGTCTCTTCCCATGTGGAAAGCAATAAAGGCCTTGTTCAGAACCTGAAAACCATATATTAGTAAAAATTATTTTTCTTACATAGCAAACTTTCTGTGTTTTTTTTCAGTCAGCTGTCATCAAAATATCCCGTCATTATTCCCACACTGGTAAGAAATGAAATACCAGTGAAATAGATTAAGCATACAGAAAATGTAATGCAACAGATTAAGCATACAGAACACATAATTTGTATGATTCCTCTTCAGAACAGAAGTGTTTAACAAGAACACATAATTCTTTACAGACAAAATAAGACTTACAAATTCTTATTCTCAATTTTATGCGTAAAACAGGTGGTAATTTTTTTTTCCTTATGTGTAAATGCTACCAAAGTCATGAAAAAATCCTTGCAATGACAATACATGGCAAAAGGAAAAAGAAATTTAACAGCCACCATTTTATATGCACAATGGTAATGTGCGAAAGAATATTTTTAACGTGATCTGCTTTCATTCAGGAAATTGAATCAGAATTACGGATTTAAGAGAAAACAAGGCTGGTTAGAAAAAAAGTGATCAGAGTATTTATTTTGCAAGTTATTTTGTGAATGACCTAAGAATGGTCTTAACCAAAAAAAAGAAAAAAGGAAGGTATTAAATTCTTTCAAGGGTCTTAGGAAATACCTGCTACACAGATGACAGGGTTGGGACACAACAGCAACACAAAAAGAATGGGCCTCTTCACCAACCCCATAAACTTGTTCTTGCTGTACAGAAAATGATGCTGTTTTGTGAAAAAATGGAAGTTATTGAGGCTTATTCTTTAAGGTGAAAAAAGAAGCAGCAAGAACAGATGAGGCTCAACAAAGCCCTACTCAGGCGTCAGGCAGAGTATCATCATTCCATTATATGTGGGTAATAGAACCACTTTGAGCACAAGAAGTGATTTATGATGAAGCTGTCTTCTAAAACCTTGAGGTAATGTGCCAGAATGGATGAAGGAAGCAAAACATTCCCACAAAATTTTAATAACACACATTCATAAAAAAAAAAAATCAAGCTCAACTAATATTTGTGCTTTAGCTCTGTCAAGGATGAAAAATGAGGTACTTGAAACAGTAGAGGGCCCAACTGTTCTTAACTTCCTTTCCCCACAGAGGCAAAATACAATGAAGTCTTGCCAGGAAACCTTTTTAATATGTGATTTTTTCCAACCTTACTTTGTGTAAATAAACAATATTTTAGTAGCTGTCTGCATTGCAAAGTTAAATTTATCCCAACACTGTTTTGGTACCATTTGCAGCACAAGTAAACTCATCATTCTCTTCATACCCATGGTTAATGCCTTTTCCTGGTCTTAAAATCAAGAGTCATACACGGTTAGAAGGGGAAAAGGGATTTTACTTTGGTATTTATTTTAAGGATCCTTAGGTGCGCACGTCCAGGTCATATGCATTGAAATGCACCCCACTGAGTATATGCCCCAAAAGATCTGGTATAACATTATAGGTTTTACTAATTAGTGTATCTATCAAAGATTCCCCAATGAGAGGCTCAAGTGAGCCCCCCTCCCCAAGGAACCTTCCCCTGGATGGTTCTATCTTGGTTTACAGAATATGTTCAGGAGAGGACCTTGGGGTCTGGGGCACACTGATCCCTAGCTACGAAGCTTCTAAACTGTTTAGTCTCTCAGCTTGACAAACAAGTCCAAGAATGTAGGCAAAAAGCACTAGGAATACAGAATTTGTAAAAAGGTATAATAGGGGTATAAAAGAAAAGGCAAAAAATCTTCATGGCATCATGGTAACCACAGCTACCTTTCTGAGGGACCCTGGCAGAGACACCACTGCAACTGTGCCAGCATGGGAAAGACAAGGGGGACTGGAGACTGCCCAAACACAGCTGTCCGCCCTAACGGAGCCAGGCTCTGCCCACTCGCTCTGCACGGGCTGGGAGCGACAGCTGGGAGGAGGAGGAGGAGGAGGAGGAACTGAGCAGGCGCTGCAGAGCATCAGGACAAGATTAAATGAAATCCCCAGCCTTACAGCAAAGCAGCATGGGGATTTGACATGCCAGTGTCCTTAAATGCTCAGTCAGGGAAGAGTTCTGTTTATTCCAAAAAGTACCTGCTTAATACTTACTACAATTTGGCAGGGCTCTTTCTGTGATTTGATGAGATGACTTTTAGAAACTGATTCTGTCTGTTATCCAAAATGAATTGGAATGAGTGCAAAACTAGAGTATTTAATTTAAATTTCACTATGAGAAAAAAGCAAGTGTGAAACAACTTGTAGAGGGCTGTGACATCCTCTTCCTACAGGGAGTCAGCCCATTTCATCATAAGGCCCTATTTTAGTAACTTACGACATTCATAAAAGTTCACATGGTGGAAGAAACTGGTTTTTTTTTATTTAGTGATTCTTACTAAAAAGTTTATATGAGACGAATGCTAAAAAACCCCTAAGAAAAAGGATTTGGCAAACTTACTTTGAAAACCGAGGGGCCTAGGTGTAGAGACATAATCTGCAATTAGCAGCAGAAGGAGAAAAAGGAAACTCCTGACAAAGACTTCACTTTCCCTCAAACCAGTGCAACCATGCAGCAATTTTGACAAATCAAAAACTAGTTAAAAAGTGATGTATACAGTAAAAGGAGATTGTTTAGCTCCAAAGTGGAAAGACGGCTCCTCAGTGAGGGATGCTCCATGCTGAACTGCTAAAAGCAGAACAGACAACCTGTCCTTTCAGCTTTCCCAGCCATCTCTGCTCAGGAGTCTCCTTCCATCAGCAAACAATCCCATAATCAGAATTAAAAAATTCTGACATTAAACTAGACTTAGTGTCTCTAATATCTGCTTTGGAGCTGCAGAAACTATAAAAGAACTCAACAGGATGAAACTGATCCTTAGCAAGAAGAGAAAAGAATTTGAAAGCTTTTGTAGAACTCAAAGCTGTGGATCAGGAAAAGACTGGGAAGAAAATTCATGTAGAAGACAAAAGCTGACCTCAAGAGATTTTTTTTCCCCCTCCTCCAAGGAGAAAATTTGGTCTTCTGGTATTGACAGAGTTTGTGAGCTCTCAAGTAAGGTTACAGAGAGGGAATGGTTTCACCAAGGAAGAGACTGGTGTGAATACATGTGAAGAAGCAGCTGCTGCTGATAGCTGTGCTGGAAGGTCTCTTCCTTACTGTTTGGGAACAAACAGAATGGTTTTCTTTACTACAAAGACAGCAGTTTTCTGCCAGAAGGAGCCCATGGCTCACAAGTCATGCTTGTTTACACATTCTTAAAACCTGCTCTGATTTACTGTGTACAGATAGGTATATACTCTGCATTTCACATTTCCTATCCTGTCTAGGTTGCAAAGCCTTTGGAATAACCCACCCAGACAGTCCTCTCCTAAACATGCTCTTTAAAGATTTATTTCTATTTTTTACTGACTTTTTTTCTTTAAACTGAAAAAGAGGAATAAAAATAAAAGCCAAAACCCTGTGGGAGGCTTTTATGAAATGCACTTCCAGAAGCCCTGCCATGCTGGCTCAGCAGCTGGCTCATTTGAATTCCAGGTATGCACTTCACAGGGTTTTTTTGGAAATGCTGGCTTATCGGAAAAGCAATGCTCCCTTTGGATCATAAAGCTGGCTTTATGGTCTTTTTGAAGACCATAAAACTGGCTCAGTTAACACACATGAATTCCTACCTAGTGTCGCAGTGTCCAATCGCATTGGCACAGGCCAAGCTACACCATTGCATCAGGATATTTAAGGGCTTAAAGCTGCCATTCAGCTGGAAAGCCTATTTAAATAATTAACAGAAAAGTATGCATATTCCTATGAATCGTCATAAAAATAGCAAGAAAAACATTTTTATTTAAAATAAGATTATGTTTCTTCACTATGGTGTAATTTAACTACAACTGTTCAAACAAACCAGAACATTTGGGATCACACTGGGATCACAGGGACTGTCCCTGCACCAGGACCTGACCCATTGGTTTTCACAGAAACCAATCCACGCTTCCCCAGAACAAACCTCCACTCTGAAGCAGTGAATGCACACTGCACTTCTCTGATACTGGAAACATTTTGTCTCTGGCCTGGTGCCCAGTCCCAGCACATCGTGGGAATGATTGTGCCTCGTAATGACAACACACCAGGATTCGCCACTCCTCACACCCAAGGAGCAGCACATGCACAGCACAATAGGAGCTCATGACGTGTGGTGCCTACGTGATAGAAATATACTTGGAGAGGAAAGCTGCTGTGCTAAGGCAGACAGAACACTATGGCTGGGCTGACTGAGCTGCCTGAGCTCACTGTCTGGGGAAAAAAAAAAAAAAGAGCAGTATCGTAAAAATTCTTTTTCTCACCTAAAAAACCAGGGGAGATAACATACACTGAGACTTATATATGAAGCCTGGTGCTCAGCATCACAAAACAGCATGACAGTAGAATCTGATCAGATCATCCAGAAGTTTGCCGGCTCCTTATTTTGCCAATTAAGGCCTTGATCTTGTAATAATTTCAATTTTGAATAGATTTGTGCAGCCACATGGAGCTCAGTGTTGCAGCAGGTATTTTATCAAGTTTTTTTAAGCAACAGTCTGCAGAAAATGAAGGCAGCCATTCATACTGACATTTGAAGAATGTGCAGGTTCAGGTGTCACAATATTTCTGAAACAGTGAGGGCATTAATAATGAGCTCCAGTGTGATGGGTATGTCTGATGGATAAGAGTACTCTTCTTGGATGTCTAAATATCCAGCTGATTCCTACACTGAACCTTATCAGAATTCCCAAATCAAATCACTTTTAAAAATGTCTAACCTTATCACTTAAAATCCATTTCAAGCGATACAGTTCGAAGTGTGCCTCCTACAACAAAACACAGCATGATGCTTGGTGTATTCACTCCAAACAGCAGTATTGTGCTGCTACAAAAGAAAAGACTTTTATACTATCCTTCTGAATCATGGGCACTGAACAAGCAAGCAGAATGAAAAATGGAAGTACAGATATATTTTTTTCCTAGAAATGGAGGAAATGTCAGCCTACGTCTGATGGAGAGAAAGCGGCTATAAAAGCAGCCAAGACATTTTAAGTGGGGTCAGTGCAGAATCCCAGGAGTTACACATTCTCATCCAGAGGATGGTAAGATCTGTGGGAAGACTGGCTGAACAGAACCTGTATCCTCCACTGCAGCACAGTCAGCTAACACACCTCACTCAGAGCACTTTGGAAATCTCCAGTGAATTCTTTGCTGAAATATCTACCCATTTTTCTGACTCTTTCTTTTACTTTCCTTGCAAATCCATTAAGAGGAAGGGGTTCGTTGCCCTGACACCATGAGGTACATGCCCAAACATTGAGATCAGAAGTGGGTTTTGAAAGACTACAGAATGCTGAGATGATAAAATTTTCAAAAATTGGAAATTGATTTAACCATTTACTGCTCATATAGCAGTTGTGGCCTTAACAAGCAGATGGCAGATGGCCTAAGACTTTTCATTTTGCTTATTTAAATGAAGGTGAAAGCTGGTATATCTCAGCTGGAAGAGGCAGTTTTAGTGAACCCTCTTGTTTGTTTTGACATTGGCACACTTGGTAACTTTGTCCATGACTTCTGAGCTATCAAAAGCACCATGCAGGAGAGATTAGGGAGTAGTCATCTCCTGTCTCCAATTAAACTTTAAGCCATCTGCAGGACAGCTGCAGTGGCAGCTCCTGCTCTTGGCAGCATTTACTTTTGGGCAAAAGGGAACTACTTCCCAGGAGCTGCTGGAACTGATCCTCTCTACTCACTGGAGAAGGGAGCTGAGAGGACTGGGCAGCATTTGGAGAACATACTGCCTACAGCTCCAAAATTAATTGAGGGGGCTTGCACTGAAATAATTAGTGATGAAGTGTGAGTAAATGACAGAAAATTCTCAAAAGATTGGAGCTACTTGACACCTAATGTCATGCTCCACTTTTTTTTCAGAAAAAGAAAATAAAAGCAATCCAGAGGGGGAAATGGATAACTAAATAAATAGGATACACAAATAAAAAATTTGTACAGATATATGACAATGAGCTTCAGTGCCACTAGTAGTCAATAATGAGGGAGAGGAAGGGAAAGACTGGAGTTACAATTTCTTATCCTCCATCCCCAATACATTAAGGTCCACAGAAATGCATGGCCTGAAATATTGATGACATAAAGGCTGAAAAATGATGGGGCATCAGATACAAGAACAGTAAAATGACAACTTTAACTCTTTAACATGAGCAACTCTGCTGTTACAAGGTGCTTTGGACATAAATTTAAAAGATCTCACTGAAATAGAAGAAAGAGAGATGTTACACCAATGAAACATGGACAATCAACTACACAAGTTATCAGAGAAAAAAATCAACCTCTCAGCACTGTAGGCACAGCTGATCTCTTGGACTATGTGAGGAATGCAGATGAGCAGCCCAATGTTATCATTAAGGTAGTTAAAGGCCATAAAAACAAAAACATGAGAACATTAGCAAGAATAAGATAATATAAAGGAGAAGTGGTAGGAAGCTGCACCAAAAGTACATTTTACTGAAAGTAAATGAAGCCCAATGAAGAGATGACTTTAGTAACAAACAGGTGTTTCACCACCCTCAGTTTTCAGCTACATTCGCTGGTCTGAATTTTTTTTATGGAATAGGGTATTGCAGAGTTTTCATGAAAAGACCAATTAAACAAACAAAAGGTGATTTTTCCTGGCTACAGTTTGAACTACTTTGAACTGCTGAGCAGCTGATAAAGTGATATGATGCAGTGAGGTCAGCAGGACTTCATCCCTACCCCTCCCTTTCCAAGAGGAAGGAGCAATACTAACCCACTCTAGTAAGCTGGCTCAGCAGCATAACAATGTCATTAACCAAATATGTCAATCTTCAGACCAGAGCAGATTATACCAAAATGCACAGGATCTCCAAAATCCGAATTATTAAGGTCTCTTTGTAAGTAATTAGACATTATGTTTTATGGATCCACACCAAGATTGCACATGAAGGATACTTAAAAGATTGATAAAATCCTTGGCTGCTTTCCCTCTGGTTTTCATGAAGGGCCAGTTCAGTGATACAAAATTTATGTACTTTTGTTTCTCTTATAAGAAAAGTACAATTACCAGCTATTGTAAAACAATCACATTCAGGATACACAGATTAAAAATGCAAATATAATATGTTCTAAGATGAAAATGAGTTATAATTCAAATAACACAGTTTTGAAAAAGAGACGTAAATTTAGAATATTTTAAAATGCTTGTGAATGGAAGTAAGCAGGCATTATTCTAAAATAATACATCTTTCTTTATGATGTAATAAAGTTTAATCCAGTTGAAAGCTTACAAAGTCAACTGATTTCTCACCTATCAAAAGATACAGAAATCTAGCTGTAATCTTCCAGTGTTTTTAGTAGATGCTAAAAATTTTCTTTGATTTGTCCTCATCAGGGTTATCATATTTATGTGAGACCATACCTACTGCACCATACTACATTCTCTGTTAAGAATTTAGCTTATGCCGTTCTGCTCCATCACTGACAGGTTTGAGAGTTTGTACCACAGCTATTTGGGTCCTATTCTTCCCTGAAAAAGCACTGTGAAGAATTCTCACTATGGTCTCACAAAATATATTATTAGCTTTCTGTTATGTACTTGGAAACAGACCTCAGCTGCCAGAAATATTGCTACACAGTGATATACATGCACACTCCAAAGACAAACATCTAACACAGGACATTTTTCTTCCTGCAACTGACAGCTGGAGAATCCTGTTCTGCTTTAGCCTCCAAGTCACTTTAAATGGAGGGCTCAGAAGACTGGGGAAGGAAGAACCAAAGCACAAGAATAAAACATAATACTGCATACCTCAGAACCTTTTCTGTTTGTTTAACATTCAGACACTTAAGAATACCTACTGCATTAAGATCCTAGTCAGGTAATTCTCCTACTCTCAATATCTTACGAGGCTTTTTTTTTTTACATTTTCTTATGTGCCAGAATACATTTCATTTCTATAGCCCTTTTTTTTCCCTTTTCCTACTTATCAATACTGATTTTGTCAGCAGGATTTTCTTTTCTCCATGCAAGTCTCATAAGAAATGGCACCACACAAATAGTGGGCACACAGAAATTGTGAGAGACAGCATTGTTATATGTATAATTAAAACTTAACTGAGGTTATACAAAATTTTCAACATATGAAAATTTTATGGCTAAGTTATTCAACCATAGCCATTTAATGAACTAGAAAAGCAGCTGTCCTTCTCAAGGTGTATTAATGTTTGCCCCTTGAACACTTGAAGACTCTTGAAATCACTAAGCTTATATCAAAATTTAGCTTATAGAAAATTACATTTAGCTTATAGAAAGACAATGAGGATCAGCAGCTTGTGTAAATGATAGTTGAAGACAATCTTATGGCAAGTGCTCAGCACCTTGCTAAACTAATACCTCGTCTAGGACACTGCTTAGGGAAACACTGAAATAGATATTAAAGTCTACCTTTATTCACATTAGGCTTACTGCAAATGGCACCTCAAGCATGGGCTGAAGGGGAAGTTTCCCCCAGACACCATGACAGAAAGAGCCATTTAAAGAGCCATTTACTTTTATCAGTTCTTAGGAGGGCAGAAGAAATCAGCTATTATTTTTGAAGTCTTTTAAAAAACGTGCAGACAGGAAAGACATATCAATCTTATAATTCTCATAACCCATCTCCAAAGTCATCATCTAAAACAGCCTAACATTGATTTTTAGACATTTTCAACCTTAAGGATGTTTCGACTTTTGCTACAGATCATAAACAACAATTTTGGCCATCGAGATGCTATTCAGAAAACTCACTTTTGGCAAGCAATGTGCAATTCAGACATAAGTAAAAGAAGAAAGGGAAAAGATTCAAGTGCAATGAACATTGTTTCTTTACTTATGAAAGAGAAAGCAATGCGACTATTTGATACCTGATCATTTATTATCTTCCCTAGCAAATAAAGCCAGCATACCAGAGTAAGTTGTTTAATGTACCTGTGGTTTTTTATAGTACAATATTATCTTGTAGAAAAAGTTTTTGAATAGCAGATCAACACTTCTGCTCAGAATTGGCTTCAGCTCCATTGGTAATATGCACAAATTGCTTGCAACTGCTTTTCTGTTCAGTGTCACCTGCATGCAAAAATGTTTGCAATTATAGCTCCATAACACATGTGGACACAACCTGCACAGAGAGGGATTTTGCATGGCAAAGAAGTATATTTCTATGGTGTAAGGGGCCAAGAAGGAAGGTGCCTGCAAAGATGTGAATCAGCGCACTGATTTACACCAGGTACTGATTTGCACAAGCTGAGGCTCAGCATATATTTTTTTCAATGTATTGCCTGTAAACACCCTCTCAAAGGCTAGAGGCAAGTCTGGAAAAGAAACAATGCTTCCTTATAATTATAGCCCATTTCTCATTCAGCAACTGAAATATGGCAGAAAGTAAACATTGTGATTCCAAAGAAAACCACAAAGCCATTGTTTTCCACTGAACCATGTCTTAATTTGTTTTCTTTTTCTGATAGCCAATTACTCCTCATGTTTTGCACTACCAAGCTGATAATAAGCCACACTCTTGCAATGCCAGCCCAGCCACGCTCAGGGTTTTGCTCAGAATTAGGAGGCTGGACAGGAACATTTTGCAGGCAGATGACACCTATGTGCATGAGGTTGTGTGACTGGATGGCCTGAAATCCAGCCAACCCTCAAAACATAAAGATGGGGTTACACATTAATTTACTATTTCCTCTCCATCTCTTCCCTCCTGCTACCAGCTGGTAGTCCCCCTGGCAAGTGTCCATAATACACTGGTGGGTATTTTTATGACTTTAAACATGGATGAACGGGAAGTTGAGTGTCCCAATTTCTAAAAGAAACATTAACAGAGTGTGAGATGCATATTTTTTAAAGCCTCCTTTCCTAACACACATAGGCAATACTCCTCTAGAAATTGTCCTACATTTTTACAAGTTTGCTGTTTTTCAATCCTAGGCTGAGTTTGTTTGCCCAGTACCATATGGGTTTAATACCAATGGGCATAAGGCAAAGAACAGCACAGACTACAGGCACTCAGACACGGTGAGGATGGGAGCTCTTCATAAAAAGTAAATGCAAATTAGCATAATTTACCTTGTGCCCAGTTATATGGGGTAAAGTTTACTCATGCAGTGATTAGTCTCATGCACAAAACAATATAGTGCAGTCAGAGAGCAAAAATTGAGCTGAAACTCCATAAAAAGAAATTTAAAAAATTACCAGGATCCTTTACAAAGCATGAACACATAGAAGATTTACTTTGTTTTTTTAAGTTCATTTTAAAGGTTAATTTCTCTCTAACTTGCCTAGTTTAGAATTACTTTCATTTGAAGTTTGGCATAAGACATAAGGCCCAGAGAGAACCCTTGTAAAAGTGGTATCAGTGCAAAACTTGCAGGCAACTACAGTAAAGTACTGAATAGGTGCTAACAACTTCAAAGAGAAGACCCACAGGTAGGGAAGCCTGATATTTATGTAATTAATTTCCAGTGGTGCTGAAAAGAAGTGAAATATTTTGCATGTTGTTGTTATAAAGCAGAGGAGAGGTAGATATATTAGAAGGATTGCCCTATTCTCATTCTAGTTACATATTGTATAATAGAAGACAGAACTCAGCAGTCATGTTTCTACTAAATTAGTTTCAAAAACTCCCCTCATTTTCCTCATGAAGTCATTGGTGGGAAGCAAAAATAAAGATATGGGATGAAAACACAAACTTTGCCCTCTAAGCAAGAGCTATTCATATTACAACAGATTCATCCAACCAGAAGAATAGATGGCAGCATAAACACCATGCCTACACAAAATAAAATTTCAGCTCATGTTCAGCCTCACAATTACATCTATTCCATCAGAGATGAACAACCTGTGTTTCAGAGCCAAAGTATTTACCGAGTGAAAGAAAAACATATTTTAATTAATGAAACAGGAAAAAAAGACCAATAAATTTGACTAAGTACCTGATCACACAGATTAACTTCAAAATCCAATGGTTTAAAGTACTCCTCCCTTGGGTTCAGCATTGCTAGCTTCCCAAAAGATGCTATTAATACAATGTACCAGAAAGCACATTTTCTTTGGGTCCCTAAAAGCGCTGAAAAGGTATTATTTCAGGCTTCAGAGGATGTCAGTGACAGGAAGTAAACCTTCAGATACAGAACCACATGGAGAAAGCTCTGCAGCTTCACAAACACCTGTTAACATCAGTCATGGAGGAAACAGTACTAGCCTGCATGACAAGACACTTCATGCCTGTAGTCATATATAAAAGTATGTGCGCATATATATACCTATATAAAATAATATTGCTAGCCTTTTAAAACTTCAATAACAGAAGCAACACTTCCATTCCCACTGAAATTAAGATGTCATTTTTCACAGCTATCTGAAATGGCAAACTCTCATGAGTCTTTGCTGCACAGCTCCATGCAGAAAGTTGGTGTTTCTGGTGTTGCCCTTTGACAGATCAGGCTGCTGGGCTCAACAAATGCATGTTGCTCTCTTTTAATTACTTTTTAGTACTGTGTATTATGGTATCCAACAGAGCAATAGCATCCAATATCAGAGAAGAGTCCTCAGCTTGTTTGATATGTGTGTCAGGAAAGACAGAAGCTTCTAGCTGCAATTTCCCACTCCTGCTGTGACACACCACCTGCAGTGTGATGCTCTGTGGTGGACATGCTTCCCACAACCACGTTTGCAGAGAGAATGCCCATTTACAGACAAACCAGCATTTAAATGCCATTGTCCTGCCTGTGAAGAGAGCTACAAAGTACCAAGAAACTCTTTGTACATTATTCCTGCAGTGAAATCTAATTTGCAGTGTAGTTGGCACCAAGGCTAAAGTTCAGGCAATGCACAGATTATTCCCTTATCGGGAAGGCTTCACAGCCTGGGAGGAAAATTCACTTTGATAAATTGTGGCTCTCAGAAAGCTCACGTAAAACAGAAAAGAGAAGTACCTTCCCACTTAAAAAAAACATCTCTGCAGAAGAAAAATTTAGCTAACACAAGAAATTCAACTCTGATCTGTTTTGAATCTGTTAAGAACAGCAAGTATAAAAGCACATGCTTATATAAAAATCAGAGCTATAAACAAGGTGCTATCTCCAGTGTGGCATGCACAAGTATACTGCAGGCTGCTCAGTGTAATCGGCTTTAACACTCAACTAATTCATATTGATCATCACCAGATCCAAGGAGCTGTCAATTTTCCATGGTACAGGGCTATCTTGAAGGCATTTGGTGCAGCTTGAACTTCTAGACATAATTAAATTTTATATTTACAATGGCACGTTCTCCTTGATCTGAAAACCTCAAAGTTTGCATACAGAGATATGTATGCTAACAAATGATCAACAGGAATAAACTATTGATAAAGATCTTAGCTACTCCTTATCAGAAGTCAAATGATATTTCCCAATTTTGTGCAGTTTTATTTTGATTCAACAGATTGCTTCACATATTTTTCCTATTCTCATGGTTTTACTGTGCACTTGATCAAAGTTTCATCCTGTCTTGTGCATGTATTATAAGACTAAATAGGAATGCTAAGATTACCACTTCATGTCTTCAGTCCATCAGACTTAGCACCTTGCAACAAAACCCCAAGCTGCTTGTCACAGAGAATGGCAAAGCAAAACGTTTGCTGGAAATGATGATGACACATCATTAGTTTAATACTTTGAGGCAAGAGACTTGTTAGCTCTTACAGGCTGTAATTACAAAAACCAGCAACAGAGCAAGAGGAAATGGCCTCAAGCTGCACCCAGGGAGGTTCAGGCTGGACATCAGGAAGAATTTCTTCACTGAAGTGGTTGTCAAGCACTGCAACTGGCTATCCAGGGAGGTGATGGAGTTACCACCTCTGGAAGGGTTCAGGAAGTGACTGGACATGGCATTTAGTGCTATCGTTTAGTTGACAAGATGGTATTCACTCAAAGGTTGGACTCAACCCGAATGATTTTAAGATTAAATTCTATGATACTACACTTTTCTCTTTTATTTTCTATGATGCATTTCTATCCAGAAAGTAACCCCAGTTTCAATATGCAGGAAAATGCAGGAGCAAAGATGTAATAGTATACTGAATAAACCAAAACACCTCTGCATTAAGGCACTTAATTCACTGTTAAACCTCTTAGAAAAATCAACCTACTTATATGTGTGATTCCCATTTCATTTGGTAAGCACAGTTTTTTTAAAAGAACTTATCAACACTTTTAAGTTTAGGCAGAAAAAAGAATTCATGTTATCAGATTCGAAGTGTGACAATAACAACTTGCAGCTGCTTATTCATCAACATCTGTAAGTGCTGGTCTGATTCTGAGAACAGATCATTTGTATAAACCCTAGCTATTATATTGAGGCCTGTGGTTGTAATAGAACCTGAGTATGCTTATTAAAAACAGCTGCTGTAATAGAAATAGCGAATCAGTGTATATTACCATTTAAACACCCACAAATTGAATCAATAGAAGTCAGGAGAGACAAGCTTAAAGAGAAAAGTTCTTAAACAAAACTGAAAGATCAACCACTGTTCTTAATCTACTATAAACAATCACTTAATTAAGCTGTTATGAAACATAAATAAACATCATTCATAATGAGGAAGAAACATATGCGTTTGTGTGTTGCATCTATTTTTGCTATGTAGATATGTGAAGAAAGCAAGCAGTAGAGATACACAAAAACATTTAGAGAATGTCTCTGACTTCAGCTTGATAATCACTGAAACAATGTACATAAAATGTGTTTTAATTTCATTTACATAATAATGGGGAGTAAACAATAGGAAATCAAACAGCCATTTAATATTTTTAAATTGTTATTCATGTTAAATTTTATTCACTTTTCTTTACTATTTCTTAAGATTTTTCCACTTTCCTACTACAATGTAACCAATTCCCCAAAAGCTGCAACCTGGCTCCTTACACACTAAGGACATGTAGCTATGACTAGTAACAACAGCAACAGATATTACACAGATTAATATTCCTTTTTGTTGCAAGTTGTGTACAAGGTGTGAACAAAAGGATTACTGAATTAGCATGAAGGTGGACTGCACCTTGCAGCATTTTCAGAAGACAACCCTCTGTTATAAGAAAACCTTCACTGGTGGATATTGAAAACATGAAGGGTAGGAACTCTTTCTGGAAAAGTCTTTCATTGGTTGATCTGTTTCTTTCACAGCAGTGTAAGTGCTCACTGTGTGGGAGTAAATCATATTAGTTATCTGGTAAAACAACCTGATTAATTTTGTACTTCAGTGCTATTAACTATCATATTATATATGATTCACTGGAGAATTACTGAATTTAATCCCTCTGTTCAAATACAAAACCAAACAAGAATAATCCTTCGGTTTATAACTTTAAAATAGATAACTTAAAGCCTTAATGATGCTTAGAGTACATTAGGAAGGCACCCACTGAAACTATTTAGCTAATGGTAACTAGACACTTCCTAGAAAGCCTAATTAATTGGGATTTAAAATTAACTCTGATTTGCAATGGACCATAAAACTACCCAGACCAAATTTTATCTATGTATTTGATGGTTTGCAAAAGACCAAATTAAAGAAAGATTATCAATAAATTATCCCTTGTTTTTTCAACACTGTTCTCAGTATTTGCAACTGCAGTTTTAAAACAAAATTTTAAAAAATTGGCAGGCCTCAAAACTCATACTAGGTTGCATTTATCTTGACATTTTAACACACAAATAGTTGTGAGGATAGAGAAAAAAATAGAAGTATTCAAAAGGTTTACAAAAGGCATACAAAACCAGATTTATATGATATATCTATCACTATCACTTTTTGCACTGTATGTCACAATTTCATATGATAAATTGCAAAAAAAGGCCCTGCTAAAGGAAACATCTGATTTCTGCTGTTACAAGTGCCCTTAATTTTTACAGCAAAAACAGTCAGTAAGATTTTACTGCAATAAATGAGATGAAGTCCCAAAGAGAAATTTATTCTTTCAAAATTTCATGTTCTATAAATAAGGAGAAAATTTCAAATTAATAAATGAAAAGCATAATAAGTTCAAAAAGCAAAAGCCGGAAACTGGCTCAGAAGTTGCTAGCTTAAAATACACAAGCTGGCAAACAAACAAAGCAATGAGACATATCACAGGAACTACTCAGAACTGCTGCTCCCAGTCTATGCTGCAGAACAACTATTCTTTCATAGCACAGAATTTTCAGGGTATTAGCCAAAAGGGCAGAATAACAAAATATTTTACAGAAAATTAGTTATATTTATAACACAATCAAGTAAGGCCTTGTTTTAGAGAGATATTTTTTTATGAGTCATTCCTAAAAGCATTTGCTAAATTCCCTGATGTCCCAACAAAAGAGATACAGCACAAGCAAGTCTGAGTAAAGTGAAGAATGTAAATTTTTTAAACATATTATGAAAGACTTTCTTTCTCTCCCCATGGACCAAAAAAGAATACCAAATAAATACTCTGCATTTGAAATATGTGACTTCTTACAAAATAACCTTTGAAAGCAAGGGTATGCTCATGTTTCCCTTCTAAATTTGTAGTCAGAAGCAATCAAGAGATTGACAGGTTAAGGTAAGACACTGCTCCTTCGATACTTTCCCTGATGACCACCCAACAGTAGCAGGGCCAACTCTGGCTCATCTGGGTGAGCAAAACCACTTCCCTGAACAAACCCACTCCACAACAGCACAGCTCCCAGGAGGCATCAGAGTAGATATAAACCTTTATTTGGAGACAAGAAAAGTTGTTCCTGAACCTTTTGTAAGGGAACTGCCAAACCCTGAGCACAATGGAAGAAAGAGCAAATGCAAATAAAATCCCAAGCAAACAAAACCCAAAACCCACAATCCTGAGTAGAAGAATATATAAATTATGATTATGTTTGAGACAAATTACCTTTTCTTTCACTCCCAATGTAGATGTGTCATCAGTGCCTTTGATGAGCAACCCACATGAAGGCCCTAACCAGGCTGCAGAAGCAGTAGTCAAGGACCCCTGTTGAACCTGAGTATAAGCATGATTTCAGATTTCCTATTCTGTTTCTCACCTGACTTTCTAACTTACTTTTCCTTTATATATCTGTATAATAAAAAAATACTTGGCATTAACACTACAATATCAGTAGAATATTAATAAGTCCATCCAGAGTTGTCCTCTGCAAAGTGAGGATGACAAACTGGCTGGATTTCCACTGCCTTACATTTGGAAAGCTTTTCCACAATTGCATAAATGTCTCTGTTTTTAAAAAAATACTAAGTGAAAAGAATTAGAAACGGAACTTTTTACACAAAATATATCAAGTAAACTCTGTCTAGCTTGTGGACTGGGCTTCTGATCCTTGGCTCTATCAGTACTTTAATTCCTAACACAAAGAAATATGTGAACATTTATCCATTGATCCTTTGTTGTCTTACTTCAGCAATAAAGAACTCACCAGAAATATTCTTTCAAGTTGATCTTGAATGTCTTTCATTCCTGGAAAAGCAGCGACCCCTTGAATCATTTCTACAAAGATACAACCCACTCCCCTACAGAAGGAAAAAAATAAAGGCAATGTTAGATTTCTTGCAGACCAAAAAGCCAACAACAATGCTTTTGTATCCTTTACCAGCACTTAAATTTTTTTTTTCTTAATTGATGCCAGGTGGAAGGACAGGCATGTGCATTTGCTAAAATCAGTGTATACAAAAGAACACTTCTCAGGTGTTTGAAGACAAGTGTAGGTAGAGGTAGCAGGAATAAGGTTGGTAGGTGTTGAGACCAGTAAAGGCACAGCTGCTGATTTCTGTGTTAGTGCTTCCCAAGCAGAATCGTCATGCACCCAAATAAACTCTGGGGATGTGGGAATGACAGTGAGCGAGCACCCTTGGGAGAAGCTGAACGGGGACAGAATGATGACATGGAAGCACACTGGCAGGGCTTAGCATAGGAGGAGAATCTGGGAGAAGGTGAGTAAAAAGGAAAAGGGCACGTGGCTGCTCACAGTCACTGAACTAAGCTACTGCCCAAAGGCTGGTAACTTTGGGAATGTACTTGCTTGGACTTTCTTCTCCCCTCTTCCAGCATAAATGAAAGAAGCCCAAAGCCCATAGCTGCTGACCGCATTCCCCAGAAGCTCTGGCTCAGAGGTCCTGCAATGAGTTGAGAAGCCATGGGCTCCCTCCTCTCCCCACTGTGACAGCCACCTCCTTTGCAGCTCCTGTCCTTGGTTTCCCACAAAACGTACTTCACATGAGTCCCCCTCATCCCACTGAGTTAAGCCAGTGGCAAAAGTACTGGGAAATCAGACTGTAAAAATATCTGAGGCATACTAACTACAGCACAAGGAATGGATTCTCAAAGATTAAGGAAAGCTTCTGTGACTCTATCTCAGATTCCAGATAACCTGTAAACTTCCTGCATCTCAAAAGGAAAGCAAATTACAAACTTGGACTGGTATCTTTTCTGGATGAAAACATCTCAAGAGTTGCTTGTTCCCTCAGCAAAAATAATTTTAAGAGAAAACATCCCTCTTGGCTATCAATAGGATGCAGAATTTGATGATATACTTCAACTTCTTCAATTACATTTTTCTGCATACATTTTTCTACAACTTTCATATGCAAACACCCACATATCCCTTACAACCACATCTGTGTAAGCAACCACACAAAAATGCTCTTCACTCAAAGTAATAGCATGTTCAAATCCCCAAAACATACATCAAAATGAACTAAGAATTTCAACACTAACTACACTACCACCTCCCCCTAAAACTGAGAGTTTTGTTTCTGTGTCAGAAAATCCCAGCAATAACCTCTCATTTAAATTTGTTTTTAGAAGTAAATTATTTGGAATGTAGTAATTACATACCTTTTCATGCTTATGCATCATGATGATGCATTCAGAAAGCAGCATTTAATTTTAGGATATGTGTGCATATATTGGCGAGGAAGCTATTCTAGAATAAAACAACAATGAAAACAGGTTGCACATTTTCATTAAGACTGGAGCTGAGTACTCATAGATGCCACTTAACTAAAAGCATCAGTAAATAACCCGTGCTTTACTCATCTCTCAGGCTTTGATAAATACCCAATAATGAAACGATTTTACATTCCAGGACAATGAGGGTTGATAGTCAAATTTTTTGAAGAAGAAAATTAAATATACCTCGCCATTTTCTAGTTCTACAACCCAAAGGATGGCTATATTAAGTAAAGCTTCTTGTTGGCATAGAAAAGTGGAAGAAAACTTTGGAAAGCACAGTTGTGGTCAAATTTTAGAATAAATCAGGTGTTCGTAAAAGAGAGGTTAAAATTTATGTTCCATATGCTTCTGCTGGCTACCAAATGAACTGAATTGATTAAACTGCCATTCATCATTTAGTCTGGTTAGTGCTTCATTAGGCACAGATAGGCACACTATATCTTAGTCAAATACTTATAAACAGTACCAGCATCTCCAGCAAGGAAAAATTCAAGATTTCAGCCAAGAGCCTTTTATTCAAGATGAGCAATAAAACAATTAAACTTAGACTAAAGAAAAGATGATAGCAGTTCTATTCTTGCAACCAGAAAACAGGCATTTGATTAAACCAGCATATCATTTGAGAGCATATACAAATCTGCAGAGAATCTTCATCTAGCTGTTTGCAGTGCTGTAAGGGCAGCAGGAAGATTTTGCCAAATTTTGTATTGCTTTAGATTATTTATAAATTTGTCCACTTTTAGTGGTTCTGAGAAAAGTATGAGCAAAAAAATCAAGTAAGAACAGCAGACAACACTGAAGAAAAATTTCCTTCTTGGAAAGAAGAATCCTATTATATCTCTTGGACTCTTGTGCAGCCTAGAATTCCATTTAGTCACAAGAAGAAATAAAACAGTACTGGAGTTAAATAAACACCTAATACAAAAATCAAAAGGGTATGATAATCACTGGGGAGAGAAATATAAGCAGCCTTCAGTATTTGAGCTGGAAGACTGCTGTTCCCTTCAGCCCACTTGAAAATTAAGCTTATGATTGGTTTCAAAGGTTATGGTGTTCAGCACATTGACGAATAAGTCAATAGAAAGAGAAGTTTAAATGAATACTAAAAAAAGGGAGAATAGTAATACAGAAAATATGACACTGAACTAGGAAATGGATAGGAAATACCCAGAAAGCCATAATAGCACATAAAGGCTTCAAGAGGGCTGGATGGTATTTTAGATGTCATAGTGGTATCAGTGAATCTTAGGATCACAGTAAGTAGAAACCTGAGTATGTCATAGGATCCCTGCATTGCAAACTGTAACTGTGAAAGAGAAAAGAAATAAAGCCTCTACAAGGCCTTGAAATTTTGTCTTGTTTTTGTAGACCTCACAAACTTTTAAACAGTTTAGAGATGGTTTTGAACAAAGCAAAAACTATTTTCATGCCAGAAGAACTGGGTTTTGAAGAAAATAAGAAAATGATGTCATTCTTGGCTACAAGAAAACCCAAGGGACAGGGAGAATGTGATGACTCTGTATTTAAAATTATGCAAAACAAAGGACAAGGAAGAACTGATCAGGATTTTAATGGTTCCCAGAATGGTAGGTACGTCCAAAATAGTGTAACTAGAAATAGCAGAATGCCTTTAGGAAACAGAAATTTTAGGGAAATACAATTAATAACTGTGCTGTACCCCAGCCTCCCAATGGACTTGAAGCACAGTTACAGTCATGTAAAACTAGACAAGCTGAAATACTTAAGAATATTCTTCAGGAAATAGACTTGCATTAGCAGTTGAGTGGGTAAGATGATCTCACACATCACTCCCATCTCTAGTTTCTATGATGCAAAGAGTACTTCTTAAAATATGAAATAGAGGCTTTAATGTGCACACACATGCAAGGGTATGTTATTTAGGTAAATTTGTCCACACTCAGCATACAATGACATTTTCAGGAAGCAGGTATAAATAGGTTTTTGACAAAATAATATTACCTTAATAAATTTCAGTGTATTCAGTTCAGATTTTCCTACTCTCTTTACAGGACTCCTGAGTTTGGACAAATAAGCCAAATGCTGCAATGTTGTTCAGAGACCTTTCCAATGCAATGGTATAGGATAAACTTGCAAAGTAAAAGTGACAGCCATTTAATGCTGAAATGGGTGGTTTACTCTCTGATGACAACAAGCATGACTAAACCTATTGCTGTATTGATGAGACCATACGTGGCCATGCCATCTAATATTGCTCTCCTATTCTCCTGCTTAATTTCCTGGGACTCTGGCTGTCACCATACAGCCTTATACAGAGCAAGAGTTACTAGCACAGCTGAATGGCTTCTCCTGCATTTGAATTGACATAGTAAATGAGCCTGTAAAAATGAAGTTGAACACCTCAGGAACCTTTTTTTTTTTTTTTTTTTCTGCACAGCTTTTATAATTCAGAAGGGTATTCCCTTAAAATTAACTTGCTTACTGGTGAACTGGTTTTATATATTTAGCTTAGGGATTCACATCCTGTCTCTGTGTAACAAAGATCCTTATTGCTGCAAGAATCTCCAGCATATCTGTACTTGAATACTGTTTAAAAAAAAATAAGCATAAAAGCTTTGGTAAGGCATAATACATAAAAGATCATAAGGGATGATTCTTTCAGTTAATATTATGATTTTTCTTGATGGAGTCATAAAAGAGACTAGAGACACACTCCAGAATGAGGAGCTGCTTCCAAACCAACTTTTAGTTTATACTTAAATCAAGAATATAGAAACTGTATGTTTTGAAGTGTTGAATATTCTGCCTTGAACAGATCTGCTTTGTAGCAGGCTCAGTGCAGGTGATAATATTCAGCATGGCCTTCACAGTGAAAACCTATGCTGGGTCTTCACATAATGTTTCTATCTGGTCATTAAGCCTGTTTTCTGTGTGCAGGGTTTGGCTTCAGAGGGGGAAGGCATTTTATGACAAGCAATTGCTTTCAGCAATCCCCCTGGTGAGATTTCTGAAACTCAAAGGAACAACAGAGTTTTCATTCAAGCTTCCCAAACCACACATTGTTTGTAATGTTAAATATATCAGAATTAAAAACCAAGCAGACAAACAGAAACACAAACAAAACCCCACCCCCAAAACCCACACACATTCCCCTTCAAAATCCCACTGCTTTATTTTCTTATGGATTTGTCACCAATATGTAATACTGGAGCATATTCCATAAAATCTTAGTAATATGCATGCTGTAAGGGCACAGAGATTTTTAGCCTGTCTGATTTATTCAGGAAAAAAAAGGTCATGTTCCTTTATCATCCTGCTTATGAACACAACTATGAAACCAAATTTTGGGGGAAAGGAATGTAAAGCAAGGGACTTTCTTCTCCTTAGCTGACAAAAATCTGATTTATTTCAACAGGGGCAGACTGCCAGGATACCCACAAATGCTGAAGTTGGTTGGAATTTGTCTTTTGTGACCACTACCCTTTGATATATAAGAAATAACATCTGATGGATGATACAGTCTGATAAAACTACAGTGGCAATAAAGCAAACAGATTGTAGTTCTCACGTGAGAAGTAATGAGTGAATCAAAATTTCCCTTTCATGATGACAAAAACCATTAAAATTTGTGCAGGAAGCATATGCAATGAATGAAAACTAATTTACTTGAGAGCATGATAGCTTAAGGTTTTTCTTTACAGTCACACTTGAAGTAATTGTAATTACAAGACAATAGAGTGATAATGTTCTTGCCTGTGTCACTCAATAGCTAGAAATAAAACCTCCAGAAATTTTTTCTCTCTGTAGCAATGCTCAGTTTCTATATTAAGAAATACTACATTCATGAAGGATTAAAATCCACATGATGCCTTTTTGTAGGATTCTTTCTATTGGACTCAATCGTTCTGTAAAAGCAGAGTCAAAATAAGCTCAAGACAGTACTCCTCAAACTTGAGCAACGTTTGGCCAGGAGACATTTTCTTGTTGGAAACGTCTTCATGTTCTTTCATGTTCTTCCTGGTTTTCTTTTCTGCATCCAGATACCTTTAAAATGCACTTTCCTTACACACATGAAATTTATTTCTAGCAATGAAAAAGTAACAGCAAATCTGATGTTCTAAATGGATTAAAGTAGTTTTCAGATAGGAACTGAAATGCCCTTCCCATAACTACAGACCCAGACAGTTCCTCACTTCCTCACACATAGCATTGCTAAGAATCTGAGCCTATAGAATTTTCCAATCAAAAGCTAATTCAGCTGATAAAACTTTTGAAGAACTCACTGACAGCAAGAGATATTTAATTAACAATACCTTTATAGTTATTGCAATATCACTTTAATACCCTAATCCTACACATTAGCATTTCTTTGGAGTGGAAGTCATAATCCTGAGAAACATCAAGGGCAAAAGAGCTAATTTCCCCTACACTGTTTTCTCTCTCAGGCCCCAAGAAATATTTCTTCAGGGCATACTGGGACTACTGCTCTCACATTTCTCTCACTGCAAACTGTTTACAGGAGAAAGAAACAGGATAAATATGCCTTTGTAATGTCCCCTGAGTAAAAACCATAATTTGGTGCACTTGTGTCTAAGACAAAACCCATTTTTAGGTAATAAATGTCTTAATTATGGTTGCAGATCTTCATTGGTCAAATATTCATGAAAGCATGCATGGAATTACAGTGAGCACTCAAATCCACATTCATAGCAGGCTATGTGTGAAATGTGGTATGTTCCTGAAAAATACCGTTTCTTTTTCTAATAGGATAGAAAAACTCCGTATGAAGAGGTTTCCCTAAATTAAGCTAAAATTTGAAATCATATATAACAACACAGATGTAACAAAGTTAAGTGAGAGAGATTTAAGAAGCAATTTTGTAACATTTTACTGATCTATTTTTAATTTCTTTCTTCCTCAGTACTAAACATAGCTGATGGTGTTAATAAAAGTGAATTTAAAATATATCCCAGCCCATAACTGCTTAGGTTACCTGTACTTGACTAAGAGTGTATTTTTTTAAAAAACAAAACAACAGGATATGCAAAAAAATTGCCAGCTGTTAGCAAACACAGTTTAAAGCCAGCTGCACTTCAAAATAAAATATCCCTAGTGACTTCTTGATGTAAGCAACCCAGATGTAGCAGCAGCACATGCATTACCAGAATCAAATGGATTTAATAGCCTGTTTAAACTGCTTCATTTACTAATGCTATACTCTTCCTGTAAGGAACAAATAGAATAGGTTAATTTGGGGATTTTTTTCTCTATGTTTCTGTGTTACTTATATATGGGTTTTAGTAATCCATAAACCCTTTATGTGTTGAAGTCTATTTTCCTTGCATTGACTTTCAAAGGACTGTAAAATTCAAGGATTAGGACAAGTTACACCAGAGGCAATGCAAAACCATTTTCCTAGCTACTAGTAAGTCCTCATCAAGAGAAAAAAAAAAAAAAAGCTATATCAAGGGTAATCACAACTCTTTGATGCAGTCATGGGTTGTATAATACATTCACATAATGCTGCTGTATCAAACACTGTCAGCAGTAAATGACAAAGCCCAACACACTGATTTCCATCACCAGCCTGACACCACTATTGCATGTATGTCTTCATTAATATTGTTTTATTGCCAGTGGCTATTTAAAAAAGAATGCAGGAGAATGTAACATTGCATGTGGATCATTAGCTCTTAGTTACTATTCTAATTCTCTGCACCAGCAAATGAAGTGTAAAAATAGCCCGCAGCCTCTGCCACCTGCTTCCCAGCCACTGTCCAGTGGTTAATATTTGGACTCTTTTTTCATGCAGCTGGTCTTCCACTCAGTGGGAGCCTCACTTTCTGTTCCTGGGGAACCACCATGAAATGTCATTTATCATGACTATAGAAAAAGCCCTGTGACTTTATTTTTTTTCTCTTCTGTAAATAGAGGAAACAGCTGTGCTTTCTACCTTAACATTATTTAAATATTTAGTGAAGTGGCTGCCTAGTTTTGTGATCATGTGGATCATCAATAATGACACAGGAGAGCACACACTATCTGCCATAAGGACATAATGCCAGTAATTGCATAAAAATGCTAATGCTACAAACACACTTTTGATAACAAATTACTAAATTATCTTGGAATCTGATGGTAGACAGGTTTCTCCGTGTCTCCCTTCCTCCCACTCTGGGAAGCCACTAAATGGCTTTAATGTAATTAAGGCTCAGCTCTGTCCAACCATTGTGTAAGCACAGCCCCAAGCCTGCCTGAGCCCCAGCAGAGCTCACTGTTAAATGTGCCAAGTCAGCATAAGTGACCCTAACACGCAGCTACGCCTCTCGCAGTCAAACTGGAAGTGCTGTCTCAGATAACCCAGCAAAGTACAGAAGTAAAAATCTACAGCTCTTCTGTCACACACAGTACACATTTGCTCTCATCTGATTTCTGATGTGGCAGGGGCTGAGCCTCTGCACAAATTGCTGCCATGTGTAAGACACTGTATTACCAAGTGCCTTTTTCCTAAGCTCTTCATACTTCTTCAGTTTGTACAGAGAAGAAAAAATATTGCAAAGGCTACAAATTGCATACAAGAGGAATATGACATTGTTTTTCATGTGAAACAGAACACACCACCTCTGTCCTTGAGTACCTGGATTTTTTTTTAGGCCTACATGAAATGCTCTGTGCAAGAGAACATCATTTATTGATATCATTAAAGATGTAACAATTGGGTTCTTCCCCAATACTCTTGTGTCATTTTTGTCAGGAAACAAAATAATGACCTGGATTGCTGAAGTAGCATTTTAAGTCCTTCCTTGATCTTCCCTGCTGCCCATGTAATTTGAATATAAACATGTGATTATGAAGGACGTGCTCAGTGTGCAGGTATAGTAAATTTAAAATGCTTTTAATTAGCTACATGACTTAATTGTTATTACAGGAACACCACATATTTTGATTGGACTTTCTAATAGCTCTTTTACTAAAATCCTCATTGCGGGGAATGTTAAAAGATCTATTTTTGACAAGCTATTGAACTTTGGAGTGAACCATTTTTTTGTGGAAAGATTTTCAGCAATAGTAAAAAATGTGTTAAAATCCTTTGTTCAGTTTCACAGTGCAGTGTTTTTTAAATTAGGAAAAATTACAAAAATTAATTTCCAATGTTGCTTTTAACTAAAAAAAAGCATTTTAAAGTGCTTTTTGAGCAGTTTTCCCTATTAAAACATGAAAAATTTTCTTTAGCTGTTTCAATATATTCTCTTTGTAATTTACAAGTTGACTCATGTATGTGCAGACATACACAAATACGCGTGACTCAGGAACTGAACAAATGTAGAAGCAACTATGAGAAGATGAGCAGAAAGGACAATTTATCTCTCCCAGCTATTTGCATCCTCTGAGTCAGTTGTCCTGCATGACCCCAAGCAAGCTGAGCTTCTTGCTGAGGGTGTCTGAGGTATTACTTGGAACAGAGGTGATTGTAAAACATCAGGAGCAGATGGGCTGCAGAGATTGCATGCAACCTGTGAAGACACCTGGTTGAATCCGGTATTTAGGAAAACAGGACAGTTTTAGGATAGATGAGAAACTGACATGCAGAAGGAAATTATTTGAGATCTGTGAAGTTGAGAAAGGTCTGAGGAAAACCAGACAGTTAATAACAGACAATGCTGCCTTTGCCTCTCTGGCACACTTGTGATTTCACACTGTTCACATCTAGAGTTTCTCACTCTCCTTTTCCTGCCTCTTGGTTCACCTTCCCTTAGAGCTCAGGGAACTGCAGCAGCCAGGGCCCAGTCATACTAACCACTCACTTCAGTATTAGATATTCTAGTATTTCTACTCCGTAACCCCTTCACATGAAATAATCCTGTGACTTCTAAATCATGTCCCCAGGAGTCAAGATTTACAGGAAAACCTGTTTTCATCCCATAATCTCTGATTTCAGCTACGGGACTAAACACAACCTAGTCATGCTTAGTTCCTTTCCCCAGCAAAAATATATTCCTGCTAGTATTATTGTTTCAATAATAATGAAACAATTGCTTCAGTTGCAATATTACACAGCAAGATTACTGTAAAAATATTATTCACACACCATATGAAAACATAACCTTATCTTACAGTTACTCCTAGATTTTAATATAATCATAATTCTAACTTTGTGTTGCCTATATTAAAGATAATTCAGTGAACTGCAAAAAAATTACTGTATTTTTCTGAAAATTCCTTAGTATAATTTTTTCTCAAATGAATGAATTCTAAAGGTTTAAAGAGTTGAATATGCATTAAAAAAAAAACCCAACCCAAACCAACCAACCAACCAAAAAAACTCAAAGCAAACAACCAAATAAACAAAACAAAATCCAAACATATTCCAGAGCATAAAACTTCCTTTGTAAGGAAGAGGATTTTTTCCCATATTTCAGAATTTGTACAGATTACAGAGATCCTGTCACCTCAAAACCTACAGAATAAACAAAGAACCTCCAGCTTGGTTTTTAACAGTCAAAAAACCAAATACCTTCCTTGCTCCTTATTCAACACAGGACTAAATGATGTCAGAGCAAGGTGATATGTACTGTACAAATCAAACTACTGTTCTAAACCTGCAAGTCTAAATAAAATCTGTAGGTTTAAAAGAAAACTATTCAATGATATTTGCTGCTACCAAATACAGGACATTAAGAACTGAGGTTTAATGCTCACAACCAGAGAATTCTGGTTTTCCCCTTGCTACAAGTGGGCATAGTGAAAGTCTATCTTTTGCAAAATAAGTGTCATATCATATATAAGGACCACACTAAGACTACAAAAGTCAAGCAATAACTCAGTCTCTTGCAAAGCACCAATGGGTGTAGTGTAAACAGCAGGTGTCATCTGCCAGCCAGTGGGGTGGCAGGAGGGGATTCCTTTAGGGAGATACTGCAGGAACCACACGTATCACTACACATATGTTTTTTAACCTGTACCAATAATCTCACTACATATTTGGTTTACATGTCTAAAAAAACCAAGAGCTAAAGCATCTACAGAATCTTGTCATCTATACTTACCACATGTCAAGGCAGGTGGAATATTCTGTTGATCCCAGAAGGACATCTGGAGGCCTGTACCATAGGGTTACCACTTCATTGGAATACGTATGACTAGGAACTGATTTAGCTCTTGCAAGACCTGTGGGGTAAACACAAATAAATCAATATAAACAAAGCGAAGAAATAGTTTGCTATACAGTTACAATCTAAAAGGATATATGAGCACCTGTCACGTAATGGGACAGCATGTTGCAAGAGTATTTTTCTTCTAGAACTGGAGTATTTTACTTAACGGTAACATCTATCATTAAGTACCTGGCTAAACAGAGTTGTAAATACTATGAAGGGACAATAAAATATGCTTTTCATCATGACAACCACAAGCCCAGGAGAGATGCAAAGATGTACTGTGGTACACCTAAATAAAAGACAAATAAACAAAGATTTTAATTGCCATTAACTGCTCATCCTCAGGCATCAATATTCTTCCATTTCAATGTTACTTAGAAAAAGAAAATGAAAAGGAAACTGCCAGACAAATGGTGCCACAGATGAGATTTGGTCTTTTAGGGAAGCCTAAGGAAACCTTCCACAGCTTACACTGCCCAAAGCCCAGCCTGCTTATTCAAGTTTACGTTTGAAAGCTGTAGACACACTTACACGTTACCGTTCAAATAAGTATTAATATTGCAGTAATACAGCAGAAAATGGTATGTGAAGAATTCCTTTCTCTCAAGAATTGTGTATTGGCAGTGCTCCAATTTCAGAAATCATTTCAATGAATCTGTGGCCTACTAAAGATATAATATTTACAATGTTGTCTTTTAAGCTTGTCAGTCATTTAAAATAATTCACATTACTGCACAATCTATGTAGAGATCATCATATGCTAAACCCAGAAGTTTACAAGTATATTTCTCCTATAGAGGACTCTCTCCTCCAGAAAATGGAAAAAGATCTTCAGGGCTAAGGTGATTACTCCTATCATGGGCCTGCAAACGCTTTTTCCAAATTATCGGATCCTAGCTACTACCTTGAGAACATCCACTCCCTTGCTGGGAACACTGGACACGCACAAGTAATGGAAATCAGGAGAACGCAGCACTGGGTGCTTTTTTGTGTCTTCCTGAACTACTGATTTTCCTTTCAGAAAACAAACGGAATTACTACAACAGAAGGTCATGTTTTACACCTTACAGAAACAAAGAAGCAAAGTCATACACTCAGGAAGAAATAAGCAACATGAGAATTTCCAAAAGAGTGCAGATGAGAGTCCTTTGCCCCTTTATTCTTAATACACTGGTAAAGCTATTTAAGAACATTTACTCTCAGTGAATATATCTCCATAGCAATGATGGCCAATCTTGCCAGCAGATTGCACTATCAGCTGATTATAGCAATTACACCAGTGTAGGGGAATAATTTGAATTGTATGCCATGATTTTTTCTTTTAAAAATTACATTTGAAGCATGAATATCTATTTTTTAAGTTTTCAGTCCTCCATTTCTTTAAGGTTTGTGCACCTGTCCATCAGCTTGACAAACAATCTGGCTTAAAAAGACAACCCAGGGTTGGCCAGGTACAGCCCCAAAGAGGCCAGAGGAGAGGTCACATCATGTGTTTCACAGTGCCCCTGCCTCCAGATTAATGTTTTTGCTTCTAGGAAACCAGAAACCACCAAAAGCTCTAAGTGGTGAGCAGTTCTCATTCCTGGCACACAGAACCTTTAACAAGCCTGAGTTTCTGTGCATCTATATTCCATGTGACTAAACTGAAACAGCATTCCCTGAAGTTGTGGATATGGACCCACTACTATTAAGCAATATAAAAATTACGAAAGGATTTGAGAAGTCTGGATGGTGAATGACTCCATCCTTTTTTGCCTGTCTGAGCCTTCCCCATTAGTCTTGTCTGAGGAAGACTGAATTTGGTTGCAAATTCTAATCTTCTACCAAGTTTTCATAAGAGAAGAGGCATAACCAAGCAGGGGAAAGGCTTCTTGAAGAAGCCAACAACATCATGTATTTCGGGGAAAATTGTCAAAAAACTTTAGAGCTTGTGGAATGACAAACTCAGATTTCCGCAACACAAAACTGTTGATCCACACATTCCAGAAATCTCCCGTGTAGAGAGGAATAAGTACCCAACTTGCCATATCAGAAATCATGTTGCAAATAATAACACAATAACCATGCTTGCTGGCCGGCTTCTGCCACTTTACTGACCAGGATGGAGCTTTGCAAGTGCTATAGTCAGCCCAAGCACATCTTTCCTCCTCTCCTGTGACTGTTCAGCGTAGAACCAGTCCTCCCCTCCTGGGAATGAAGTAGGAATGCCACTCATGCTGTTTCCTCAGTATACTGCTTCTAGATCTCCTCTACCTCGAATCAATTCCAGGTTAATGAAAACCAATCTGATTTTCAAAGAATGGCCCTTTTGGGCTAGTCCCAGCCTGTTGGAAAACTAAATGTTTTTCTTTAATCCATTCTTCACTCCCAAAACACTATGAAAGTTTCATTTGAGGTTAGCTGCTGCACCTGGTTTCTCAGTTATAAGAGGATCATTAATGTTCCTCTGTTTAAACAAAAAAATGTTTAAAAAAATCTTAATTTGTAAAAGCAAGCTGAGGCCATACATTGGTATCAGACAGCACCACCACGTTAAGAGCTATCCTGGTTTGAGTTAAACCATAACAAAAGGCTTATGAGTACAGGCCACATGTTTAAAGTTGCAGCCAATTGGTTCCCTGGTTGGCCACATACACTGTTCTGGAAACTAAATGGAAAAATGGAAAGCAGGAGTGAACAACCAAGGCAAATACTCACAAAAGCCAAAATTTGGAAGGGGAGAATTTGGCACAGTCCCACTGTTCAATTAGGCACTCACTCCCCTTGTGCAGGACTGACAGGACCTGAATCAGGCTAATGCCTCGGAGGAGCTGCTTTCTCGCAGGGAGGGAGCAACCTTTGTTTTTTCTGAATAATGCTCTGCATAAAGAATGCATTTGCAATAATGAACACTTTCACTCAAAGACTCAAAATTAACACAAATGTGTCTCATTGCACATGAGACATGGAAAAAATACTCTCATCTTTCAGATATATTTACATTATAAAAAGAGTGCTATCCAAATACATATGTGAAACACCAACAAGATACTGCATTTCTTGTTTTGATGGTCCAGATGCAAACAGATGACAGTTACTGGGGTTTTTTTCAGATACCCTTCTGCAAGAAAATTTGCTACATATTTTATAACCCTTTGCACATCCAAATATGCTTACTCATGCAAAATTTATTTAAGAACATCCTTCAACTGAAAGAAAACTGAAGGGTAGGATTAATTAGCACAGCATGTTCGATCACTTTCTTTAAGGCTTCCCTGTCTGTTTCCATGGTTACACTACAGGAAGAATGACAATCTCATTTTAAAAAAACAGAGCTTATAGGGAACCATCAAAACTTCAAACCTTAATGACTCGTGCATAAAAGCCAAAAGGTAAATGGCAGATCACCAGGTGAGTACCCAATATTTACATATTGCTGCCTGAGCCCCCTTTTAGCCTGGGAAGGTGGAGGAAGAACCTCCTGACAAGTAGTGAACTCCCCTCTGATTCGTGTGTCTTACAAAAGATAAAAGGTCAATACACGTCCTGCTGTTGGAGCCCTGTTCTGAGAGAAGGGATCCAAGCATAAGGCCCAGTTATTAAAAATAAGGTCGTGTCAGACACACTGGGGAATTTGTGTGTAATTATGGGAAGGACATACACTCTTTAATGTTCTTCAGACACCGACATCTACGACCATTATTTATCCAAAATGAAAGAAGAAACCGTTCTGATGCATTACATACGGCAAGACTTGCATCTAGCTGCAGTGTGACACAAACCACAACTTAATTTTAACTCATTCATTAAACAACAGCTCAGGATACCCTGGGAAGCCTTGTATTTAAAATACAGAGTGAATGATCTATGGCTATGTATGTTTATGTCTTTAACACAGAAAATCCCCTGCTGCCTCCTATTCTGAACTTTAAAAAAAAAACAAAAGGAAGAAATTTTTTTCCCTTGGTAAACACAATTGTCTCTACTTCTTCTGGCTGTATCTTAGACTCAGAGGATGTATCTGATTTTACCTAGGACCGGTTATTGACAAAACATATTGCACTGATTCATCACTGTAATTTTTAAATTGTATTTGGCTTTTACAAGAGGCTGTAGCTACATCCAGACTCGAGACCTATCCAATACACACATCTTTGGCTACACGAGCACAAATATTAATATTTGATATCTCTCTAGCTGCAGGATAGCTTTCTAGCCAACTTCATATGACAAGCGGGAAGCCTTTGTTCACAGCAAATATGCTTCTGCAAATGAGAAAACAAGTCACATCTGCAAAAACAAAGGCTTATCAACCATGTGCATGGTTTCCCTTTCTATTACACCTCAAATGTGTTGAGCAGTTTATTATTTTGATTTAGCTATATTTAAAAGGGCTCTAGCAAGCATACTAAAAAATAAAATGGTTTTCTTGTTGCTTTTCCTTGATTCAGATTCTTGATGTGCTTCCTTTTCTAGCTCCCTGTTTTGTTTATTTAACAATTACTTAGTTTGAGGTAAATGGCTTATTGAACCGTAACTATGAGTCAGTAATCATATTAAAATTTTGTTAATGTATTCTGTTGTAGATCATGAACTGTCAACTTAACCTATTTACTCAGCTACTTGCTTTCCAGCAGAAGCACATTTATTCAGTGAACACCTGAGTGACAACAAAAAACAAAAAAGTAAAATGGGTGGAGACACTGACACTGCTTCAGTGAAGCAGTCAGCACTCTAACCCAGAAGCCAGCTCTTGGCAATCAAAAGTGTCCTGCAGCTTTTAGGTCCCTCTGCTGTTTAACTGAATGCATCTGTCTCCAATATGCAACTTTACATCTGAGTTAAATTCCTCTCAGAGAAGATAAATTACCTACAATATCCTATGTCCTGGTCCTAATACAGCCATTAGCTTATGATAGTGCTGTTCATTTATAAAAGTTACTCACTATCAGGGACAGACTAATTAGGATCTTAATTAGTATTCCCCAAATGCACTTGAGCAATGACTAGTCTTCCAAACTGGAGTGCAGGAGTCAGTTTTCAAGAGACAGAGAGAAGTAAGTAAGACAAAAGATGTGTGCTTCTCAGTCTGTCTGGTTTTCCCAGCTGTTATCAACTGTTCTAATAAAAGATTATTTTTCCCTCCAGGTCTTATCTCATGTATGTCTTCACACAATCACTTACAGTAACACAGATGATAATTATTCTAGTCTGTGAATAGACTCAACTGTCAGTTGACAAACACAAGTTACAGAATGGGGAGACACAGAAATAGTTTTCCTGCTACCAGAATGAATGACTCTAGCACTCATGAAAAGTGTTTGTCTCTTTCCAACAAATCCACATCATCTTTTTGATTACAACCTCTGTCCTCTGCCCCCTGTGCCACCCAAAGGATCACAGGGAATAGAAAAGAGAGTTACAAGAAAGAGCTCAGCTCTTGGCTGTTTATTATAAGATTCCTTTGGTTAATTTGTCTGAAAGCTATCATAGCTATAAAGCTGTTTATTTCTTTGCTTTAAAATCCTTATAAATAATTTCTGGTATGTTTTGAAAAAAGCACACTGATTTTGAACATGTATGATGACTGACAAATTTATTCATTGTCTATAAGCAGGAAAAACCACACTAAAAACTGAGTACTATGCAAAAAGCGGTACAAAAATACAAAAGAAATATACACTTTTGACACCAGGAAAATGTATCTACCCCCACGGCATTCTGGGTCAGCATGAATATGTTCAGAGTGCCTCTGCTAGTCTGGAGGTAGAAAAGTAACAGTGTGGCCAGGAATAAAAAAAGGAAACAAACTGCATCAACATTATAAACATTCACACAGACGTAAAAGCTAACAGGACTCAAGGACAGTAAGAAATTTCACATCAAAGATAACTTCTGCTTTACAGAAAAGATCTGGATTCCTTATGGACATGGTATACATGCCCACAATAGCCTTAACAGCTGATTGATTTAAATCTTGCTTTCCAGATTCTGGATTTTTTCTTAACAATTTGTTGTTTCACAAGAAGTCTATGAGAAGATGATGCCCCCTACTCCTCTAAATGTCCCAGCAGGAACACACCACTTTGCTAATAAGGCTGTAAGTGAAAATATCAGACTTACTCATTCCACAGTGAAGTTATTGGGTTTGAAGCAAAGAGCTAACAATTGCTGAACAGATGGCTTTAAATTGGGAAGACCTGCAGAGTGCAGGGAGGAAACTCTAGAAAGACAAACAGGTAGAAAATAATTCTTCACTGAAAATGAGAGCTAATGCATCTCAGGATATTTTAACATTCCTTGGGAAAAGAGAAAACAGGGAAGCAGCTATGAATGAATGAGCCTAATCAATACTGGACAATTACTTGTGTAATACTAATAATTTATATGAGGAATTTTAAGACATAACTAATGAACTTGCTGAAGACAAGAAAGGTAACAGACCACTTTGACAAAGTTTTGAGGTATAAATATTTTATTGCCGTTAGGATTTTCCCCTAACAAACCAAAGGAATCCAGAAAACAGAAAAAAAAAGAGATTCAGGAGAGCAGTGTTGTATGGAGACAAATTTTGAGCTATGGATGTCCTATTTGGTGAAGTATAATAGTTCATCAAGCACCAAACACAGAAGCTAACAACCTACTGCAGGCTATTGTGTTTGATGCTAACAATTTACTGTGATCTCTACCTTTACAACTAAAAGCAGGACTGCAAGGGTCATTTCTGGATGACTCCATCTGGCATTCAAGTAGAAATGAACCAACCCTTTTCAATTGGTACCTGGATAACTTATCATTTGAGAGGTACTTGACGTATGGCATGAGACAGGTTAAATACAACACAGCAGTAAAGAAATAAATATGCTTCTCTGTGCTCTCCAAGACTAATCTTTTTTAGAAAATCATCACATAGACAAACTGCCTACCCCTCTATTCAGGTGCAAAGAGGACTGAACACATACCAGATGCAAGTCAGTTGTATACAGGGGCATCAGTACCATTTAAATCCTTCTGGTTTCATGTTGTATTAAACCTGACAGCTGAAGAACTGTTTAATAAGCAAAATTTGGTGCTACTGTAGGGATTCACAGTCATCCAAATAGAAACATAGAAGATAAGTTTCACTGACAGTTTTATGTTCAAATATCTAATCCCAGTTGCTTACCCTCAGTTAATTTTGTTTCTTAACTGACCGTACCACACTGGCAGTGACAAGGTGATGCCACGTACTGCTCTCTCCACCTCTTGGAGGGGTCCCCAACTCAGTGAAGTGAACCCATGCAGTGCTGGACACAAGGCAACAGTAGTAGCATGGTTACTGGGATGTTACTCTGTGGAGTGATTTATTCCAGTGGGATCAGTTTTGCTGATCCATCATTTCCTATCTAGCTGTAAAAGATCTGGAGAACTTTGATGAAGAGCATATCTCAAGTCATGGTCAGCTATTAAAAGCCTAATCAAGTCGCTGCAAATTTATTTGAACTTGTCTAGGATAAGTAGTTTAACAAGAACAGGGCTACATGGAAAACAAGTATTTGGACAGTATTAGCATCTATAATATATAAATCTATATATAAATCAGATCTAACAAGTATTTTATTTATAAATCAAGCAGTGCTGCCATTTGACATTACCCTGAAGGAGTGGAATCTGTGGATCTGAAAAACTGTCACCCTAGGGGTGCTGAAACCACCAATTCTTACAATACAAGGCCCGACTTATGTATAAAAAACACAATTCCATGGCTAGTATCCACCAGATCCTGGCCCCTGTGCTGCAGAGCCAGTGCAAGTGGGTTTGACGTGCCTCCTTTTCCAGCCAAGGTGTCACCTGAGCACACATTCCTGTGCTGCAGAACACAGCTGCCTTTGGTGCCTCATCCAGCCTCAGCTTACAAACCATGGCTGCCCTGCCTGGCACAAACAGTTCTCTAAGCTCATGGAGTTTAATCCAGCCTGCTTCCAGTACCTGAGCCAGACTATTTATAGAAAAAAATATTTAGCTGACTTTTGTCATTGCTACAATGTGATACCTCACAACTTACATATTCCCTTACTAGGTAAAACACTGTCTTGGAGTTCTACCAAAGAACTCCAGTACATTTTGCATGTATTATCACATTAGTATATACATTCACATACTAGGTAACACCCACAGCATCTAAAGTGACATTGGACTGCACAGGCTGAAGTCAGAGAAAAATTATCTGAAAACAGATGTTGGTGCAAAATTAACAAAACTGAAAAAAATTTCTCAATTATATAAAAGCTTTTTTAAATATAGAGAACAAAATAACTAAAAAAAACCTTGAAGATTCCACTAATTTTCAAAACTGTTTCCACCTTGTTTTCAAGAGTGAAGCCATTAAGAAAATCTGTATAAGCATTGTTGCTTCTGTAAAGCAATATTATAATGCAACATCTAACAAGAGAAATCTCGAGTCTCAGATTCACCTGTTCAATTGAATTGCTCCTCAAAACTCATTTAATATGTATGTCATCTTAAATTATCTGAATCACAAATCTTAGAAGAAAAGTTTTATGTGAGAGACATTCCAATATGCTTAGGTCTAAATGATTATTTGACTTTGCATCAGTAATAAGGCATCCATATTCCTGCAGAGCCACCTAATCAGTTCTTAATACAATTTTGTCAAAGAAAAGGCAGAAATGGAAACAGACAATTTCATTTATAAAAAACTTACATTAGAAGGGTATTAAGGCTATTCCTTAACAGTACAGTTCTGGAAATACATAGTTAAAAAACAACTGCTCCTAATGCTGCATCTTTCTCTGACGTGATAATGAACCCTAAAATGTCCCTGCCAGAATGGAAAAGCTGGAGCTATACTACAACCCAATCTAGTCCTTCATGTACACATGTAAGCCTAGCAAGTCAGTAGAACTGCAACACCCTATATTGTAACTAATAAAACAAGTGAAAATTTGTTTGCACTGAAATCAGGCCATTTTTTATCTATTCTTTCATTTAACTTGAGGACAATGGATGTACTTTTAAATGCAGTGCTCAATAAAAATCACCTGTAGATTGCAAGCAAAGGATCTCTAATAGTATTTTGACCCCTGACAAAATACTACCTGCCATACAGTTATTGAAGCATTCCATGCTTTATTTAAACCATTCACTCTATCAAGTTTGCATGTATGAATCAATTGTTAGCAAGCATTTCTCATTTAGTATCACATCCTGCAACCTGTGTAGCAAAGCTGGTGGTAATCCTGAGCACTGTAAAACAGAATGGGCAAAGAATTGCCAGCATTAGGCATCTCTGTTTATAAAATACATTTCAGTGATTGGCTACCTTTTTTATTCTCCCTCCCCCCACCCTTTTTTTATTTAGTTAGTTTTTTTCTAAGGTCTACAGACAGGTCAGAGCTGAACCAAATTTCCAGCCTGCTTCAAAAGTCCAGAAATAACTTAAAAAACATTGCAATGATATATACTTAAAAGAAAATATAGCCACAAGAGCAAATAAATTCAATGCCTGAGTGACTTTAAAATTGCTGCAATAAGAAAGATATGAATATGTTCATGGCTGTGGGTGGGAATAAAAGAGATTACATTTGAAAATCTCCTCCTACCTTATTTCCAATGACCACACCAAAAAAATTGCTGTACAGTTTGATGTATTATAAGCCATAAAAGCCAAAGGTGGCACATCTGACCTCGGAGAAGAGCTTGAGGACCTCTAACAAGGTGAAGATCTAACCTGCCATTCTCCCTACCATGTAAATCAAAAGTTACTCAGCACCATTTTCTCCCCAAGCAAAGTGGTTGTTAATGTTCCCACATCACCCAGACATAAAGCTGCTGGTTCCTGATCTCCCACTTTTAAGTTTTTTAACTTTGGGTCTTTCAAATTATAAGACCAAAAGGTCAACCGAATTTTGGTTATTTGTAATATAAATAAGGGTAGATACTCAGAGTTATCATTTATTTGTATAGTTTTTGAAATGGAAATTGCTGGAGAAGTGTTAAGTATTGCTAAGACAAGCACTGCCTGATCACTTCTGGCTATCATCAAGGCTAACTGATGCAGGGGAAACTCTCATCTTTATGCAGGTAGCCCTGCAACCATGATTTTAATTTATATCAGGACAAATTATGCATCTATGAATATATTAATACAACCAGCACTGTGTCTTTCAGAAAGAATGAAAAAACTCATGCATAAATTATTAAGAATTACATAGATATAAAGTGACTGTGTTGCAGAAAGGTAAGGTTTTAAACTGTCTGGGACAAAACAAATGATGTTATAAATTACAGAGCCATCGTTTCTTTAAAATGCAATCTCAATTATGGAATTATTTCAGACCATGTTAAAGGCACATTTCTCTTAATGACCTGCCAGTTCTGTTCATGTTAATCTTTTTCTTTGCATATCAATATTTTTGTTCTGACTGATGATGAATTTTTTCTTCTTTAATCCACACCTTTCCCAGTTAACCTTTCATATCTACAGAGCTGATTATTTCCTGTGTGAAATAAATCTGCATAACTATTAACACACTAATGACATTAAAGTAATTTTAAAACTTGGCATAATTTTCTCACTATATAATGCAGTATGTTATCTTAAATAAGGAAACATAAAACAAAATCATAATCAGACCAAGAAATCATAATCAGACCAAGAAAGCAAAGATAGAGAGTACTATTGGAGCTACCTGGAAGCCTATATTCAAAAGCTCTATCATGAGCAGTACCTTCTTCTGTAGTATTTTTCCCTGTAACTGCTGTAACAGAAACAAGCAAAGAAGCTTCAAAACAATAAAGTTTTAATGCAAGTTTGATATTTTAAATACAGGCACTCGTAACCATGATAATCAAAAGGACATGGACTAAGGCTATGACAGAAGCAAGAGGTGTAGGAAGAGAAAATGTTCTCATATAAAACTGAGAGAACACCATCACATGACTGAACAAGGCTTTTTTCAAATAAAACAATATTTGTTTTAAATACATCTACAGACTCATATGGATGGATGGATGGATGGATGGATGGATGGATCTCTTTAGTACAGCCAGCAGGTCACAGCTCTCCATGTCTTCTGTGCCATTGTCACATAACAGTCTAGTTCACACTTAGGTGGGCAATAAAACGCAATAAAAAAAAAAAAGATTCTCATAATAACACAGCACTGAGCAGCTGCAGTGCAGATGACATCCAAATCCCATGTTCTTCTTAAGTACAAAACACTGAAACAGATTTTTCATTGCCGTTGTTTTAATGGTGTCATAACCAACTTCCTTTATTACCCTTAATGGATAATTAAGATGCTTTCCTCCTATTTAAAGCCTTGATATAACTCTCACTTGTAACAATAGAGAATTGGATTGAACCCTAAGTAATCTGAGATGTGTTTAACAGGGGACCCATTCAGTGAGTCACACCAATCTCCAGGTCCTTTATGCTTTTTAAAAATAAAACATTTTCCTTTTCAGTCAATAATCCTATACAGTGCTTCTCAGTGGGAAGAGCTTAAGTTACAGCATATGCTTTAGTAAAGGCTGAAAAGACTAGTATTTAAAGAATTTTACTTCAATTGTTAAAAAGCTATCAGTGAAGACTGGCACAGACGAAATTTCAGTATGTGGTTCTACTTTGTATTAACAATTGGCAGAGAGAAGTTAAAGTCTTAGTTGAATACAAAAACTCCCTATAGTTTTTGCAATTGCTGTCTCCAGACAGTAAACCCAAGTCGAATCTATTCTTTCTTCATAGACTATGAAACCTAATTTCTGTCCATAAAGGATTCTTCCTGCATTGACTCTCACATGGTAATTTTTTGTATAGATTTAACTATACAAAATTTTTAACCATCAGATCTATGAAGCAACTTAGATGGACATTCATGGTGAGAATGACAAACCAAATAAATAGGAGAAGAAAGAAACATTTCCAGCAGCACTGACCACACCTTCTCCTACATCTTCACCTCTGAAAAAATTCTTTAGCCCAAATGCCAGAAATCAGAAGTTTGTACTGCTGTTGTTTGAAATTCTGCCATCTACCCATCTCCCTTCCCATTTCACCACAGATCTCAGCTTGACAACGAAAGGTCACAAGCACAGCATATGAAGCCCTTGCTCCTGGGAGGGAAAGGGAAGAATGCAGCTTTGGCTACTCCCTGACAGCAGCCAATCAGACCATTAGAAACGGAGGAGGAAGGTCTGGGGGTGGAGGGAAAGCCTATCATCCTGGGAAAGCAAAATAAATAACATGGCAGGCTGCCACAGGTCTCTGGGTGCACAGTACCCACAGCTTTTGCAGGCTACAACATTTATCTTTCTGCCAAGAAAAAAGATTTGAAGGTGCCGTAGCTATCTATCAGCTCTGCTCCTAAGCTCTGGCCTAACTTTGCCTGCACGTAGAAAGTGTGGACAGCAAGGGCTTTTTACCCTGACTCGGTAGCAGGTGACCAAGGCTATTCCAGGACAAACACACACAGTCTGCTCTGCTGCTCCAGCCCCAACTGCCACTGTAAACAGCAATGGCAGCTCTGCTCTCCATGGAAAATGGGGTGTTTACAGTTCATTACAAAAATAACTGTGCTTTATGAAGACCTGCAAGCTGACTCAGGTTTGAGCAGTTTGGGGTTCTCTTGCCAGGTTCCTACTTTGTTTTTTTCAACTTCCTCACAACATTGTCACTGAAGTCATCTTCATTTCTTGATATTTAATACAACTAGAGTCCTCAAAGAAGCCCATTACTGTCCTTCCTGAGGGGTACAAGAACCAATTCTTCAGATTTCAAAGGCTGTTACCAGAAAGGAACAGGCTGCACCTGGGGTAACAGCAACCTCTCGCAGGAGGAATATGGGAGAGTAATTTCTTTTCTTTTCATGTTCAACTCAGACAGGGTGTAAGAGGGGCCTGTGGACCTATGTTTGGAGTTAGGCGGTTTTCTTTACCAGCAGAAGCCTCTGATAACCAATACCCAGACAGCTTCCAGCCCTTCTCTAGAGCCTGTAGAAGGGCTGCTGTGGAGGGCAGCAGCTGTATTGGGCCAGCTGCCCCAGGGGTGACCAGGCTGCATCTACAACTCACCTCAAATGGCTGCAATGTTCCTTAGGGTCGCTTAAAGCCAGGCGACCAGAGGGAGCCAGCTTACGTAATTAGAGGCACTCTCAGAGGAGTTTTGCTAACGATTTCATCAAGCTTCACTGACAATATAATACCAGCCATTTGAGCACAGAGACAACTCCTTGTATCAGCATCTTCGAGAACTGATACTCTGTGGAACATTTACACAGGAATAACATAGCAGTTATCCATGCAAGCAATCTTTTATGCCATTCAACTTTTCCTATGAATTTTATACAGTACATTATAAAGAAACCCTTATGGGATTCTTACTGTGAAGAAAAAAAAAACCTAATTTTTTTTCAACTTATCAACATAGTCTTGGCAATTTTAACAGTAAGCTGTACAGGAATAACCTTGTCCCTCATGACATACCCCTGTCATGCTCTCCACAGAAAAATCTATATAGAAATGCACGGAAACATCCTCTCTAATACTCAGCTGCAGTTTTAAACTGCAGCTCCATTGAGTATAATTCCCTTTATTATAATCCTGAAGTCTCTTTGCTCCTGTTATCTATTATTAATCATTCTATGTATCTGGAAGGATGCATGGTTGAATCACAGTGACTTAATTATTTCTTTTACTACATCAGAGGGCTTTATATTAACAAAACTGCAAATGCTTAAGGCAGGACTTTCACCATAAAATAGATCTCCTGCAGATCCTTACTCATCCAGAGAGATCCCCAAAGACAACAAAAAGTAGTCAGGAAAAGCTTCAGGGTCAGTGTTATTTGAGAGACTAAATGAAAGATATTTTCATGAAGATGTCATACTGTTTTTTCTCTCCAAAGCCCATTCCCACAGATGAGAAAGAGCAGAAACAAGCATTAAAGCATTAAAATACTAAGTTCCTGATGCTCCTTGTCACTCATCTTGCAACACAAGAATTTGTTGGTAGTGTTACTGCAGTTTGAAGATTTTGTTGGAGGACTAAAATTACCAAGAACTGAGGCACGGATTGGGAGGGAGGGGAAATATCTATGCAAGTTTTTTCTAAATTTTTCAATTTAGAAAATTATCAATCATCAAGTTTTCCTATCCTTGCAAATTATACTCAAGCTAACAATACTTCTAGACCTATTGTTCCATACTTTGTACTTTGCACCTGTGTGCCTGCTATGTAGGTACTTAAACTATGCAGCTGCCTGCATAGTTTATACACCGTGTCTTGGAGCCATAGCACAGAGAAAAGGCAGTATACATACTAAAAAGAATCACATCCAACTAAAAGATGCGATTACACAGAAGGTTCTTGCACTTACAATAACTGCACAATCCAAAACAGAGACCAAACAGGTCTTCAAACTTCACATTCACCCACTTCATGCAGCTCACTTCTGTTGCAGGTCTAACAGAAGAGATGAAAGGTAAAGGCAGCTGCAGGGAAGATTCACAAAGAAATTCCCTGAGAAACAAACCCCAGAAGTAGGTTGATCATCTCAGATGTGAAGCAGGCCAAGGGCCCTACTAGTGACTTGGCCAGTTTCTCTCACAGACTCAGAAGTGCTTTAACTGTGTCACATGCTAGTCAAGTCTAAATGACCTGATGATATTCTCAGTGCATTGAAAGGTGATGTCACCTCAAAGCTATGTAAATATTTTTTTTGAAAATATCTAATTACAAGTATAACTATGTATTTTTCAACCCAGAAAGCATAACTAAAGGGTATGTAAGAGTAATTATGCTATGATCTGATTAAAGGTCCACATTGTTGCCAGAGGTGTCAGAATATTAGATTGCTATTGGATCTTTTCAAAGAATAAAACAAGGCACAAAAAGACTAAATCCCTCCTGGTAAGTCCCACAAAGAAGACAGGACCCACCTCCTACCTGATTATCATAAGCTATTTAGGGACTTGGTGCTGGAGTTTATTAAGTATGGTAATCTGCATGCAAACAGAACTGATTACCCAATCTTGATTTATATCAGCATATACAATAACTAAATAGCAATATCTAATCATTAAGAAACAAAACAAAACAAGCATGGTATTTACTGAGTCACAGAACCACACAAGAAAGAGAATTCGCCTAGTTCAATCTGCTCAAGGTTTAGGCCAGTAAGGGAAGCAAAAAGAGATTTCATAACATCTCTGGGCTGCTCCAGTGCTGAAGTACTTTCATACTGAACATTTCCTTCCTTATAGCCAGTTGCGTTTCAGCTTATGACCATTATCCCTCATCCTCCCACTGTGCACCTCGGTAAGGAGCACCATCATGCTATGCCTCACCATCCTCTTGGTAACCAACTCTTAATGTACCAGGAGACTGCAGAGCTACTCATTTCATTACAGAAGGCAATCCCATGGATCAAACATGATTGACTTAAACTGGCAAACACTTTCTTTGCATCTACAGAAGCTACTTCCAAGAAGCCTCACTCCATTATTTCCTCAGGGATAGTGGTTGACCAAGCTGCAATACTCCAGACCTTTCTTCTTGCCCTTTCAAATGGTTAACACAATAACCTTTCTCCAGTTATTGGGAGCCTCCCTCAATCCACAGTCTTTCAAAGATCACAGAGAGAAGCCTGACAATGACATCAGTTGGCTTTCCCAGTACCCTCAGGGGCATGGTGTGATTCTTGGGTTTGTCCTGGGCAGGGCCAGACGTTGGACTCTATATGATGCTTACTGGTCCCTTCCAGCTGAGGAGATTCTATGAACTCACAGAGGTCAAGAAGATATCCAAGATCAGTTATTTTCCACTCATGCCCTTCCTCCCTGAACCACATCTCTGAAAACAAAGGCTGTGAGATCTTATTCATGAAGACCAAGAAAAGGACAGGACAGAGCACCTCAGCCTTATCTGAGTCTGCTTTGACTTCTGCCACTCACCTAGCATGGAACCTAAATTTTCTACAGCCACTTACTGCTTTACTCCATCATGCTCTTCCAGAGTTTTACCTTTGCCTCCTCAACACCCTGTTGTTGCCCATCTCCTTCATTACCTTGACACATTTTTCTCCCAGACACTTTACTCACCTCACATAGCTCCTGGGGCCCTTCTCACACCTCAGGCCCTTCTGCCTGTGGCCACCCAGAAGCAACCTCACATAGAGTCAAAGACAATATGTCTGGCACAGCTTGTCTGGTCCTCTGGTCCTTTCACCTGTATTTGCTTCCATACCCCAGATCCTCCTTCCAACCTTTCTTGTAGATGGGTGTCACATTTGCTGACCTCCAATCACCTGGGACCTCCCCAGCTAACCAGGATTGATGATAAATTATGGAGAGTTGCTTGATGGAATATCCTTAATACCCTCACGTGAATCCCATCCGGACCTACAGACTTGTGAGTGCCTGAGTGGCACAGGAGGTCACTAACTACGTCCTTCTGGATTGCAGGGGCTATGTTCTGCTCCCTGTTCATGTCTACCAGCTCAGGGGGCTGAGGATTACTAGTCTTTCTGTTGAAGATGGAGGCAAAATTCTTATGGTGTTACTCATTAGAGGTTTAAAATACTTTATTTCTACTTAAGGCTGACATATGCGGGGGGGGAAATAAACTCATAGACAGTTCGCCAAATTCACACCACAGGATCAAAAATAATTCTTGCACTTCATTCCATAAGAATTCCTAATACACTATACTGTCCTCTGGAATTTTAATTAGATTTTAAAAAGAATGCAGGTATGGTGTTCAAGGACTATTTTTCATAGCAACAATTACTCAAGATGTAGTCTCCCTTATTATATCTTCTCAAGAAAGCCATTTTTTATAGCTCATCCATTTTTAATTTGATAAAGCCTCTATATTCTGTTCTCCCTTTTCATTTGACTGCTGAGTCTTCTCATAAATGTTCATTTCCTGGCAGCTAGAGCACAATGAACAGAAAAGCAAACTGCTGTTCATCTGAACAAAGACACTCCCACACAGTGGAGTATCTATGTCTGGGAGCCCTGCTATAGAAAAACACATGCCCACAGTTATTCAAAGATTCCACTTCAGCCGCAGTGCAATGCACTGGCAGACATGAATAGCCTTTCTTTTACCTTGTTTATTCAAGAACTATGATCCACTAGCCTGCTTTTAAGTATTTGATATCCTACAGTGAAGAGATTAAATTAGCCTGACACCAAATGAAAAGCTTCAGACATTATGTTGATTTTTTGGGTAAACTTACGAAACTAAAATCTGAAGGTCTTTTCCTTAGAGATTAAAAGGCCTTTGCTCTAGGATTTTATATTTATTATGCTAGTGAAGTCAATCCTATCTCTGAGAGAAACTGATTTCTTGATAGGTTCTCTCCTGCCTTGAGTGCATTTGAAAGCAAAGCAACCATCTTTCTAATTTCCATACCACTCCTCATGTAATTAATTAAGTATACAATCTAAACCAACTTCCTTTCCAAGCACATTATTGCAAATCAGTCATTTGTGAGAGAAAAACATAAAGAGAAATAGGGCTGTATTTTATATCTTGTTTAGGAAGAGTCTTTCATATTGGGAAGGTGGAAGATGGGCTATAATAATACAGCATTTAAATAAGTAAATATGCACGGGGGCACACATAGAGCACTGGTGTGCTCTCATTTCTCATGCTTCCAGTGAAAGAGGTCATGACCCTTCAGACTTTAACCTCATCACTTCCAATTTTTCATCTTCGTTTTTGGAAGAGAAATTTAACCCATCTGGTTTTCAGTTTTATGAGGTCATGAGCCATGAAAGAAAATCTAGCTTTAAAAAAAAGGAGATATATAATCTCTCTGTGTATAAGAGTAGGTTATGCAGATGTTTCTGTTATGTCAGGATCAGGACAAACTTAAAAGAGAAAAAATATTCTCTGCACAATATTATGCACTCATATGTCTACCACTGTGTATTTCTTTCTGGTTGTACTTACGCATTTCTAGTCCCTCTATCAAAACCATACACAATGGTCAACCTTAAACTCCTGCCAACACAAAGCTGTGAAAATCCTGTCTTTGATGTCATCACTGGGATATTTAGCCTGGGACATGTTAGTACTGGGATATGTTAGCACTGGGATATTGGTGCTACAATGAGGCAATAAGTTCATCAGAAGTGAAAGATAGCTACACTTCCTACTACAGCAGGGCATGAACAAGCGTCCCAGCCTGTCCTCTGCTCTATGGCAGCACCAGCCAACACTACCAGACAGAGTCAACTTATGTCTGAGTTGGACATTTCACTGATCAGTTCACACCCCCAGCAATGTATTTAATAGTGCTGGTGAAAGGCACGTTGATTTCTTTTTTTCTTAAAAACACAGCTAAAAAGTCTGCAGCCTCCCTCTCCCCAGCCACACAAGCCATAGAGCTTCAGCAACCACCCCCACACCACAGGAAACATTTTGCATACAAAAGAGTTTGTGAGATCTTTTATGGTTTTCAGCATCCACCAAAGCTAGAGAACCAACATTACAATCTCCTGAAAGACTTATAATATGGGGATACTTGGGAGTCAGATTAGTTCATAGTGTTCTATACACATAAATGATACAACAAAACTATTAAACAGCCCAACACCTTCAACAGAGGATTAACTCATATTTCACTACAAGAACACTGAACGATGCACCTGTTTCATGAACTTAAGAGGTAAAAGCTCATAATAAAATGCAACATGCAGGAATGTTTTTTCAAGCATATATTTCAAAAAACAGCAAGTTTTGAAAAATTACAACCAAAAAAATCATACATAATTCGGGAAACAATTGCTTCTAATACTATTTCTCTAATTCTCTTACAATCCAAAGGCCAATCAAGTTCTTGCGGACTGTGTCCACCTTAAGTCCTCTTCCCTTCTCCAGCACAGCAAATACACACTGAGCTGTTAATTGCAGTAACGCTAATTAAAAGACAAAACCTCATGACTACATTAACAGTGAAATTGCCAATTAGCACACAAGGTTTTCTCATTACTGCTGCTGCATGAAATGTGAAGCATGCTGTGGATAGCAGTCATAAAAATAAAAGACATTTTTAAAAAGCCAATAGGTCACATTTTCAGCTTACTTCAGAAGTTCTGCTGGAATCAGTAACTGAGAAGCTGACCTACAGGAAAGAAAGAAATTCCTACAACCTTTTGTGAAAACCACTAAAGAAAAATATTGCCATTTTCCACATATGCATTCACAATGGTTTGCAGAGGAAAGAGTACTTGCCTTGGTGTAGCCACTAGAAAATGGCTTAAAAATTTAAAGTGGCCAAAGGGTAAGATTTCAGTGCATAATTTATCCTGACTTTATACTCCACATAAGGCATCCCCACAAAGAACTAATGGATACTGAAAGCAGTCCAGGTGATCCTAGTGTCCTTTATTCTACAGAAGGAACACTTATTCTTGTGTCCTTCAGTCTCTTTCAATGACCATTTAATGAAAGTTAATCCAGATCTTCACAACCCTAGAGCTGCTCCCATAAAGTGATTGTGCTTTTCATACAGTCTGTATTTCCTCAGGTCTCTCTCCACTTTTTTCTTTTCTTTTTAAAGGTTTTTAATTCTAATGCAGAGGTCTCATGGTAAATAAAAGGGAAATACTTTCAGCATTATCTTCCTTGAGAGAACCGGAGTAGGTATTTGTTTTTCACTTGCTCCCTTTTAATCAAGCATTTTGTTGACCATAATCAATTTCTTCACTCAGGAGAAAAATGTGCAATTATCTACAATGAAGAAGGTGTGTCTAAGGAATAGGGTGGGGGGGGAAGAGAAATCAGTGGAACCATCTGTCTGACATTCCTACAACATTATAAGAGACTTGTAATTAACTGCTTGCCTACCAAAGTCTGCCAGCTTTAACTCCCCCGTGTCACTGATCAGAAGATTCTGTGGTTTCAGGTCCCTGTGCAAAATGTAACGCTGGTGGATGTAAGACAGTCCTCGCAGCAACTGAAATAAAAATAACTGAAAAAGAGGGGGACAAAAAATGACCTCTGTTAATATTTTGCATATAACCACAGGTGATTTCTTCACAATATGCAGGGTGCTTGCACATTGCGGTAACATTGTGTCAGAATTCCTCCCAAACTGGCTAACTCCCGCCCAAATTTAACACCATGAAATTTCCATCTGAAAAATACTTACTTTCCAAGGACTAAACCCAGCCTCCAAGCCCTACTATATCATAGATTCAATTTGCCTGCTTTAAAAAGAATGAGAGCAATACAACAATGTGCAGAAGGCTTGGTTTCTACCAAATTATAATTATATTCCATTTACCCACATGGCCTTAGAGATTAGGTGGTAGCCTGAAGACAGATGTGTATCTTCACTAATTATAGGAAACAACAGTACAGGGTGGATAGGGATGGGGAGATAAGGCTGGGGGATGGGACACTGAAGCTAAAACAAAGAAGAAATTAATAGTATAACAATAATGCCTGTGTACCCAAGGAAATCTGCAAGTACAATAGATGTTATCCTTCGAAGTTTATTTTAATGGGAGCTTCTTATGTATTTTTCACGAGGAAATAATAACTCTCACTGACCTAAAGATGACTTTTGAAACTTACTTGCAATAGTCTTTAAGGTAAATTTAGACAGAAACCTAACTCACCCTCTCCTGGTTTCTTAGAGTCCTTCCCTGAGCTCTATAAACACCCTTAAAACTAAGCATTACTATTGTGTATTTTGTAATTTACAATTATGAACAAAGAGCTGCATGAAGAAAATCTTTTGTCCTTCCCTTTTCATCTCCCCCATGCATCGTTCCCCCGCATCCTTTCAGACGCTTGCTGTGATAGGCTGTGTTAACCTTCACGGGTTTTGTCAGTACAAAGAGTGAATGAACTCCCAGGAGTTTTCTTTGCAGTTATGAAGAACCTATCCTAATGTAGAGACCCTTCCCATTGCCTGAAATATTTTAAGAAATACTTCAGTTTCTAAATGGGAACACAAAATTCCCTTCCAAAGCTAAACATGGAGGATTCAAGAGCAGATACGGACTTTGTGCCTCACAGCTCAGAGGACAGTGAAACGTGCTCTCTAGGAAGATGTGGAAACCACACCAAAGATTTGGGAAAAGTCAGGCAGACGAGAATTTCTAATTAACTTGCAACACAAGTATCCTATTTAGTGATTACTGAAGTGAAGAGACACTATAAAAAGGGTTACAAAATCTGATTATAGAAGAGCATAAAGGCTGACATGAAAGAAACAGAAATGTCATGTTACTGAAGTTGAAATGAATTTAATTGCATTTCATTTTTTCCCTGAGTGCAGACACAATACACTCTGTGTTTAGCTATTTAGCCAGGGCACAAAGAGCCATATCAATCACCTTCTTGCCAGGGTTGGGTCTAACAATGTGCTGAGGAAACCTAAGAGTAAAATACTGAAAAACAAAGAATAGCAGGAAAGTCATAAGTAACATGCACATTCCTTTTTGAATTGTGGTTAAAGTGGAATTCATGGTACATAAAAACTATTTTAATAAGAGCAAGAAGCAGAAATGGCTTTCATTACAGCCTGAAAATATCAATTAAATTCTATTAAATTACTTCAAAATAATGTATTTTTTAAAATAAAAAGACGGGCAAAATAACCAGTTTGCTAGGCTAAGTCAATGGCATTTAACTTCAAACATTGTTTTTAAATATGCAAAGAAATTTCAATTATCATGGTAGCTTACAGCACTGTAATCTTTGTAGTAACTCAAAATATATTTATTAAAGTCTTTCACTTGGCTTTAGTGGAAAGAGTCAAGTGATTTGACACGATGTGCTAAAAAAAATGCCCAACAACTTCACAGCTAAACAGAATAAACATCTGCTCCTGAGGACAGCTTTGGAATGTAGTTTTATTCCAAACTTGTAGACATGCTGTACTCATTAAGTACTTCCACAAAAGTTAATTAATTCACTCTCACCTCCTTCGAGGAAGATGATGAACGAGAAGGGGGAAAGAAAACCTTTCTGAATTCATTACAGGGTATTTTGCTGCTTTCTCTTCTTCTCCTCCCCTTTGTTTCCCCAGCTTTCCTGGTGTTTTCATGAGTCTGGGTGAGTGTGCAACTTTAAATTTCTGAATTCATTACAGGGTAAACTCAGATATTGTTTTGCTGATTTCTCTTCTTCTCTTCCCCTTTGTTTTTATTTGTCAATATTAAATGTGAAAAGATTTACGTGAACACAAGCCTAACATCTGGCAGCAAAGCATTCTGCAAACCACAGGCCCCTGTGTGATTGGTTGGGATGAGAAAACACCAAGGGAGGCCTCTCCATTTCCAGTGGTTCCCCACTCCACATAAAGAAAAGATGAATTTTAAAAAACTATTTCTGATTTCTCACAAAGCACTTCTGCCCTCTCACAGTCAAGTTCCCTCTCCTGATCTTGAGAAAAGCTTTCTCCAAGAAACTCGTTCCCTTTCCAGACTATCTGCATTACCTTCACAAGGACAAAAATGACTCCTAGGTGAGGTACCATCAATCCTTACCCATAAACCCACTCTGAAATCAACAAACCCCCTCTCATGGTCATCTCACTTGCTCCTTCCTCCACCTCACTCAATTCCAATCACCATGAAAGCTCAGCCTGGGGCTTTTGCAGGGGGTTTTGAACAAGCAGCTGAACTGCCTTTTTCCAAGGCTCCAGGATGGCAGCCCTGCAGACCAGAGGACAACTCTAAAAGGAGTCAATGGCAAATCCAATATGTATTTCAACAGGTTGGTTATGATGGTAAAAACAACACAGATTTGTAGCTCTTTAGCTTTTATGTTGGTAATTTTAATATTTGCATGGTCATACACAAGGCTTTATAGGTACTGAATAGCCTGCGATAAACAAACTAAGGCATTATTAAGTAAGAAATTGTATGTGTACAGTTTCTAGCTTATTAGTAAAAACAAAGGTTTTGGTAATAAAATAGGCTCACAAAATGTCAAAGGTCATTGTGGTGAGAGTTGAAAAAGACAGAAAACAGGACAGGGATTTGTCCCTAGAAGTCAGGTTTTCAGCAAAGCTTAACATTAGGAAGCTCAAGACTTTATGTTCAGACAAAAAACGTAACACTTGTGGCTTCAACTCTTGCTTATTTATTATAGCCATTAAAAATTACCTTTTTTCCCCTGACTGTTACGCAGCTCTCACTTTAATGAGCAACATATTTTAATGAAGACTTTTCATTGTCAGTGAGAAAAATGCATGCAGGTCAAAGCTAACTCAGGGTTTATGGACTGTGATATTAAAAGAACATTAGCAGTACTTAAAACTTACAAGAGAAAGCCCTCAACTCCACAAAGGGGTTAGTACCTAAATAGTCCTCCAAGTGTAATGCTTGGATAGCCATTTGAACTATATGCAACATTTGACCAAATGCCTGTAGTAGTTATAAAATACTATGTTTTCTGAGAAACTTGTAGCTGTCTGGATGAACAGCCCAGCTTTCCTGGTGTTTTCATGAGTCTGGGTGAGTGTACAACTTCAAGCCTTACATGCAGGCATCCAATGGCTGCCTGGTGGCCCACGTGCTGCAGAATGCTTTACTATCTGCTGGCCTCTGAACAAGCTTATAAGTTAGACACTGACACAAGCCATGCAAAACACATCTAAAGGGTGGGATTGAGAGCAGCTGACACTGTCTGACTTAGGTGCAGAAACCTCTTTCCAGCCTAACGATAAAAGGGAACACATGTACAAGTCACGTGTGTCAAGTACTCAGATGACTCCATACAGTTGCCCTCCATTCCCACAGATGGTAGAGAGTTTCTGGCAAAGGATACTGGGGTAAGTGAAAAGCAGAAATTCACAACGTGCCTGGGGAGATTCTCCAGAAAATGTACCATTTTCACACACTGAGGCACTGAGGACCCCAATGACAGAAAGGATGCTTGCCAAGAGGACAGTATAATGATGCCTGTGGGGGGCTTTTTTAAGTCTCCGTGATGGCACAAAGGGATTTCTAAACTATTTTCTGCGTTTCGCTCCCTTAATTCATGTTGTATTGTGGGAATAGGAGACTTGGCCCTAGATACAGAAGTAGAAAGCTACACAGAACTAGAAAGCTACAAAGAACTTAGTTTGCAGAAGATGCACAAAACTCTTGGTTCTGCTCTCTTGAAAGTGAAAGACTGCAAAAAAAGCTGAGATAATCTGGACAAGGAGATAACATTATTTCAGAAGAAAGCTGAAAGCAAGCCTGAATTAATGTGTCTTTCCTTTAGCAAGCTTGTACTGCTCTATTGGTTACTTTTGAAAAACAATACACAATACCACACAAGTTTTATTATCACCCATCACTGATTACACAAATGCTCCTGCTTGCTCTGTGTATCAAAGCACACTGTCTGGGTATCGCACAATCATCTGAATTCCCAAGTGTGTATTCAGCATCAATCAAATCGTATTCAGTTTTAATAGGCCATCAAATCTAAAAATACCAGAGGAAGAAACCAAACTTGGGACATCCCATCTCAAGCTTGCAACCAGTGAAGTTCTCCCTATCATCCAGAGGATAGTATAGGCTTATGTAAATTATTTGACTGTTTAAAAAGGCAAAAGGAGGTAATAAATCACTACAGTGCCATCTCACAGCCTTGGAAATAAAAGCAACCAAACACATTACTCAGTTCTGTTTGGGTTAACTAGACCCAAAGACTAGGGAGTTTTAGAACTACTTGTTTTAAAACATTAACATAAGAAAAAACTACCTGGTAATACGTACTATCACAGAAGCAATGAGAAATCTCCCTCTGTGACTTCTGCTAGCATGTCAAAAGCTCATCAAGCACAATCTTTTTTAATCACTCTTGGTTTGCTGTTCATTTCCATCTTTTCAACCAGGATAATAACCATGAGATAAAATCCAACTTTTCACTTCTAACTATGTCCTGGGGAAATACTGTCCTTTTTAGGTCATAGCTTTGTAGGCTCTGTTGCTTAAATTGTCAGAAGAAGAAGTTCCAGGAACAAAGCATTGACTGGAGACAAATTTGCATCCCTACGAATAAGTAAAATCTGAAAAAACCTATTAGCTGTTTGAATCTGCAGGATTTCCAGGATCATAATCAGTTTTATCTCACTAAAAGGCTTCTCCTATCTGACTTCCCTGGAATCAGCTGAGTTCTCTCCAAAAGAATTTTAAAATAATTCACTCTAAAATGCATTTATAAAGGCTTCTAACTTGCTCCTGCATTCCTTACACAAGTGTCTTACCAAAGGCAATGTCACACAGAAATACATATGATACAGCCACCAGCAATGTGCATCACAGCATTGCTTAAAACAATATATATACAGATTTTTTTCACTTATTTGCAGCAGAACTGCAAAGAAAAGAGATTGGAATGTGTTCATTTGCTAACTTCCATTCTCTTTGATGCCTTTTAATCATTTTTTGTCCCCTCTGGGTACTACTACAGTCATTTGCAATGAGGAAGGTGTGCTTAATTAACTGAGTATAAAGACAGTCCCTTATGATCAGTTATAGTCATCTGCTAATGTTCAGTAAGTGGAAGACTCAGGTTTTTTTCTTCTGAATGGCAAAAGTAAGAATAAATTCAGTATAATTGAATCTGCTTTTTTAACTTTCATCAACTCACTTCCATGATAAACTAGGTCAGAGTGGCAATTGTTGCCTCACTGATTTAAAAAATTTTAGTGTTCTCTTTCTCCCTACAATATATATGTTTTCTTGCCATATGTGAATCATGAAGATCATACAGACAATAAATTACAAGTGCACTTATGAAAGTGACATTCTTCTAGCATGAATTTTAACACAGTAATGAAGATTCTGCATTAACTGTTCACAGTTGTGCATATTATCAAATCATTAAGTGACAAGACTGACATGAAGTAGAGTGAAATGCTGATGCCATATTTAATGCCTGATAACTAAAAAGTCTAATTTAAATAATCAATTCTCAATGCCATGTGTAAAAGACGACCTTAATTTGGCATAACATTATTCTGTCTGCTGCACACCTGCTTGTTCACTGAATGAGGAATGAAAAATAGCGACTTCTCAACCACGTTGAACAGCATTGCTTCTTACTTAACATATCTGCTGAAATACACTTTTAATTCAACTTCACATCGCCAGCATGACCAATTTTAGTGATTAGAAGTGAGATTTCAAAAGCATGACATTAGTTAGATTTGCTTCCAGTAACAACAGATAAAATTAAAAGGACCACCACGGCAGGTTTTCACCTCAGAGTTAAAGACTGTTTTCTGCAAATCCCAGTGAGTCAATGACATGAAAATTCATCACAGCTGGATCTATTTCCAGATTTTAACTGCCCACTTCCTGTGCACCTAAGTCTATGGCACTCAACCTCCTGGTGGGACACCTCTAGTTACAGACAGGTGCTCACAGGCCGCAGCTTTCCCCACATCATGTGACACGTATTTGTCACATAGGGATGCAGGACTGGCCGTGTATCCAATGTATGTCTCCCCACAGAAAAAGGGGGAACGAAAACCTCCTGTCCATGCTACAGATGTTGATACAATCACACAATGGAAAGAAAACAGAAACATGCTAGGGAAGCCTACATTGTTAACACAACTGCAACCTAAAACCCAAAGCATTTTTATCCTACTTTTCAGATACTATGCTTTTCTAACAAGCACATGGGTTTGTATCTTACTAATAATAAATGCAGCTACTGCTTAGCAAGAGCCAGTATGCAATGCTCTGCTACTGCCAAAGTTCAAGCAGCTTCACTTAAGTGCAGTAAGCCTCACATGGATAGGACACAGGAGCTGCCTAATCCTTGCATGTTCTGAATGCTTCCCACCCCTTTGTGCTTCAGATCATCCTAAACCTGTCATCAGTTCAGTGATAAATATTCATGCTTACAGAAGAAATCAGATGACAACTACCCTATGGCTTTGACTCAGATTATTAGTTTTCACATTAGTGATTAAACACCAAAATTACTCATCTGACAAAAACAGATTCAACTTTAAAAACTGCAACCATTAGTTAAGGACAATGTTCACAGTGCTGCAGTACGGAGAGGAATACATGAATACCATAAATGACTAAGTGCCAGAGATTTCAGATAATATCAGATAACAATCAGTGTATTTCAATATTTTCAATACAATGTGGTAGAGAACAGCATTAAATCCTTGGTTTAATAAATCCAATATTTTTATAATATGGGGGGTTTTTTTAACTGTATAGTTGCTACAAAGTTGACTGACCTCTTCTTGAGCATTCAGCACCGAAAAATGTTGCAGCATCCCATTATGTCTCACTAATATCTATTTCATTCCTTTTTAAATATTTTTTTAAAGTTTTAAGACAAACTAATTACATTTTTTTTGGTGAAACATAAGCATTTTTTACAGAGATTATTGGGCTACCCTAGGGAAACTTAGTACCCAAATTCCAATCCACATTTTTCCATATAGCCTGACTCAGTATTACAGTGATAAAACGCATTTTGAAAGGTTGTGGCAGGGGTAGGGCTTAGTTAGTTGAGGTTTTGCTTCAAAAATATCCACCCATTATGCACAAAAGACTGCTGTGCCCTGCTTCCTAGGAGAAAGGAAGGCTCAAAAGTGAGATGGGTAAGAGCTGAAGTCTTGAAAAGCTCCTGGGAGAAGGCTAAATATTCTTGTTCCCTGCATGCAAAGCTCAACAAGAGGGTCTGCCTGTTTCTTATCACTTTTTAGCCCTAGGAAGAAAAAAGGTGCCCAGGGAGAAGAACAAATCAGTGCAGCAATATTAGATAGAATAAGAACAAACTGGAAGTTCCTTCCCCCTCTGGTCACAGCAGACTACAGCAGGCTTCCAAGTTGCCTGAAGTGAGAGATTTTGAGAGTGATTAAGAGACAGGGACAGCTTTTCTCTGGTTGACAACCCATTGTCATTCAGGCTGGTGTTGCATGGATTAAGGAACAGTGGGTCAGAAGCAAGTGCCTTTTTATATTGCCAAAGATGGGGTTTTTTCTGTCAAATGCTCACACAAATCAATATTACCTCTAACACTGCAAGTAGAAGAAAAAAGGCAGAGAGAAAAAAAAATTCAGGATGCTTTTCTCAAAAGTCTACAGCTATCTCAAGGCTGCACCACTAATTAAGAAGCAAATCAGCTTTCATTAATAGATTTATTTTTAAGGCAGGGATGCAAACAAGCAATGCAGGCATGACAGATGCAAGTCTTTGCTCCACTTATTCTACCAGTAATAGGAGTTACAGTAAACAAACTCAACTAGAAAATAAATGCATCAAGGCATAAAGATGAATTTATGTGCATTACTGGGAATGTAATAACATGGAATAAAAGTTAAAATAAAGGTGATGCTTCAAAGATTAGAAGAAGCTAAGAACAGTTACATTTTCACAGGACATGCTGAAATGCACAAATAAAAAGATACTTAAAAATTAAATTATGAATTTACAAAATGAGAGCCATTTATGGACAGCTGCAAACAAAGGCTCAGGAGAACCAAGAAGGTAAGACAAAAGACTGGTGGAAATAGTTCTGTACCAGATGGAAAGGGACATAAATCAGAATGAAGATCATAACAAAAAAAAAAAAAAAAAATCACTGGTAGGGTCAACTAGTTGCTCTGACCCATTAGAGTTCCTCCTGTAGGAAGCAATCCAGATGTTCCAGTTGAGCATGGACTATCTCTAAAGGCTGCAACAGCTGTAGGGAAGAATGCCAGGAGTATGGATTTCAGTCTGGGCCAGGAGGAACAGCATGGGGAGAGTCAGGAGCAAATCTTGTACCTCAGTTTGCCACAGCACATTTTGCATCTTGGCAAGTCCCACAGGACACACATATAAATCAATTCCTATTTCCAGTCATGGACAAGGCTGCAGCAGTAGCTTCCAGCAGAAACATAATTATATGTGGGGCCATGTATTTAAGATTTATTGCTTGGCTTCAGTTGTGGAAAAACTGAGAAAGACATCTCTAAAACCAGACAAGAGAAGATGAGGCCATGCCTACTACACAGGGACTTATTAACTGATTACCTTTCCTCTCAACATCTCTAACTATAACACCATACACAGTATATTAGTATACAGTTATAAGTAAGTGGTAGGCATGCAAGTTTGTTAGCTACCAAAGGTGTAAATAATTGTGTATTTGTAGCTAATGTATTTTGCAGAATATATGGACTGAAATAACTGCTTTATGCCAATTTCCCTTCCAGCTGATGAAGATGTTTCAGGTACCTAACCACGTTTATGTCATCAGGATAACTGGTTTAACATTATCAGGGATAGGCATTTTTAAAACAACATCTCAGCTTCACACACAAATTCCTTGAAGGGAATTTAAAGCCTGATGTTATTTGTAAGACTTGTGCCTCCATCCATGAATTAGAAAATCCTGAAATCATTATGTGTCAATACATAAAATTATAAATACATACCAATAAAAATGCTAAACCTAATACTTTGGGAAGCAATATTGTTTTATTCGCCTAAGCATATTGTCCCCTGACTTCTACAACTGTCAGCTGAGACATTCTTCTTTATACTTCCACATCTTATAACATCCTGCTTAGTCTTTATCTAAAATAGTTAAGTGACAGCGAATAGCCTATTTAAAACCACAAAGAAAGGCAGTGTCAAACACAACACCTGAGGGCACAGCAATATGTGTGTCCATCAAAGTAATTTGGATTTTTATTCTATTTACAATTCTTCATTTAAAAGTAAGCCTGAGGGAACAAGCATTGTCTTTAGCTTGCAAATACGGAGAAAACTCAGAAATATAATTAGGCTGAAGATACTCTATAGAAACTAAGATGTAAGTAAATAATGTTTTTCCTTCTGCCTTCCTATAAAATACTGTTTTACAAGAACTACTGTACATATTCTTTGGAAAAAGAAAGATGTGTGATTATTTGGGTTTGTATTTATAATAACTGGCAACAAGCCAGAAAGGAATATCCATCAATAGGCAATACTTTCCTCAAGAACAAAATTAAATGGCAGGGGGTCTTTTGTCATACTGAGAGAGCATCAATGGCTTAATCCCACAGGTTAGCACCAGAGAGCCAAGACTAATTTATTGCTACTGGAATATAATTGCTCAACTGGAAGCTTTTTAAGTGGATTTAGGGATCACATAACCACTGATTCTGAACAAACACTGTCCAAAAGTCTGACTAAAAGTGAAATTACTGAAGAACCTCTAGAAAGGAGGGGCTGGCAGCAAGAGAAGGCTAATTAATATGGCTCAGCTCAACCCTTAGAAATCAGCTGTGGATCCAAACAGACGACTTTGTCCAGAAGCTAAAACCAAAACAGGTGGCAAAGTCTCAGATCCCCACGTGCATAATTCAACAAACTGAGTACAGCACAACAAAGCATTAAAATGAAATGGTTATGAAACAACCATCTTACATCCTCTGAAATAAAAGAGCAGAACAGGCTTTTAGTTTGGCATGCTGATGAAGGTCTGGGAATTTTTAGCATATGTGACTAGGTTTCTGTCCTCCCAGCTAAAGAAATCACTCTCTTGGGATATTTTTCACTCAGCTTTGAGAGCAGGTATTGCACTGAAAATCCCAAGCAGGCTGATTCACTCACTAAAATGGTAGGACCTCAAATTGTCATGCCTGGTTTTAATAATTACTGTGCAGTTAAGGCTAGCCTTTGCTGCCAGCCTGGCAAGAGAATCTACCAAATATATATAACTGATTTTCATCAGTATTATTTAAGAGGAAAAAAAGTTAATTGTTCAACGGGATTGCTCATGTTTCATCTGTGGATTGAAGTTTCATCTGCTCCAACTTCCAATCTTTTTTCATACTCTTCATCCCTGCTGATTTTATTTTTATAAATAATCCATTGGGACTTTAAAAAATTTGAACCAGCAGTACATCAGGATTCTATACTTAGCTACTCAAATAAATATTTCTAATGTGTCTATAAGCATCAAAAATGTTGCTAAGCACTGTTAGATGGTACAGATAGCCACAGGAATACATGCAGCAAAATCTAAAAGGGAAATGCTGCTGCTGCAGTTCCCTCTGAGGCTCCTGTTTTAAGAGACAGGTTTCTCAGAATTTGGAGGAATGATGATGCACTAGCAAGCCCAGCTATCTGTCTATATCCATCCTGCTCAAAGACAAGCTCACTGGGCCCTGATATGATGAAATAAAAGTACAGCTATGTGAATTATGGCACCTTTTTTAGCAGGGAACAATTACAGCCACATCAACTACTGCATATCAGAACTTGAGCTACACAGCACTGCAGCCTTGGAGTAAGACTTAGAAATCTGAAGCAGCACAAAGAACTTTCAAAGCCAGTCTTCATTTAATCCAAAACTCAGAGAAATGAATGTAAAAGTATCCACACAGGGAAATGAAACACAGCCCCCTGGTTTTAACAAGCACATTCAACACCTGAAACTCTGCTTAGGAAACTGAGCAGTGAAGAATGCTCAGAAGTTTTAGGGGTTGAAAAGCAGGTCCTACCTCACCCCCTTTACTGCCACACTCACGGAGCCCTGTGAAGCTGGTAATGGGAGGAGACCCTGTCCATGCTAGTGAAATGTCTCAGTGACAGACATTACAGGGATACTATCTTGCAGCATACACACCATGTGTTTTCAAAAATAACTTTTGTTCTTTTTTTTTTTTTTGCCAAATATATGCACTAAGGAGGAATTTTCCTTGGTTTTGCAGATGGCAGTAATTCTAATCTAAATTCATATGTTGTAGATGCCACTTTTCATTCAAAGAACACAGAAAATTAATGAAGCTACATGATGTGCAACAATGATCAGCTACTGGAGAAGAAAAAAATACAGCCTCCTTTTAAAATAATTTTTTTTTTTTTTTAAACCAAACAGGCCTTCTGACTTTTCCAGAAAAGAGACAGAGTTTTCATGAACTTCTGCATTTCAGTAAGTTAAATACTGGAATAAAGTTCTCAGTATGACAAGTGAAGACTTAAACACTTCCAAAGTAGAACAACAATGGGAAAGATGTCAAAGTGCAAGACAAGTGTAACAAATATCATCTGAGTTATCTATACACACACGACACATTCTGCATGTCTCGTTGGCTTCCATTTGATGCTAAAATCATTTGGCTGACTTCCCAAATAGTAACTGGATCAAGTCTCTACTCATCTATCTTTCCATCAAATCCCTAATAAACTCTCTCTTTCTTGCGTGATGACTCTCAGTACCTACCTTAGAAGGAAAAAAATTTCCGAAGTGAGATCAGCTATAAAAATGCTGATCTGATCCACGCAAGCAAGCAAAAAGGTTAGGGAAGATTTTATATGTCCATATAAAAAGCAGTACAATTCAGCTAATACAATTAATTACACTTCCCTTAAACTTGGTGAACCCACACTGACTTACCTAACTGCAGATCTAGCACTGACAGCCTAAAGCATATTTACCCTGGGGTTTTAGGGCAGTATTGTCTTAAGAGCAAGTGTTCGAATGGAGGGGAGGGATTACCAACACTGTTAACAGCATTCACTAATATATTTTGGCTCTGAGTCAATTTTAAAAATTTCAGAAGTTCTGTTGTGGGTATGCTCAAATACTCAAATACTTGAATTTGTAATTAGTTTTAAAGAAAACAAATACTTAAAAATACAGTTCATATGCCAGTCATTTTCCCTTTAGCTAGCAATCAGTTTCTATGAAACAACTGGCATGACATTTTTTGCAAAGTTACTGCTACTGCATTTGCCTTGAATGTGTGCTCTTTTTGACTCTTACCTTCACATTCTCTGGATGAAGCCCTCCAGGGTGTTTGTCCATGTACTGACATAAATCAGTGTGCTAAAAGAAAGTCAGATGGAGAAAACTGTATTAATATCTGTATGACTGCAGCAGTAAATACTCCTCTACTTAGGAGTGGACAGAAAAATGGAAAATAAGATTTTTTTTTTCAGCCACACATGTGCAAACACACACACGTACGTTTACACTAATTTTATTTAACAGCTTTGATAACTGATATGAATACTTAACAAATGCAAATTAGTATTTTTTCTAACACCCTGCATTTGGTAGAATAATTACCTGAATTTTAATATAATTCTAAAACTTGTAAGTACAGTATCACCATCAACACCACAAAGATTATATCTAGACAGAGGACGAAGAACCTAAAGGGAGAATCTCACATTCAGCTCTCATTGTTCACATTAAAACATTGCCTTTTAAATATAATTTTATAGTGATTCTTGATTAAGATGGCGTAAAGGTTTAGAAAATAAAGCTGAAAGGCACTGCATATCAGAGTACTGAATGATACTTTCCAGCTCAAAAAGAAGCACATATTAAGGACATGTACAGCCATTAAATACAGATACTTTAGGAAAGAGCTTCATGGAAAATTCAAATCTAAGTTTTCACTTAATTTTCTATATTCACTTCATTCTCCTATATTTCCAGCAAAAATAGCAGAAAATCTCTTCAGAAAAAAAAAAAGAAGGCTTACAATGTATAGATGAGTGTTATTTTTAATATATAAATATTTATAGCTTTTACTATGGAAACACTTTTCTCTGAATTCTTCTCTTACATTTCTACACGTCAGCAGCATGGTTTCAGTCAAGTGGCATATTGCTTCTCTGATGTGCTTGCACAACTCAGCTTCTGGAATTATGTTCAAAATAAAAAAGCAAAAATATGCACTTGATTAACCAGCAAATACTCAGAGACAGACGCTGCCTTCCACATCTGGTTTCTGAACACATCTGGTAAAAATCACCCAACATTCCTTGAAAAGCTACTTGGCAATACCTGCCTCACATACACAACAGCCCAACTAAATACAGGGAGTTTTCAAAGTGAGAGTTTTGGACAAAAGTTGCCTTCCACATAGCAGAATGGTCTCTCTGAGCAACATTTCCCAAACCAGGAGGCATTCTTTAGTTCTCTTTTGCAGATTTATAGAGATACATCGGAGAGTTCACACCCAAGACACAAATTTTTTTCTAGCCACAATCATCTGAAAATCGCTTCTGAAATCACAAACTACAAAAACACACTGTGCATGTAGAATTAACATTGCAAAGACATAAGATGCACAGGATGATTAGGCTCTGCACTAGCAAAACTATTTTCAGGAATTCCTACATGGCTTCAAGAGAGTGAGAGCCCTGACTGCAGGAAATTGCTTGAATCCCAAAATGAACAGCATGTGTATCACAAGGGCAGAGGGCACACTCAAACAGGGAAACCACACTAAATACAACAAAACAGAGATTATTCCAAAATGCAAGATACAGCCAGAAACTCTTCAATTTATAGTTTACAAATTAGAATGCATTTACAGAGAAAATTTAAAGATAAATTTAAAATATTCTACCAGTGAATTGTTAGTATCAAAGAAGTGCATTTTGCATAAAGAATCTTAAGTTTAAAGACTTATTCCTCATTTCTGTAACATCTTTAGCCTTAATGTACATATTCCTCTTCCATTCTCCCAGTTAGTTTTCTGGGTCTGCATAAATAAACCATGCCACAAATGTACCAGTCACCCTTCAGTATGCATCACCACATTGTACATTTTTGTCTTGTTTACTGTATCAACACCAAGAAAACACGCTTAAACAAGGTTGTTGGCTAACCTTGTCATTTGTTTTGATAAACTAACAGTACTAATCCCAGCACAAGAGTCTGCCTTAACATCAGCTGAAACACCATTACTACAAGTGATGTCTAGTGTCAAATAAGACATTTGTGGGAATCCACTCATTTTAATGGGTTATCTGTTATTGAAGAGAAATGTCAGTCTTTGAATAGTGCTAGCACCTGCAGTACTCAAGGGAAGTTTAAAAACAAGCAGGACATTTCACTTTAGAAAGCCCATTAGGGTGGCCAGGGAAGCACTGTCCCATCCTCAGATGCAGCCATCGCAGCCCCTGAGCACGGCACTCTCCCTCGCGTGGGCTGGCTCAAGGAATGATCATTTCCCCCCAGCTCAGTCTTTCAGCCTTTGTGAGCGACAGATAACCTGGTAGGTGGGAAGTTCATTGCCTCCTTCGTCTTCTATTGATTTCTACAATTTGCAACTGGTCAGCTGACAGAAACCAGATCAGAGGAAGACAAACCCAGTGTTGCTTCTGAAGGCCCCTTCCTGAAGCCCCACCACACCAGCTGCGCAGTAACTGCATATTTTTATTCACCAAAAGCTTTTCATCCTATTCAGAGTCACAACACTAGGAATAGCAGTAAGTCATATTTTTTATTTCCAATATACTTGTAATAAATGGTAAAGATAACGACATTTTCTCATATTTCAGCTACCATTTGGATGCATTTTCTCCATACAGAAACATCAATGACAATGTGTTTGTGTTATCCATCATTATTCTTCCTAACCCGAGGAACTACAACTGGGAGCCTGATATAACCTTCTGCCATCAGTTTAACCATCAAAACCTTCAAAAACTGACTGAACACATCTACCTAAAATTCAATGTAAGCAGCAATTTCCTCAGAATCCTGGAAACCTTACAGAGTCAATTGTGCTGCAGTCTCTTGGCATTTTTTTCCTTACACACACACACTACAGACACAGAGGAATCTCTACCAAATCTTCATTCAGATGGGGAAGAGAAACTGAATGCCTGTTCTGTTCAAATCTTTCAACAGTTTGCTTTCATAAAACTGAGAGTCCTTCTCATGAAAAGTAACGAAACATTATGGTAAGAACTGTGGAAGCAACCTAAAATGTTAGAGCACATTGCTCCCCACTTTAAAAAAAAAGAAGGTGGCAGCAAAGCAATGGCAGCATCAGCTGCTCCTCTTTTCCCAAGGTAGGGACTCAATGCACATTGAATTAAACATTAGTACAGCCAGGAAAACTGACAGTGCTGCAGAGACAGCTCTTTCTAAACCTGTTTTCCCTTTTGGCAGCCAAACTGTCTGCTCCAGTGCTTGTGTGCACAACTGACATTGAAGAAGACAACATGAATGCAAGTTTCAGGAAAGCATTAGAAAAGAAAACAAGAGAGCAAGCTGGATGAAAGCAGTTTTCTAATGGTATTCCATGAAATTTGTACCATATAGATGAATGGAGTCCTTTTCTTCATGTCGTATTTCAAGGTGGAAAATAACATGCTTTCCCAAGTGGAAGAGTGGCTGCAAATACAGTCTACCCATACTCTGACACTGAAATCTTTCCTGCAGTCACCACTCTGATCTAATAAAATACATACCCTGAAGGAAAACTCAAGATACAATTACATATTGGCAATAACATAAAACTATACTGAAACAAGGATCAAACACAAGAAACAGACCAACCAATACACCTTTTACAGTCCATTCTGCACTGTCTCAGAGGATGAGGGCACCTCACAGGGAAGCAGTATACACCAGGAATGCAGTACAGAGACTTCCAAGTAATTGCACACATTCTGATCCCAAGTGGACCTGGCTAGACCAATTCTGCTTTGAGCTAGATTTTAACAGCTCTATCAGCCATACTGTTAATCCCCAACACACAAAAATCACCAAAGTAATACCATGCTGACAGAACATTTGATATTTTAGTTTAAGTTCAAAATCACATTAGTTCCTGCTCTTTACACTCCACCAGTTTACCCACGCCTATATGTACAAATATTTTATTAGCACTCCTCTGCTCATAATAGCTACACAAAAAACAATGAACAGAGATAAATCAAGTTTCTGTAGAGAAGAACTCTACAGAAAAAGCTAGGAAAGTCCAGAATTAATGGGGTTTATCCAACCTTCTATTTGTTTCCCCATTAAATGCACATTATGATAACTCTTAAAAGGTGTAATGTAATCACATACTTTTTTTCCTTCCCAGGATTAGACATACTCATTGAACAGAATAGGAGACACTTGATTAAAAAATAGCTGTGCTGTTTTATGGTTGGGAGGTTTTTTTTTATTCTCAAATAGCTTGCAGTGTCTGGCTTTTTTACTACTTTGAAGACAGAAATAACCTCACAGGTTTTTCTACCCTGCTTATCACTATGCTACTGACACACTTTACAACCATAGAATAATTTCATAGCAGTGCACAGGACATAAGGCATTACTTCCTTTTATCAGACAGGGAATTGAACCAAAGACAAAAAAAAATCCTAAAAATCACTGATCTGGGCAATTCTAGTCAAAGAACGTTGGTTTTAACTTTTCAGAGTATTTGGCACTATTTAGCCTTCTGTGTTTTGACTGACTGTGGTGGTAATGAAAGATATTCTGGTGTACACATGCATCCTTCACCCACACACACACCCTCTTCCTATTCTCTGTCTGATGGACAAGGTGGTTTGTCCTAAGCTAAGAACACCAGGTGGGCATTGCAGAAGGAATTGTCTGGATGCTCGCATTCCAGAGATGGGGAAGCTGATATGTTGTTATTGACTTTGGTGCACACTGGCTTGAAAAAGAGTATAAAATGCACTGGTAATATTTAAATACATAATAACAATAAATCTAATCATAATCATCCACCTAATCATTGTGTCCTTTTCATGCCTGGCTGAAAGCCTGGTCTCAACTACTCTGCAACACTGGCTTCAGTTACAGCTGTAAATGTGTGATGCTTTTGCAAAGGAGACTGAGAATTTCATGCTGAATAGCAGAAATCTGTCATATCAGAATTGTGATGATAGCACTTTCTGCTGGTGATGACAATTCTCAATACAGCAGGGATGGAACCCAGTTCTCTACACCAGTATTACCTGACTTGAAATGATACTTCAAATGAGGCAGGAACCTCAGAAGATGCCCTAGCTCCCACATTCACAAAAAATGAGAGAAATTCAACAACAACCACATGCCTTCACCAGAAAATCCTCTGCAGAGCTGCATAACAAATGTTTCCACAAGGATGAAAAAAGGAGATTGCCCAGGCCATCTTTATCTTGGTGTACTTCAATTTTAAGAGCTTCACTTTTCCACTTCACTAACAAAACAATGTTTTGTGCAAAACTTGTTATGCTTTAAGTGAACCACTTGATCTCTTCTCTCACTACTGGCTTACCCAGAAACAATTTCACTTGCTCAGAACTGAATAACTACAATATTTGAAGTGAGAAACTAAAGACAAATCTTTGAGATGAGAGGGGGAATCTTCAAAGATAGCTCTTAAGTACAATTTATGATTTTTCTGAAGCTTATCACTTGACTAGATTTTGGATGATTTTCAAAATAATAGCCCAACGCTATGCACAGAACAAAGACTACCCATCCCCTAAATGCCAAATCCATACTGTACAGCTGGAATATTTACAATAAGGATCCTCCAGATATAGGTTCAAGATGTGTTTGCCATTTTGGCTGAAAGTAAAAGCAAATATAGACAACCTGAGACAGACTTTGGCATTTTTTGCCTTCAAATAATGGTATTTCACTGCTGCGTGCCATAGAATCACTGCTCCAGGGCTGCACCTTGACTTCAGGGCTCTGGCACACACAGCTACACCTCCTTGAGAAGGCCCTGTGCAGCTTTTTTGTTACCTTCTCTCGATGCGTTAAAACACAAACCCTTTCAGTGCGTGTCTCAAGTAACAAGGCCTTCATTAAGAAACTCCTGACCCTTCCTGGGCTTGATGGCACAATTTCTGCATAGACCAGAGACTGCACAATGCTTCCTAGGACAGGGGATTAAAAACTCATGCTCAGCAATGCTGGTTCAGTGAGTCTCGTTTCCGAACTGAATGTAGAAGCACATCAGCCAATGCCTTTTTTTGACCCAAACTTTAATTAATTGCAAATATTTTCCTCCCTGTGATGAAGACAAGTATAACAACTCCTACAGGTAGCTGAAAATGAGAGAGAGATTAAGTTACTTTCCCAACATAACTGCTCATAGTCTAAACAAAAATCAACAAAGTTGTACAGGGATTTAAGAAAAAAAAAAAAAGAAAGAAAGAAAATGCACACTTGCTCGGACTCTCTCTGTAATATTTTGCACTCATTTTTCCCCCATACCATCAACTACCATGACAACTCTACAAAAAGTATGCCTTACTTATGAAATATTGTCTTCCAGACTCACATGAAGAAATGAATTGATGAGCTGGGGTTTTGATTTAAACTTGGGGCAGTGTATAATTGTATGAAGGTCATTTTTATTCAGCAAGACTCTGGTTTATGTAAGTAGACACATGTGTGTTTATGTTTGTGAGCACACTGTGTATAAGCATCTGCTGAAGGGAAAAGAATTCTGACTGATATTTATACAGCTGAAGCAAGGTTTATATACATTACATCCTAGTTCTGGAAAAGAGAGGGTATGCAAACAGAGGGGGAAAAAAAGGCAAATGTTGATGGTGCAGACTCTTCCTTTCTCCTCTTGAAGGAATTCTAATTATGAGTAGATGAGTAAACCACAAGCTAGAAAATGTCCTCAGATATGCTTAGTGCTTCACTTTAACATCAACTATTTTGCTCAACTATCTTGCTCAGAAATCAGAGATTCTGCTACCTAACACAAACATGTTCAGACAAAGGGCAGGACGTTTCCTTTCAAAGGCACAGCCAGTGACATGAAATGATCTCCACTTTGCCCACCCTTTTCCATAATAATAACGTGACTATCATTCTCTTCTAATTAAATTAGTCACTTCTAGTTCCCATGCAATACATTCTCTTTCCCTCCTCTTCCTCAGTCATGATAAATCTCTATGTGACTTAGTCGTCCCATAATTCTGCCTAATTGGTTTCAGCTGTCATTTTTGAAGCTGAAACGTACGGAAAGCCCGGGGCTTGTGAATGGAACAGGAAGCACTTCCAACTGCATTCCCATCATGTAAAACCAGCAATGTGAAAGAACCCTCCCATTAAAACAAAAACGGGAGTATTTGGCTGCCGGCGATGCCATCATGCAGCAGACAGATTGTGCTGCTCCACTGAGGCAGTGAGGCTGTTGTGAGCCATTCCTCTCTGTTCAAAGGGGAGCACATATTATTTATGCCCTAGCAGCTTTCCTGACTAAAATACTTCCCCTTCTGTCACCAACAAATTCTTAAACCGATAATATAATTTACCAATAAAAGTACAGGCACCAGGAATATTTGAAGTGACAAGAGAACAAAAAAAGTTAATTCCTTTTAAATGGCATGTGTCCCCCAACCTAAGTGCTCTGCAGATTACTGTGCCACAGTTTAAACTTATTTCATGTCACTGGTATTTTCAAAAGTGTCATAGACTCTTCATTTTCATGTATTTCTGTGGCTTTCTGTAATTCAATCTCTTCCCTATATGAGATGACAGTGTTAGCCATGCTAACAAAAAATACCCTACAAGGTGTCTCTGGGTGATACCTAAGGAACATCCAGCAAAACAGCAGCAGGCATCAGCACCAGCTGTGCTGAGCAGCAGGAGAAAGATATATATTAGGGATTCAAGAAAGAAAAAACTGCCCCACCAGACAACCTTAGTGAAAACAATTCTGCTAACAGATGTTTTTAGTGCCTTGGATTTCTCTCACACTATCAACAAAGACAAGTATACTTCAAAATACATGAACAATACTATACAGAAAAGGAAGCTAGGTGGGGGGTGAGTACATAATACAGATAGAAACCTGTCTGAAAACCCCAGAGAGAAAAAGGGATGCACAGTTGTCTGATTTTTTGGCTGTTACTAGAAAAGATAAATTTATTTATGGATACAAAACCCCTGTTCATTTCACAGAGAATAATCTGGTTTCTTACAGACAAGTGAAACACACACTACTAAGGAAAGAATTGTTGAATGAACTGAGAGATCTTCAACAAAATACAGTTTTCTAAAGATGCTAGTTTATCCTCCTCCTTATTCTCTGCCCACCTTAATAATTCCATCAGCTTTGTGTTCTTAGTAAATCAGGTTAAGGAGACATAACCCACTTAATTTAGTGAGATTATTTGAACAAAAGAATGGCATTGAAAAAATCAATAGGAATTCCTGCTTAGTATGACCAAAACATAGCATCAAATCATCAGCTTGTGTAAACTGTGATGGACTTAGAGACCCCAAAATCAAGAGAGTTGGGACAATTTTTGCAAGCTGTAACACATGTGCCCACAAGGATGGACATGTGCACTTTTTCTCTAATTTTTTATGTCATTGAGCTTCCACAACACTGACCACGATATGCACATATAACAAACAAACAAGCAAACAAAAATAAAAATAATAAAAATTTGAAGATATGAAAAAGTTTCTTGTTAGAGCATGGAAGATACCCATAAGATCACAGTGAGATTACTTGCTCCAGGACCATGTAAGCAGAATACGTACATGGCAGGGAGGCTGACACTCCACATACAGCCACAGTAGGCAAGTATCCACACTAATATTGGCATGGTACTGACCATGGATAATTCAGTTGTATCTGCACAAGCTCAGCTGGCACAAGAGCCCTTCCTATGGTGATGTGCTTGGCTACAAAAAAAAGGCCATCTTCAGAACAGGAAACAACCAGTGCAAAGACTTTCTTTAAAAGCTTCCACATCTGTGTAGACCTCTCTTCACACTGGCTGAGTGATTTTTTCCTGTCATGTATCCTAATCCTACCCATGCATGACTGTAAGATTAATAAAGATTCTACAGGGAAAAACTCAGTTCAGACTGCAAGGAACACAAAAGAAAAAGGATGCTTCCATGGATTAGATCCTCTTTATTCAAAGTAGTAAAACAGAAAAAACTATTAGGGCTTTTTAACTTTCAAGACCTGTCTTTTTTTATTACTTAGGCTTGATTCTTGATTCCTGCTATTCACCATTTCTTAATTATCTTTTACATCATAAAACTATAAAGGTATCTGCAATTATTGACTTATTCATTCTGACTTCAGAATTTTTACTACTATTATTTTGCCAGAACTGCTCATCCCAAGTTTCTGTTTTTAAAGATTGCATAGATGTATTTTTATCAATATGACTAAATTAGTACAAAGCTACATACTTCGCTCAGGAAGGAAAAATCTATTTTTAAGATTTAGAATTATGGTAATCATCACTCTCTAAACAGTAAGTTTTGGATTGGTGGTTTGTTTGTTTGTTTTTTCAATCTGAACCAAATAAATCAGAGCTTCACATTTTAAGAGGAATTAAATAAGAGTTACAACCCATATTATTAAAGAGAGCATGAGAAAAAAATGTTTAACTAGACTGGAAAGTCTCTAATGCAAGTTGAGATACTGTCAGGTTTCACCTCAGAGAGACAATGGCAATGCCAGTTTATGACTAAAATTAAAAGATAAGGAATATGTGGGATGCCACCAGAACTACTGATGGTAGGGCTGTGCAGAAATCTGTAACATAGAAATAATTAATTACTAAAAAAAACAACCAACAAACCAACACAAACAAACAAAAAGCCTACAACTAGAATAATTTCTTTTTTTAAACTTTGTTTAAAGTAGTAAAAGAAGCTGATATATTTTTTCTTCAGTTCCTGACACAGGGAAGCAACAGTGTATTAACGTCACTGAAAGACTGAAAGTGTTCATATTTCACTGATGAAAATTATGATGCAGAAAGATCCATATAGAACGGACTTCAAAAAGAAAAACTAATAATTTTACCTATATCTACTATCAATGACATAATTCTATCAATTATTTGCCTAAATTGTTCTTTAAAAACTGACACTATTAAACAAACCATCACCCCATAGTAGCTAATCTTTCTCTTCCTTACATAATTTCAGGTTTCCTTTTTTATCCTCTTTACCATTCACATAGAAATAGGTCACTGGCTTTCTCTATGATATATTTAAAGGTTGTAAATATCTCATAATTTTTTTATCCCCAACTCTTAAGAGCCCTATTTACTTAGACTTTTCCTTAGAAGGCTTTATTCTCGATGTTTACTCATTCTTGTCTTTTTCCCCTCAGGTCTCCATCTGATTAATGTCTTTCTTGCGTGTACAAATTTACCCTGTAGGATGGTGGGCTTACCTGTACTGAGTGTCATCACTGGCATGTCTATTATGCCTACTATGCATGTCTATACTACATGTATGTGTTTTTGATGGACTTCAATGACACTTGAATTTTTACCTGTAATTTAGGAAAAAACTAATTGGGATCTGTCAGAAGGTAGAATATCTCATGTGATTTCCAGTATTCCATCCGTCAGCTCAACTCTGCATGTTTCTTGTCCTTTGATTTTGTTGTGAGTATTGTTTTGGGGCTTTTTTTAATACTTACATTGAATGCAATTTTTAATATTTAATAAAAAGAAGAATAAATAATAGATGCTAATTATTAAATGGTGCACAACACACCGCAAATCTAACCAATATTTACCAACCATTAGTAAATTGTACAAAAATTGGTCATTGATATACACACAGCCTTCTAGCCTGTTGGACTGTAAATCTTGATTAATTTTATTAATATATCTATTCATCAGCATGTGCTCTCCATATGAAGTCTACACAACATTTGGAAATCCTGCAAAGACAGGATCACAGAATCCCAGAATATGCTCAGTTGGAAAGGACTCACAAGGACCTTCAAGTCCAACTCCTGGCCCTGCACAGCACCATCCCCAAGAGCCACACCGTGTACCCAAGAATATTGCATGAGTAACATCTGTCCTTGCTAGACATGTGTAAACTTCTTAGCCTAGAAGGAGTATTTTTATTTAAATTTAAATATATTTTCTCATTCCTTCCTTCCTACCGATTCCCATGTCTGGTACAGTCTTTACCTCTTGGCAAAGTGCTAAACAATTTCCTTCTGAAGTACCACTTCAATCCTTCCCTCCTGAAGCTTTTTTTTTTTTGCATTTCCAGCCTATACTTGGACATCAGCAGCTCCTGTCTCTGATCTGCTCTTTAAAACTTGAAAAACAAGGCTTTCCCAACAGCAGTATTCCTTTACTGCCTCTTCTCAATAGTACAGGATTTTCTTTCTGTTTACTCTCAGCCTTGTTCTGTCACCTTTTTGAATGCAACTTAAGCAATGCAACTTGTGGCAAACCTGGGGCATGAGGCAGGGTCAAACTACAGGGGAAGAGCTCCTTCTCTGGCCAAGGTAAACGGAAACTACTGAATTCAACTGCTCCCATGCTGGGAGTCCTGAGTGACTCCGCTCCTCCCCAGAGAGGACAAGCATGTTCACAGTAACCAAGGGTGTCTGCCAAGAGGTGACTGGAGGCACCTGGCCTGTTGCAGAGCTTCACCAGCTTTCAGTCCTTGCTTACCATAGCTGGACCTTGATTTCAAACGGGAAGAAAATCACCTGTCATTTCACTTTCACACCAAAATAATGTTATTCAGGCTCCAAGTTTCACTCTCAGTCAAGGATTAGAAGACTCCTCCTTCCTTCTTTTGCCCAGCTTCTCCCTAGGTATTACACACCACTGAAGGATCCTAGTGATAAGAGCTCAAAAGCAGCTCTGGGACACTATTGGTTTACCCTGCTCTCTCACCTGCTAAAAAAATGTGGCTTTTTTTGGTTTGTTTTCATAAACAATCAATGCCATCCTACCTTTAGTTTCAACACTTGTTCCCTAATAAAATAAATTAAAATGGAAAACCAGTAATAGCGTTCAATCCAAATTATCCAAAGTTACAAGAAATTGAAATTTTTCAATGGCAAAATTTTTGATCCTTGCAGGTGATGAATTTTTCCCATTTTCTTACATAATACTTTATAAGTATTATGTAAGACAAATTTGTCCCATGACAAATTCAAAATCTCAGCTGTGTAATTCTTAATTCTGATAAAGATATATATATATATATATATATATATATATATACACACATATATATGTCAATTTCCAATGAACTTTAAAATGAGAAACTCAAGCCTATTTTTTTCTTACAGGAAGTGGGAGGGAAATGCAACTAATGAACTTTATTAAATAAATTCATTGTACAACAACCTATTTTAGCTGCTGTAATGAAGCAATGAGAATTAAACTTTCTTCTTTAATGGAAAGTAATTTTTAGAAGCAAAAACATGCACAAATATTAAAATAGGCAAGGCAATTGAAAATGCTTGGGTTTAAATTACGTTATTAGATTACTCTGGAGCTTCTTCACTGTTGAGGCAGTCATAATATTGCTCATTACTCATCCTTCCAATTATAAGTATCTGTTCTTGTTGCAAACCTAGTTCATAAATATTGAAAGCATGATGTAAAGTATTGCTATACAAGCTCACTTTTACATGCCAGAAATAGGACAAGCTGCTGGTTCATTTATTGATAATAATATACTTAAATAATTATGCATAATACTAAAAACCTCATTATCATTCTACCAAGCCTGTAGCAAATACGTCTTGCTTAGGATTGCCTTTCAGCAATTAAATGTTTCTAAATTCAGTCATCTTCCTTTTAAATAAACAAGTGAAGCAACAAACGGTAGCAGCTAATGATCATTTTAGAGCAAACAGATGTGAGCCCATCTTCAGAGATCTCTCAATATGCCTGAGATCTCACCTGTAAAATTCACCACCTCCTTGGGCAAAGCCGGCCATACCAGTGACACTTCCACTAAAGGCACCATCCCCATAAGATCGCCTAAACTAACACCTAAACAGAGCCTGGCAAGGAAGGGAATAAAACCCAACAGTCACACTCCTCCACTGAACTGTAAAGCTGAGCTGACCTTTTACTTCGGGAAGTCACTGCAGTCTTAGCATATGCAAAGTGTGTAAAAATTTAATATTCACATCTTGTTTAGCACATCCCAGTTAAATATACTGAAATTATTTTCTTTACCATCTATACGTGAAAATCTATCAGCCATTCAGGTTTTGTAGAGGAAATTCCAAGCAGCTCATTCTCAAAACTTCCCAGGTAGTAAGCAATGGCTCTCAGTCATCCAGTGATAAAACTGAGCTCTAAGAACACTTTGCAATACGCTGACGTAAGAGTTAACAAAGAACACAAAGAAACTATGCCTGAGTAACAAGGTACTGTATTCTAAACTATTTTTGACTAAGTTCTTTCACTCAAAAGGAGTTAGTTCCCTTTCTCTTCTTCCACATAAATGTGTACAGCTCCACATTCACCACCAAAATGTTTATACGGAGAATAAATTTTTCCTGATCTTCAACTGTCAAACAGAATTTTTAAAGATTGACTTTTCTTGGCTTTGCAGAATGTCATGGGTTAGCAAGCATAGTCTCAGAAGTGATATTCTTGCAAAGGGGTGCTTACAGCTTCCTCTGTGATCTGACAGAACCTATCAGCTGGCCAGTTTGAATATGGACAATTCTCTAAGCCACTTAAAGTTGTGACCGCCTCTGTGATCCACACTTAAGAATACACAAAACCCCCCACAGCTCTCTCTCGTTTCCGGTGCTGGGACAGGTGGTTGCGGGGCCCCGTACAGGGGCCTGGTGGGCCCGGCCCAGGCCCTGCTCGGGCCAGGCCAGGCTGGGCCACGGTCCTCCTGGAGCTGATGAGCCCTGTTCCACCCACGGAACGTTCCTCCTCCCCTTCCCCCCCCCCACAGTCCTGCTATGGGCAGCCAGAGCGGCTCCGCTCCCCCTCCCCAGTGCGGCCAAGATTCAGCTGAAGCTGCACCGCTGTCTGGCAGAGATCATGTGACCGACAGCGATAAGCAAAATTCCAGCTGCAAGACCTAGGTGAGATTAACCCTTTTAGTACTGTAAAGAGCTGAAAACCTGAGGGAAGAGAAAGAGGAGATGCTTAAAGCTGAAATTCTGTTGTAAAGTTATGATGTATCAGAGTACCCATTGT
>NW_008237226.1:3003180-3013312 GCF_000691975.1 Corvus brachyrhynchos | reverse complement strand
CTCGTTGTGATAATGTTTTCATAGCATGGGCAAGAGAGACTCCTCATCCTAAATGGACTGAACAAGGCTATTACAGAAGTGGTAAACAGACTGAACATCTCAAGGGTTGTCTTTCTACATTGTCAGCGGGAGAAGGGAGAAAGGTGGGGGGGGAGGGGGGGAAGAAGTGTTCTGAAGGTGTGGTATGATTTTTTTTTTCTCCTTTTAGGTCTGTTAATAAACTTCTTTATATTCTTTCAAGTTTGGTGCCTGCTTTGCATTTCTCCTAATTCTTATCTCACAGAAGGTAAATAGTAATGAGTATTTTGGACCAAACCACTACACTAAATTGGTGTTTCTGCCCAGTTACAAACACAACCCGCTACACAGACCACCAAGGTTAAAGTTAAAAAACTCTGTCATGTTTTCATCTGACAGACATTAAAAAAAAAGGTAATTTGAAGGACCCAGAGAATTTAATGACTGCCATGTTTCCTTTCAGAGGCTATTCTGCTTTCAGCATTTAACTTATTACTGTAATGCATTTTGCAATGAAAGGTGCTACATGAAAATAAATTTCATTTTACTGTTTCAGGGTCAATGCTGAAACTAAGCACTTCGGATAACCTCAGACATTTCACCAGTATTATTTTCCCAATGGAATCATCACCAACCTAGCAACACAAAGTTTCCATTTTCTGAGAACTCTCGGATCACTAACTGTTCATTCCTAATTTAGTCATGATACCTCATTCAAATGTCTTTTATTACGTTTGAAAAGGTCAATAGTGATCAATGGCAACAGTGTATCAGTTCCATGATCTCTCTTTAGGAAATATATGAAATTCAATCCCTTTTAGGTTAGGATTCAGTCATTCAGAAATGTACACCACCATGTAATTTTAATCACATTAATATTTTGACTTCTTTCAGTGCAAATTACTCATATGATTGAGCTAAACCATGTACAGGTGTTAAAATAACAACAAATCAGACATTACTGATACAGAGCTCAGTAACACCGATTGCACAGCTAGATTGCATACTCGACCAGCCAGAATTTGTACATTTAAATGGGCAACTGTAATTTTTGCCTCTGCACATTCATATTATGCACCGACTGGAAGATTTTTAACAAAAGGAACAAATGAGATCTTTGCAATCATGCAATTAAAACCTGTATCATGCACACCCACAAGAATTCAATTCAGGTTATGTGGGCACTCTCGAGCATTATCAGATGGCATTAGCTATTTGATCAGACTATAACTTTACATTATCTAACAATGAGAACAGACTTTTGTTATGAAATGCTGTCATCTTAAGGCACAGGAGCATGTTACAATGTCATTATTATACATTTAGGCTGTTAGGAGAGAATAAAGTATCCTTCCTTTCTTCCTGAGCACCACCTTGAGAGACTGCCTACCAGCCTAAACACTAAAATATTACTTGGATCAGTTGCTAGAAACCATTACTAAATGAGATTCTGAAACAGTCTCAATAGCCACCAAATGCCATGGGAACCAGAAGGTGCAACCTCCAGCAGGGTTGGTTCATTGTTGAAAAACAGCTAAGTGAATCCAGAAGAATGTGCCACTGCATGAAGTTTAATCTGTGTCTATACTTATCACGGACAGTACCATGATATAACATGTGTCTGGGAGCCAGAGTCTTAAACAACCTGTCAAAATAACCTTACTGGATATAAAATCTAGAAATTTGCATCAGTGTAATAAGAAAAATGTAAAATCCAGAAATTTGAAATTAGTATAATAGGGAAAACCATGTATTTTAGGGAGAAACATATTCTATACATCTAATTTCTCAACCAATTCTGAAGAATACAGCTAAATACAGCTGCTGATAAATGGGACTGCAAAATGTATTCATGTAAAGATATGCAAATAAGTACACTGACCATTACATAAAATTAAGTATCGAGGCTTTTCCTATGCTAATTCAGTGTGTAAGTCAGGAGCAGGAGAATCACTGATTTTCAGAAAAGGAATTAAATTTTCATTACTGTTCCAATACCTGAGGTAAAAAAACATGTACTGTATCAAATGCTCTCCAGGCTGCTGCAGCTAAATACCCACACCTTCACAGTGTAGCACTTTTATGTAAATACACAAGGTGAACAGTTTCTCCAGACAACATTTTGAAATGCTGTGTACATTATCATGTAAAAATTAAGGCGTGCCCCCAAGAAACATACAAAACAATTCCATCTGTCTTAAGCAGAGATGTATTTAGAGTAATGCTAGCAACCACTGTACTTTATAAACACAGTGTCTTACAGACTACAACACAATAATTGCTATTATGCTGAAAATCTAACGATCTCTAAACTAATTTTTTTCTTTTAAATTACATGTTCTTGGACCCATCTGTGAAAACTGGGAGGTTAATTATGATAGTACATTGCATAATTCCACAGCTAAATGCTAAAGTAGTTCTACATAAATGCCATATGTTTGTCTTAGAAAAACTAAAAAGATTAATTAGGAGGCCAAGGCCAGTACTTTGGAAAGTAATACTCTCAACACAATTAGATCCTTACACTGCCTACTATGTAAATTGAAGTTTTAATTAAGAGGTAAAGCATTAGTCATGGAAAAATGTAAAAAAAAAATCCTACATTCTAAATTGCATGCACCAGACTTTTTTTTTTTTTTACTGGCATTGCTTATAAAAAGACACTCTGCACAAGCCAATCACAAAAAAAAAAAAAATTTAAGTTGATATATGTTTTTCATCAAGGAACTACCTGTTAAGCATTTCAGCCCTGTTCTTCTTCCCTACATTATTCTCACCTATTTAAAGTTACCTGATCACATCAATAAAGAAAAAGCTCCAATAAACAAACTGTAACTAGGAAGCAGAGTAAGTTTGAAAAACCAACTCAACAGCATAAGGTCCTTCAGAAGCCCTAGCAGCCACTTCTCCATCTCTGAATCTGCTTTAGCCCAGCTTTCCACTTTTAGCCCGCTCCACTACAAAGTATCATCTCTTACAGCCATCACTCTCCTGAACAAAGTAAAGGGTTATTTTGGCCTGGTTCATAGATCACTGATGGTAAAGAGAGCATTTCCATAAAATTCAGTACACTCTGGACCATATCTAGAACATATAGTCACTTTACTCACCACATATTCAAACACAAGTGTCAAGGTCTCCTTGGTGTGAATGATATCATGAAGCAGCACAATGTTTGCATGTTTCAATCCTTTCAAAAGAGAAGCTGAAAAGAAAAACATACATGTTATCTTAAAAAGGATCCAAATATTTTATCTTGATTGGCTTTCTTTTTTTAGTAACTTAAATGAGCTTCATAACCTGACAACAAATAGTTGTACTTTAGTATCTTCTATGTTTATGAGTTCCAGTTTTTTAAGATCACACCTTCCCATTCAATGCTATTTTCTCCTCCTTGCTGGTCAAACTCAGCCTCACTCTGAGGCCAAAATGAGCTGGAGCAAGAGATGCTTTCTTTACACAGCCTCCTCTAAGTGAATCACTCATGTCTGAGCAACCAGACACCAAGGGCACTCCTACATTCAAAGAGATTTTTTTTTGTCTCAGACAGAAGTCAAGCATGTCTTTTCAAAACATAATCTTTCCTATCCAACACAACAGAGTTGCTGTCTAAATTAAGTGCAGCATCTGTCCTAAGAATAAGGTTTTAAGCAGTAATTCTCCTTTCTCTCAAACAACAGAAATTTAATGGAATCATTTGAATTAGCCCATAAAAATAAATACACGGTATTTTCTCACTATATTTTTTAATGGTACTAGCTCATGTTTTCAGAAAAGACGAAGACTTATCTAGTGAACTTTCAGGTAATCTCCTTCACTAATTTTTTTTACAACATAATACATATTTAATGTTCATTCCATATTACATATTTAATGTGCCACAAGACATGGCATATTTTAGCAATATATGCTGACAAGCCATGTGTTGTTACCAATGTCATTCTGTCGTCGGTGCCTTGTCACCTCATGCATACATCTGAGCAGGACTATCAGTCACCCTAGCAAGTAAATAATAGATACAAAGACATGCAAATGAGTGGCATATTTCTAAACTCAATAATGGGGAACTATTTCCTGTCACCCTTCTACTTTTGTCAAAGAAAATAAATGAAAGACCAAATGTGTGTCTCAATCCTTTACTGTGCAAAATGGAAACTACAGAGCTTCCACAGCACTATTACCCCTTGCTGTCCTATTCAGGGTTTTCCATCAGGCTGAGGTAACTCCAGGGGTCATCTGGCTTTGAATTAAGATAAATATATATCATCTCTCACACTGGTCTTTAGGAGATCAATCTGACAAGTTAATCACTCTAGGAAGCAACACAAAAGCAACATGGCATCTGGCAGCATCAGTGTTCCTCCACAAACATCCTTAGCATCAAAACTTTGGAGTTCATCCTAGGCAGAAGGCAGGCAGCAAAGGGGAAAATACCATAAAGCTACTTCAAAGTGAGTATCATCACAGACATCATGATGACAGGACTGTAAACCTGCGAGGAAGCTCTATGACCAAGAATGAGGCAACCCTGCAACCTGGCTGAAGAGGTGAGAATAAAAATTTCAAAAGAGCTTGCTTTGGCCTGCACTCCATAGCTCGTGCTATTTAGAGAGCCAGCACTGAGGAATCTTTCCTGTGCTCTGATTTTGTTGCCACTGAGCTGTAAAACAGCTACTGCAATTATAAATAAGAATTCTAAACATTTGATCAGCAGATGTATAGCAACTTTTAACATTCCACAAATTAAATAGAGGCCTTTTTCGGAAAGGAAGAGCTGTGTGCAATTTTCATGGGATCCTCATCTTAGAAGTTGGAGAATTTCTTGGAACTAAAGCTCAGAGAGATTTGGATATGTTGGGGTGTTTTTAAAGACAATGATGAGAAAAGGGTATGGCTACAAACAAAAGATAAAGAGCAACTGTTTTGAAAGGTACCTTCTAGCAGAAACAAGAACTCTTAACCTGGGGAAACCCTCAGAAGAGTTCACCTGAAGTAACTGAGGTTTTACCAGCTCTTTCCTCAAACCTTATTGAACGAGCATACATTCACAGACACTGGGAACATAAAAACTGCCTCCTAGCAGAGCCCATGTCGAACTGTAATAGTATTTATGACCTCTGACAGCTTTTGCTGTTCAGATCATCACGAGGCCTTAGTTCCTCTAGTTAGCCATTACTTTGTTGCTAGAACCTCTATATGGGTCATTAAAGCTTAAACAGTATCTTGAAAGCAGCTTACCTCAAGGTCTTTGCAAATACTGTCTTTCCCCTTCAGTCCCCTCCCCCACTCTTATTTATCTTCTCTAATATCCAATTCTCCCCTTTTACAGCCTCAATTATCAGCATCTGCCATATATTACAAGAACTACAAAATATCACCTGCAGGGAGAAATTTCTGTCTTCTCCATTAGTCCAACTGAAATACAGTAGGTAAAATAGCACAGAGAGCAAAATCATCTTAATTGCACTAATTTTACACTGCAGAAATAAGCAATTACACTATCAGTTTATATTGTGAGAAAACAAATGTAACTAGTGAAAATAAGAGAATTACCCCACATGCTCTTCTATCATGACTTACCATTAAGATTGCCTGTCTTGTGAAAACACTGTTTTGTTTCTTAAAAAAAAAAGTTAAAAAGAGAAAAAAAAAAGTTGTCTGAAATAGGAAAGCTGTTTCTTCTTCCACAGAGTACTTTAAAAACAAAATGAAATATGAACCATCATATGGAGGTTTTTTTTTCCCCCAGAAAAACAGCTTTTCAGAACAAATGACCTATACACCTCCTCTTTTGGGCAAGTTTTTACTCGAAGGGGATAGAACTTTGGATGAACTCCACTAATTCAAAGACAAAACCCAGAAATTCATATCCAAAAGAATAAAAAAGAGTCCAGAGAATCTGTCAGCATCAGCTTGAGACAAGGCTGACTTTACCTTTGAACCTGCCAATGCAGCTGCTACTGGAGCTCAGTGAGAAGTCAGGTGCTGCTGTGCCTGGTGTTACTTCCAGAACAAAATAATTCTGTCAGTGAAGGCCATCTCCATCCAGTGATTATCACACACGGATTTCACACAGAGTTGTTTTCTTTTAAGATAAAAACCTAAAATGTTGTTGAAAAAGCATTGCAACAACTCACAAAAGTGGTACTAGTACTCACTGTATTCTTGACACGTATTTTTAATAACAAAATTATACAATCCTGCTTCAAAAGTACTAGCACTCTTTTTTTACCCTTGGTATGAAATGTAAGATAAACAGATGGCAGCACTTTTAATTAATTTCTCCAAAGAGTTCTCAGGAGGAACAGCAGCAAGGAATGTTAAAATGCATTTTTAAAACACTTTGGACAAAGTATTACATGGGTTTGAATGGCCAGGTGCTTTTCTGTCACCTGTGCTTGCACAGTCCCACACAGCAAATTCTAACAGTAAAAACCAGGGAAGGCAAATTGTTGACATACTTCAACAATTAACAACATCCCAGATGATAATTTCTGTGACTTTTACACAAGCTCATGATCCGAGTCGCTAAATGTACCAACACTCCACACTCTCCATCAAGGGCTAATAACCATATTTGCATACTTAAAGGAAACACATTGCATTTGCTTGAATAACCATCACAAACTACGCCTCCAACAAGGGGATGCTCTCATCTATTATGAGCTCCTGGCAAGCTGCCATATCGCTTGTGTTGGTCAAGGAGGTTTTTGCTGTTCCCAGATGAGCTGGATTCTAAAGTACACTCACTCCACAAGCAAGGCAAGCCAGATGGACTACAGCCAACTCTCACCCAAAACCTGAGTAGCATCAGTAAATCAGTGCTTTGCTCCCTGCAGGGTTTACAGCATCAGCTCAAGCCTGACACTCCATTAACAAAGCCTTGTGACTTTTAGATCAGCCTCAGCTTGGAAGTGTTTTGAAAAAGGCTATTCCTGTATCTCATAAAATAACATTTCACAGCTGTATTATAAATTCAACAAAAGTAACTATTACTATTGACTCCCAGGTCACATGGAAGAACTTTGCACTAGCAAAGATAGTAGTTTTGGACGTGGCAAGTATATTAAACTCGAATATTAATTATGGTCATTTGATCATCCATTCAGTCTTTCAGTTCCTGACTATCATTTTATTCTCACTTTGTGAAAAATCACAAATCTTCACTGTGGCCCTAGACAGAAGAATAACCCATGATTTTCAAACTGGCTGGTATTTCAGTGACACGGAAGCTTTTCTCAGCAGTGGCAGAACTCAGCCTCATGCTGATCATATGCACCATAATGTACAACTGCTGCTGATGCTCTCTCATATTTCCGCAAAGGCTGTGATACTCTCAACATTTTCCTAAAAAGTATAGATATAAAAACACTTGCTTTCCTCAGTAGCTGGAGTGTCCTCTGGGATCACCATGCACCAGTGCTAACTATTGCTCATGCTGCTACTCACATGCAGCGCCCACCATTTCTTACTGCCACTCCAGGAGGATTTCTCTCATCAGGAGACTTTAGAAGACTGCACACCATGGAAGCTTGCACTTCTCTAATACTGTTAATGCAACTGTGCATCTCTGCTTCCCTGTTGGATTTTTGAGACGCCAAAGCACACACATTCTAGTCAGTAACACAAATCTCTGAAAGCAAGTAAGCTGCTGTGCTTCAGAGCCAAAAAACTTATCTTTAAAATTCTGCAGCTTGTCACACTCTGCAGACACAACGGTGCTCTCTGTCAGAGTGCCAACTTCCTTGCATACACAGTTGGGATCTGTCTCTGAGCTCTCCTGGAAAGCCATCTTTAGTGAGAAAACATTCATGGCATTTTTTTCTTATAATCATGTTTTCTGAACAAACACACTCAAATGTGTCTTATTGTCTGCACAAACTACAGTTCTGCTTCCCTCTCAGCAACTTATGTTTCAATCAATGTATCTTTCATAGCAATTTTTAAAATTTGGCCTGAGAGCACAACGGCCCTTATGCTTCTCATCCACTTCCCACACAGCAGGGATTTCTGTGTGCAAAACGTTACTTAGAATTCTACCACAGAGACAGGAATTCGGCACTCTGTTGGTTTTGCAGCAATAAATGTGCAGTAATTTCCTCCTCACAAATGCAGTCCCCAAATCTACTCTTTGCTATTTTCCAGTTCACCCATCTGAAATGATTTCCTATGAGCAAATAGCTTTGCTTTCCTAGAACCCTAACATAACAAAATTCAATTCAGTGAAATCTGTGCATCCTAGGTAAGATCACACCAACTAGAAACTTCCCATCTTCTCACCACAGGATATATTCTGCAGAATGATCATTATTTATAGCACATATATAATCCCAAGTAATTGATTTTAGAGCTGCATACCTATAAATGCACAGAATTGGTCAGCTTCCACTCTGATCTTAGCAGACACAATGCAATAAAGATATATAGGTCACTCTTCAGCTTGGGAAACTTTCTAGGAGGAAGTTTCATAACAAATTGCAAAAGAATTTGTGAGCTACAGAAAGAAGAAAAAGCAGAACAGAAAACTTTAGATGGGTTATTACATAAGCTTAGCTCAATTACCCTCTTTACAGCTAATTCCAACCTCATGAAAGTCTTTTCTAGATTTAACAAATGGTCCTTATTCTAGTTTTCATTAAGTCAAAAAAATGACAATCTGCCATTAAGGAAGCAAACAGTGTTTCACATGCTTGCAAGAAAGGAGTTGGTAGTCCTTCAACTGTAAGTTGCTTTGCTGGAGGGACTACATGGATCAAATTAGCTTCATCTACCCCCTAAGCCTCAATTCAGGCTTAGGGTGACTTCAACTTTTAACCAAATGCTTCTTTCATTTGTGAAATTTCTACTTGCTGCTCCTTCTTGAAAGTATAGTACGCTATTAGAGAAGAAATACAGAAAAAGGGTGTGTGTAACAACACATAGGCACCTTCAAAGGCTCTTGTTACAGCTGTAGTTCCCTAAGCAAAAGGCAAGTCACAAACGTGCTAAAATCTCTTTGCCTATTGAACTGGAACAGAACACTGGAAGGACTGATCAAATAAGCTCTGAAAAGCACTACAATATATTATTCTAACAGTTATGCAGAAGACTGCTGCCAGATGAAATGAATGTCTCTTTCATTACATTCTAGATATAAATTTATGCATTGTGTATTGTTCTCAATGCTCCTCCAACACAAGTACAGATGGAGGTTAAAAATAATGAGACATCATCCTATTAAAGCCAGACTCTTTTGGAAAGCAATTGCAATCTGCTACTCCTATCTTGTAGCAGCCAGTCATACTTTGCCTTCCCCATCCATTTCAGTATTCAAGAGGAGGAAACTGTGTAAACCGAAAATATGCAATGTGTACAGAAAACAACTCTATAATGCAGGTAGCATGTGAAAGCAGGAACATTTCTATTACTTTTTTATGCACACATAGCATGACTGGGACTAATAACACAATCTATTTATAAAACCATCACTGGCTGGTTTTAGCCTTGTTATCGTGATGAATTTCAGACACTGTCTTCACATAAATATCTATCTACCTTAGGATTACTTTGGAAGTTTTCAGCCTAAACAGTTCCTCCTATCTCCCAAAAAAACAGGCTTTAGTAACAAATTCTGTAACCCACTGAGTAACTTTCCCTTTGGAAAAAAAAGCAAACCCCCTCAACCCTGTGTTTTGGAGTAGATACTCAAAATCCGGGAACAAAGAGGCCTTTAAAATAGGAATACACACTTTGCCATCGCCATGAAAATACTCTAAATTTGGTAAAGTTAAAGCTTTGGAAATTGTTTCTTTGGGTCAGCCTGACTTCCAGAAGTGTGAAAGAAAGGAGGAATACCAAAAAGGGGAGATGGCAGGAATGGCTGTAATCCACAGTGGAACCTAGGACAGATGCATAAAGAGAAAGAAAAGCCAGAGGACAAAAGAACATCCTTCACAGACGGAAAAACGCAGGAAGTGGAAAGTAAGAGCACACAGACAAGACAGAAAAGGGACAGGACACAGAGCATGGGGTTGGCAAATACTCACATTTTGGGGGATGTACCCAAGAGCCTGCAGACACTAACACATATTCTCCACTGATGTCCATACAAGAACCCAAGATTCCCACCACTTTC
>NW_008237226.1:2994514-3003050 GCF_000691975.1 Corvus brachyrhynchos | reverse complement strand
GAATCAGTTAAAGTATCTGGCAGTTTTCCTCATTCTCCTGCAATTTCAGCCTACAGAGAGAAGCACCCTTCAAACTACCAGGTAACATTTCCGTTCAAGCAGGATATGTTCATATGAGAGCTAGCAAATACAATGAAACATTGGAGTGCACACCCAACACTAGAAAATGGAATATAGATTTCCACTTGCTTTTTCAAACACTTGCAACATTATTTAAACAAAAATCCAAATTGCAATAAGGAATGCCAGGCCAAGTGCTCAAAACAGGGATAGACTACAATTACAGGGGTTGCCGCAATGCGAACTCTGAGATACACGTTCCTGATGTCACTACCATGAGACAGGCCAGAGCTTCAGTTCACAGCTGCTTCACATCTATCTTGCATTTATCTCACACTTTGACAACCTGCAAATTCACAGCCTAACTTATCCTGCAGTGGCCAACTTGTGTGCTTGTACCCATTAACTGTTCTCAGGTCTTTAATTTTTTTTCACAGATAGAATAAGCAGTGGAAGGATCTTGCCCACTCATCAGAGAAGCTGAAAACTCTACCAGGTCCAAGTCAGAAAAAAATCAGCCTGATCTTTACCCCTACCTTACCACTGACTAAGCATCACTTTAAGTCACTCAAGATGGTAACATTACCGTGTCCCTCATTTTCTGAGCATTTCAATTTTTGATCTTCATTCACATTTATCAGAACCACAAAGTGCATACAATTATTACAGAACCCCAAGCAACCCTGTACACTGATATTACCCAATGTTATGCAAGTACTTTGAAAGTAATTTCAAAATAATCATCTAAAAGGACTCTCAGCAAGTGGGGTGCTGATAAAATGAACAAATATTTAAGTAGTCAGAGTAGAGTGACAAGTATTCTAGAAATTTTCAAAACCATCTGTGTTTTAGTAATGCACAGTAGGTGCCTATAGCTAAAGCCACCCATCAAGAACATTAAATTAAATTAATCGATCATCATCTGACAAAGGCAGAGATCACACAGCAGGACCAAACATGATGCTGTTGTGTAATTAAGGAAAGAATAGTACAAGTAGAGAGACCAAATTAAGTTTTCACAGGTAAACTTAATTATGACAACTTCTGAATGGTTGACTTTGCAACCATAATAAAGATCCTCTGCTGTAAATGGTGTATCTGCAATATTAGTATTACATTGTCCAAATGAGGGAGCAAATAACCAAGTACCAGTACTGAACTTCATGCTCTGCTGAAGTCAGTGAGCATTTTGTTACTCACTTTTCCCAATGCATCAATATGACAAGAAATCACTTACCCTTATGTACCTGCAATGAATATTTTTTTGTACACAGAAGACAGAAAGGCATCATAGGAAATATTAAATTGCATTGACATGAAACTCAGTTGCCTACCAGCATACTTGAGCCACTACTTACAAATGAGGAATTCTACAGAAAAGCTATTTTAGAAAAAAATTACTTGTGCTCTATTTCTCAGTGGGCCATTTCCTTCAGAAAAAAAAAAGCCTGCACGAAAAGCAGACTCATTTGTCAGCACACACTTCAGGCGGCAGAAAAAAAAGGCTTGTGGCATATGTCTTGCTATTTTTCAAAAAGGGAGCGAGACAGGAGTCTTTAAAAGATCATGTCAATTTTCTTCTTCTGGGTGGGTGAGGCTCAACATGCCTCTTTGCCCATAAGTGGAAAATAAAGCTGGAATGCTCATAGCATTGCTGTGTCTCTTGTGGAATGGTTTAGATGTTAAAGAAAGGCAGACTCAGTAGAAAGCTAGCAAACAATTAATTTTACAACTCTTTTAGTAAACAAAATCAATCACAGTGAAAATAAGGCATACTGTTCTGTAACTGAAAAGAGAAAAACATGGAGTGTGTACAGGAAAAGAACAAAGATTTCATAATAAAGCAAATGAAATCCAGTCACTGTGTAACTTACCCTAAAAAACAACTCAAAACAATGAACTATTAGGCTTTTAAGCATCATTAGAATACGAATAATATCTAGAACACTTAAAAACATTTTTAGGGATCAGAAATAACCTTAATTCAGGCTAGATCTCTTTGATGCCTTTTATAAGATTTGTAATTGATTTTTCTTTCCCATCCCAAAATACGTTAAGCATGCAGACTACAAAATGGCAATTTTCCCTCAGGTAACTTGTAAACTAATTTCTACCATGAAATAAAGCAATAAAGTGATGAAGCAAGCTTGCAGACACTATAGCAGAAAAACCCAGTGAAAGGTTTTGAAACCCAGTCTTTTCCAGACTAAATTAGTTGAAAGAGATTATATTGGTAATGGACAGCTATGCTTTACCATGACCAGCAAAGCCCTTTGGTGCCAACACTGCTGGACATCCATTTTGCAAGCACATAATCTGAAAATACGTTTTAAGTGTTCTTTCCACATGTGAAGGCCCTATCAATTCACAAGGAACAGATATACTGTCCTCCTTCTGCCTTTGCCCTGTGGTCTCCAGGTATTGTCTTGATTCTCACCCCATCATTGAATTGTCATTTACTCTTACAGTTCATAGTACCCATCAGCAATGTTAGTTGAATTTAAGGTGCAAGCAACGGAGGGGAAACAGAAGAACTGGGAGTCCCAGGATTTTTGCTTTATTCACCCCAGAATGTAACTATATCCAAATCAGTATGACTGCAAAATTTATAGGTTTACATTTAAGTGACAGCGAAGACCTGTTATTATCATGTCACTCTCTAGAGCAGCATGTGCTTAATGAAAGGTTGGGGACATTGTTCAACTTGGAAATATGTTTTGTACAGGACAAAAAAATTTCATTTAAGCCAAAGACAGTAAGCCTTGTATGTTTCTTTAAAAAGCAGCTGGCCCCTTCATAGAGCACAGGAGAGGTGCTAGAACAGAAAAGATGAGCTGAAGGGATGTCTCAGCTTCATGGAGTTGACAGCCATAGCTGACAGTGACAGGGTGATGCAAAAGTTAAGTGATGCTCAGAGGAGACCTCGTTGAGGTAAGGTAGTCATTTCTATCCTCCTACTTTTGCTAAAAACATACCCATAATTTTCAAGTACAGATTCAAAATTACCTGTGTAGATGCATGACATGAATCAAACCACGGATCTAAATCATACTGGAAGCCATTCTGAGCAATGACATAATTAAAGCACTCCTAAGAAATGTGAGAAAACACATTAAAAGGATCTCCGAGCATAACCCATTAACACCACAGGTGGTAAGAATTTTTTTTAAAGGCCATCTTAACAGCTTGTCTGTCTACTACATACAGATATAAAACATCCAGCCCCCTTGAAAATATACTCAGTTCTTCAATCCTGTTGTGTCATTCATCAATTATAATTACAGCAATTTACTGTTTGCTTTTCCAGATAAAATTCTTTTTATAGAATCATAGTAATTAACAATGACAGTAGCAAAATTGATAGCCCTGCTTCTTAAAGTACCCGTTCCTCTAAGATGACACTACTCCCTTAACAGACTTTAAACAAATGTCCTCATCTTTTCCAATTTGTGTCTAACAGTGTTTGTTCCAATTAAAACGGGTCAGCTCTTTTCCAAGAGAGAACTAGAGAACAAATATGCTTTTTAATGTTGCTGACCTTTTTTTTCAAACAGTTCTCTGAACTCATTCATTGAAAGGTGGCCTTCAAAAGTTAGACTTCAGGTCAAGGAAGTGCTTTTTCTAGTTTCTGTGAAAATTTGTCCAATTTCTCAAAGTTTACATCTAGTCAATGGAAAATTGTACTTTAAAGCTGCACTTAAGCAGCTAAAATCTCCCAGAGAATCCATCCTCCCTGAGCATGCTTAAACACTCGGGTATTTGGCAGAAACAGAAGTCTGAGCCAAGAAGTCTGGAATACAACACCAGTTATAGATAAGACAGTGTCATCAGGAGAACAGTTCTAACAGTTTCCCCAAAATCACAGTCACAAACCTGGTTTTGGCTGAATGCATCTCCAAGTCCTGTGCTCCACTTCTGCTCCCCCCTCTTCACCCCTGCTAATGAAAAAAAGGGTGGGAAATGCTAGCCCTGTCCAATTAGATTCCCCACTCTCCATGCCATAGGCTCCTGGCTGAGGCCAGCCAAAGTCATCAACCCTTCCCATCTTCCTATTACTGCTTTCTACCCTGGTGGTGCTTTGAATGGCCCTGAATTTGCATTCTTCCAAACCCACCATGATAGTTGGTGTGATCCTCATGCCAACATCTATTCTTAACCTCCATTTCTCCTAGTTCTCCTCCCTCTCACTGCCCAGGTATGGACAGTGCCAAGCATTCAGTGGGGCAGTCTTCTCCAGGCTGCCAGAGCACGTCAGAAAGGGAAACAAGAAGGCTAGAGGGAATACAGAAGGGAAACAGGGACAAAAATGCATGGATAATGCATATAAGAGTTTATAACTCTGTCAGTATGAGAGAAAAAAATCCAAAACCAAAGCTAAATACAAAGGGGGAGGTTTAAACCCATGCAATGAGAATTTATCACCTAAAAAGCAAGTTTCACAAGCTCAGGACAAGCTAACAAGCCACAATCCAAGAGCTTAAATCTTGGTTCATCATCCCACATAGTACCTGAGCCTAGAGATAAAGATGATTCTTTAGTTGTCTCTTTAAATCCTTCTTGCTTATTGTTATAGCTAAACAAAAAAGTGACTTGCTAACCAAACACGAGGCATGAAGGTTCTTGTTCCTGAGGAGAAACAGAACAGAAAAGAAGCAGGGCACCTTAAGCAGCAGGATTTAGAAGGAGCACAACAACATGCCTAGATTGTATTTCTCTGTAATTTCCATTTTCAGTTAGAAAGACAAAGCAAATAAAATACTAACAGAGTGGCTGAATCAATAAGTGTAGCTGAAACTCCTCCTAATGAGCTCCTTTTTACTTCCAAAACCCAAGCAAGGAGAAACATCAAACTTTAGCTGTTAACTTGATTTGACCAAGCACAAACTGGACTAGACCACTCAATGTACGAGTATGTTGCCAGTATGGGACCCGAACACCACAAAATTACAGGATATAATCTCCTTATAAATGTAGCACTATCACACGGTCAAAGATGAAACACTATCATGTAACCAACTGATCCCAAACAAACTTGCCCAGCACAAACAAAAGACTCTCCAGGGCAGTGCAACTGCACTATAGTCTAAGTTCAGTGCAAGCAACAATTTCATGCACATAAGACCAAGGTTCAGGAAAATGGCAAAGCCATAATTGCTTTGAAGCAGTTTCTCAAGTTCTGAAAGTCTTTGGAATGTTTTGTTTCTCTAAAGAATCCTTTTCCAAGCAACTCTTGAAGATAGCTGATCTGCGACAGTATTTTGAGATACTGCAAAAGGGCAAACACATTTTTAGTTTCTACAACTAAAGTGACAACATCTTAGTATGCTGGAAAACACAGCTCAAGCACTGTAAAGTCCTTGGAGCTCTTTACTAGTGATTTGCTGCCTCATCACCTCATGTAAAATCAGAGAATGACTTCAACGAAGCCACCAAATTTTTATGGGCCCAGTTTTTCTCCCAAATGAACACCCTCTGACCTAAGAAATGATCACAGAAATTAGGACAGAAGCAAGTACTCATAGGCACTAACGAATTTTTTTCCTCCTTCATCATGGCTAGTTAGTGTGTATGTTATATCAGACATTCTGCAACAGTAAACTGCACCTCTAAGGGAAATTGATAAATGAGGAATACTAAATCCGTGTTCCAACACATGCCAGAAAGCCTTGGCTAAAAATTAAGAACTGATTACATGGAGAACTCTGAGAGCACATTCCAGTTCAGATACTGATATTAAAATAGTGGCAGCCAAAGTGCTAACATTCACAAGGCCGAACATCCTTCCTAAATTCACAACACGATTCAATATTTCAAATAGCACCAGCCTTATGAAAGCAGAACAGAAATATTCCGAAACAAAAAGAAAAGGATCGATCAGTCGATGAAACAGGTACAGGAACACTACTCATTTATTTCTAATTAAGGCTCAGCACCCCAGTGATGACAAATCACAGACTCTGTGAGGTCCATCAAAATGCCTCTCCCCCAGCTGGTTCTGAAACTTACAAATGACAGTCTGATAATATTTGAAACAAACTGACAAGATTTCCACAGATAAACAAACCTGGTCTGAGGCAGTAAAACACATTCCTCTCCCAAAGTTCTCTGACCACAATAAACTGTGTCTAAAATATTAAGAACCATTTACCTGAGAAGAAACTACAGTTGTGTATCCATATCTTGAAGGTATATTTAATGTTAACTAAACAATGAGTGCTACACATCATAGGAAACACAGCGATGTCTTTGTCATTAAGGGGTATATGATTATCCGCAGGTATTTTTCCAACATTTTGTTGGGCTTTAACAATTGCTGTCAATAAAACCTTGTCCTTGTATACAGTTTGGCTTTCATTTCACTTGAGGAGCTTTTATAAACTTGTTTACATAATTCTCAAAGATGCAGATTTATAACTGTCAATGATTTTACAAGGTTAATGGCCTCTGTAATTAAAACAAATGAATGAGAAACTCAGCTACTCTAAATTTATGTGCTTCAGTCAACCAGAAAAACAGCAAACTCTGCAAAGAACATGGATGTATGAACCAGAGTAAAACTCACCTTTTGCTGACTGCTCCAAAGCAATGTACAGCAAGGGAGATACTTCTTTTACTGATGCACTTGGACTCTGGGGTATTTTGAAACATAAAATTCTAGGAATAGAGATTAATGGAATTTCTAGTCTAATTTCCAGATCTAGATGCATCTGAGACATACTTTTACTCCAGAGGTGTAATTTGAATTTAACAAACAACAAACACACACGCCAGAATAGAAGTTTGTATTGTATGATACTGAAGGCTCAAAAATACAGATTGTCTTTTCAGGAGCATATCTATTATTGAAGATAGTTTTAAATTACTTTAAACCTCACTTTCTTTAATTTTTTTATTTAGACCTCAAGCTTTTAATTAGTATATTTTTAAATAGGTTAATTTAATCCATATCACACCTCGACAATTTTATATTGAATTAATTGACATACATTAGCAAGCAGAAAGCACCATACTCTCTTTCTTTTAGGTCATATAATCTGAAACTGTAATAATTATAACCAAATTTCTTTGCGGAACTAAAACTTCTGCCATCCAAATTTCACTAAAGAACTTGATTCCACAGCAATAACAGATCAGAAATTCAGTCTAGAAAATATGAAAGGGATAAAATCTCCTGATGTTTAAGGTGGCTTTTTTAAGGTTCAAAGGTTTCCTATTGCCTTAGAGAGGTTAGAAGTTGCTTTGTGTTCTTGAACTGTGATCAGGAGTTATTCACATGTAATTGAATGTGACATTCTACCTTCTTGTCCACAGCCATAAAAACGGATGACAAACATGAATGCAAGGCTGATGGCAAGATGGGACTATTATTAATGCAATTCATAAGCACCTTGGACTTCTGGCAGAAATCTGACAGAAAGGTGTTAAAGTCTTGAACACACTATCCACAGATATACTTTTATAGGTTATTTAATTTGACATCCTTAGCACAAGAAGCCATTTCCAAGCTCATAAATTTTTACTGAGCATATCTTCAGAAAGACATCTCTTGTCTTGCAACAACCCTGCAGCACAAGTGCCCCCAAACTTCATTCACATTTGGAAGAGTAGGAAGTCTATCTAATCCTTGCACTGATAACTTAAGCAAAGCCTGTTTAATCAGACTTTTAATGGAGACTATACATTTCTCCAAAACCTTTTCTTTTGCTTTTATATAGATTTGTACTAATTTGTGCAAGCAAGACTGAGAGCAGCATACAGACACACATCAATGCGATCACTTGAATTCTGTTTGTGAGCCACAGCTACAACCCTTAGCTTCTCCACTGGCATGCAAAATAAAGCATTTTTGATTATGCAAATAGTCCTCTGCTTTGTGAATAGGGCCTCAAGTGATTCAAATGCTAATTCTGTTAGAAACCTTGATGCAAAGCCAGTATTTCAACCATGTCAGCTTTATAACCAAGACTTTCTGAGAAACACGTAATTGCAAATTGAAAAATATCTTTTAGAACTAGAAATACATAGAGATAAAGTAACCTGGAGAAGTGGGAAAGTTCTTTACAGCTTTCTGTCAATGGGCCTGCAACCTGCTGCATTTTGCTTTGAGTTAGATGCCCCCTCAGGAAGTGTCAGTTTCCTAACAGTGGCAATGTAGGCACTGCTGCACTGAGAAAACCAGAAATGAAACAACAAAAGTAAATTTTTATCTTGTCCAGAGAATAATGTGCTAAATATTTGGGGTTTATGTCTTCTTGTTTGCTTAATAAAACCTTTGCACAATCCAGTGAGTGCCTGTATGAAAATGTTCTTGCCATTATTAAACACATTTTTGAGCCCTCACAGCACAAAAAAGAGCAAGCATGCATCCTGGATTTCAAAGAAATAGGGGGAAAGGGAAGTGAGTGAGAATGCATATGGGAAATGTGTAAAAAGCTTTTCTTTTTAGTTTGCAAGCAGTTTTGATTTACTTTCCCCC
>NW_008237226.1:2985433-2994319 GCF_000691975.1 Corvus brachyrhynchos | reverse complement strand
AAAATACTACAGTATTTTGTCCTCTCAAGTTCTAGGAGATATGAGGGAAGGGAGAATGTTTTCAGATGGAATCCAGCCACACTGGCACTGCCATCAGCCTGTGTGCAAAGCTGCCTTGATGGTACACCAACATTCTTACCACCCTCTTGACTTTCTTGATTGCTTCTGCTCAGGGAAAACCAGCTGATAATTAAGGCTAAGTAAAACCAGTGGGCCTAATTATCTGAGCGACACAACTAAAACAGGCCTCAAAGAACTAACCTGCAGCCTATAGACCCAAACAGGGGTGTTAGGAAGCTTCCACATGAGGTCAGAAGCAAAAAGTTAAATAATATAAATTACCTGTCATTGACAGTGCCAGTTTTGAGCATCTCCTCAAGGCAAAATCCACAGAACCCTTATTTGCATTAACCCCTTCCTAACACCCCAAAGGAAAAGAAAACTGGTCTGTACCACTTCTGCACTGATTAAGGGAACTCTGAAACAAGCACAAAACAAACAAGCTAGATCAGATCAGAACAGGTACAAATCACTGAGTTTAGCCCACCTAGAATATGCTTATTTACAAGGCTTCCTCCATTCATTTTGTTTTAAGTTCACTTTTCAATTGGCTCCAGCTAAATCTGCTGTCAGCTGAGAAGCTGTGGAAGTTTGTGACAAGTGGCTCAGACCTCAGAAATTCAGAAATACACAGTTCCAGATTCTACAGCTGCATATCCCATAGTGATGACTTCTAGACTCCACTGCCATGGCTTGTATTCTAATAAATGGGTCAGAGGTGGAAGGTCACATATCCTATTACCAGTCTCTGAACCATCCAGTTCCCCTTCATCTCAGCAGAAAAATGCAACATATTATCAGCTTCTTTTTTAATATTGCTTACTCGGGGGGAACATTCTGAAGTAAAATAATGTGGATATTCATTTTCATTGCTTTGAAGAAGACAGTAAAGGTCAAGTTCTAATTTTGAAATGCTGCTCTCTTCATATTGGTTATAAAGCTTGAAAGCAGTAACTCCACCCATGCTGGAAGAAGAGATCCCATTATGAAGGATATATTTCAGTACTGTATAATTCCTGAATGATAATCTCCCACCTCTCCCAAAAGAACCTGCAAAATTGAACTGAAATGTTTGCAACACAATCTTCAGGCTATGGAAAAATACAAAAGAGGAAAAAGAGCAGTGCTGTCTCCCGAAGGAATGGTCTCACCCAGACAACTGTGCCTACAGCATCTGACAGCAGGTAGACCAAAGAAAAAAAGGAGCCTGTGAAGAAACAGAAAAAAGGAATATTTTTTTCCTCACATATATAACTTTAAAATTAGATGTATTTTCTACCACTTTTTTTCACTGTTTTGATTATAATTAATCTTTTCCTTCCTATGAGAAAGGTATTAGTTTTTCTTAATGACTAGTGGTTGGTAGTTGCTGCCATATTTCATGCCAGTACAAAGATGTAGGCTGCTGAAAATATTTCTTAACTATTTCAAAGTTTAGAAACAATTCATGCTTAAAATTTACAGCAAATTATTGTGATCTAAACATAGCATTTTACCATACTGGAATTTTTTACTTCCCTGTATACACGACATATTTAAGGAAGAATTTAATCATTACCACAAAAGGTGAGAATAAAAGGCAGCAAAACAAAATACTGCAGTAGTCTCCTGCTCTCAGGCTGCCCATCTTCTCAACTAGCAAGTCTCTATTTATGTCATGGCCCCAATCTTTTGAAAATAAGTATCATTTTCCCTTTGATATAGGAATGATTTGTTAAGATATTCAAACAGAATAGTCTCTTGTATCCGTAAAGAGACTGAAGGTGCTTAATTTTATAAATAAGTTACAAATTTGAAATAAACTAGTGGATTTTTCTCAAAGAAAAAAAAAGTACTTCTTGTGCTGTGGACAAAAGCACTGAAAACAAAGGCATTGTTGTGGATCCAGCAGTAGCACATGCACATCTTCATTGTTACATTCATGTCTGAAGAACCAAGACAGTTTTTAAATAATTTATACTCATCAGGAGAATTAGGATAATTCATTCATGAACTTTCTGTGTTAAAACACACACAAAGCTGTTCTTACCATGTTTATGAATGATGACTGAATTCAGTAGCAAGAAGATGGTGACATGTCTCAGACATGACTTTTGATGAAGATGGATAACTTTCACGGAAAGCATTTTTACTTTATCTAGAGGTTGGTACGTGTCCAACTCACATTAGACATTCTCTAGGATGATCAAAGACAGTATGTGACTCTTCACAAAGGAATTTGTTCGTGGGGGGACAGAGTTAATTGTTTTTCCAAGTCTTAAAGACATACAGGAGACACATGAACACACAATACACATATGCACCCATACAATTCTTTCTATATATGTAGTGGTTTATCTCCTTCAAGGGGAAGAGCTGTAACACAAGGAAACCAGACAACCTTCTAAAGTCGTTATTTTGCAGTTTACCCAAAGTTGAAACCAATTCTGCTGAGATACAATAGTCATTTTGTACTTCTACGCGTTAAAAAGACCATGGATAAAACTGAAGCTGGCTGAACTGGTTCAAACACTGAGTTGCCACCTCGCTTTGGTATTTTCAAAATCCAGGACACAGCAGTGGAAAAACATACACAGAGATCTTGACAGAGACAAATGTCTTTGTGCAGATTTGAAGTCACCACTTTCATCGTAAGACTGAATGATATTGTTGTCTAGATTATCCCCTTTGCAAAAGGGAGATATAATAAAGAAAAAACAATGAGAAGAACTAGCTAGGTTCTTTGCCTCAACATCAGAGATATCAAATTTTTATTTCAGCAGGTGGCCATGGAAGATACTGGCACTTGGATGGGTGCATGAGGGTCTCCAAGCAGTTCCAGCTGAGACATGCCATCACTTGCTAGTATCTCCACTCATATTAAGAAGCTGGTTTCTGTACCACCAGTTCAATCCACTCCAATTGGGATATGGCCACAAGATAAAAAGTAATGCTACTTGGAGAAGGATTAACTTAGCTCTACTTTTTATGGTGGCAGAATGTGCTGTAAGAGAGCATTAAATTTGCATACAGCATAAAGAGACAGACTCTCAATAACTTCCACTCAAACAAGAAAGCCATGAGGGCTACATAAGGGTTCTGTATGACTTATAGATGCATATTATCATTATATATGAAGAAAGATTGCCATCCTTCTTGTATCCTCCATACTCTGTAATTGTCATGTGTTTTCTACCCTTCCTGTCACACTATCAGGGACAGCGAGAGCAGCAGACCAGAATCTATAAAGCAGCAGTTCCAATTCCTACATTAAATAGGGAAGAGAAGAAACAGTTTTTGAGCAGAAGAAAACTGCTCTGAGCAGAAAGCCCCAGGAGCAAAAAAGCCAAGTCAGAGGGCCCTGAAACTCAGGTCAGAGGAATCTGCAGGCAAAAGCCATACTGAGAAGGGTTCAATAGCACTTGTGAACTAATGGATTTGCAATCTTCCAGCACTGGAACTAGCACAAGATCCCTTATCCAACACTTTCCATGTGAGCAATGAGGACGCAGAGACAACTTCTTCAGTGGTAGTAGGGCAGAGCCTGAAAGGTCTGCCATTAAGCTAACATAACAAGGATGAGGAAAGAATTCTTGATGGCAAAATGATCCTATTGAAAAAAAAAAAAAATCTTCAATCTGTCACCCCATTCTTTTCTTGCTTGAACTGTGCTCAAGAACAAAAGCCAGAAGAAGGTCACAGCTTGAACATCAAAAGTACTGAATGAAGATTCAATTCATACAGTCGTGTTCCATCTCAGCAGGGCACAGATAAAATGTTGGAGAGGGAATAGGAGGAGGACAGAGGAGATGGAATATTCCGTGGAACAAATTTAGCTCTATGAAACTGGATAATTTGGAATTTGCATTTGTACTTCTCAGAAAAGCATGACACTTTTCCTACATGATGGGAGCTCATTATAGAGTTTAAAATTTATAACATGATTCTCAAAGGGAAACACCATAATTTATGCCATATTTATGTAATTCCAGCTCTCCTGAAGGTTTCCTAATTGAGAAAACTGCTAATTTGCTAGACAGTAAAAAAAAAACCTCAGAAGTAAAAAAAGGAAAGACTATGCTCAGTCTGTGAATATCAAGGTACAAAGAAACAAACAGGACAGACTTTTTCAACCTCTACCATTTCTGACCACCCTACATTGACATAAGCTTTCATTTGGCCCATGAAAAAAAGCAAATAGCACAGTGCAATTTGGACGCACTGAAACGCAGGATAAAATATTATCACAACTTGCACTGTATATGAGACTAGAAAACTATCCACTCTCCCGTGTTCATCTTAGGTGACAAGGAATTCAGTTCACCTGCTTCAGCCAGCCAGTCTAACTGCTTTCAGGGAAAAGCAAATGAGTACTGTCAGAAAAAAAAATTAGCAGCCAGTCAGGGTTGGAGAGAACAGCAGGAGGGAAAGCAGAGTAAAGATGAAGCTCCTGCTGCTTCCAAGCTTCATATCACATTGCCAAAGATCTAACACACTTCTCTTAGACATACACAACAGCACATGCAGGAGAAAGCACAAATGAAACATAGCTGAAAATCGGAGCTATCAAAAAAACTTTCAGAAAAAATCTCCAGAAATTAAAGGCAGTTTTTCTATTCATGTTCAACAAAAAATAGTATACACTTCTCTGCAACATGAGAGGGTATTTAATAAGTGACAGCTAAAAGTCTTGGAAATTTTAAAAGTTGACTTAATTTCATGAAAAAGGTCCCAGGAACATCCTTTTCCAAATGCACTGTAGTTTTTGAAGCCCAGTCTGACTTAATTTGGGAACCTTGTATTCCTCTTTTATCTCGAGGAAACCCACAGTTTGGGTAAGGCTGCAGGATGACCATAAGAGAGACCAGATGGAAAAATAAAAATTGCTGGAGTTTCTTTACTTCTGAATACTTCTTGACCTTAAATATACAATGACACAGTGTCCCAAAGGTTCTTGGCTTGCGTGTTTTATTTTTAACAACACCGAAAAACAAAGCTGTTACGACGCCAAGCTCAATTGGCTTTGCAGGGGCTTTACAGTTAATTGAGCCGTAGCTATTTAGCCTGCAGTAGGCACCAGCTCTGCCAGCCCCGTAGGCAATGAAAAAGTTCCCCAAGCTACAGCCAAGCTACTGTCCTTTTCTTTCTTTACGTAAATGCTCCAAAGCAATGTGGCTTTTGGGGAGAGTGAGCTTATCCTCAGACTCTAAAAACACGGACACAAACCCCCTATAGTAACTCTTGTGACATCCATGCTCAGAATAGCTACATCTCCATCATCTTAAACATAATCTCTTGAAGTTCCCTGAGGCTTGTTGAGCCAGATACACGTGAAGCTTTTAGGCATTACAGTTAGGGAAATTTAAATTTCTTGACTGGACTTCGTGAGGGAAATCTGAAAGTCCTCTAAACTCTTTATCACTCAAAGCAGTTGTTAAGCTTCCTTATTTAAAAAAAAAAAAAAAAGCAACCAAAAAACACCCAAACCAACCCTGAATAAAATGAATAGGTTTACATTATGTAGGTGGATGATTTAACTTCCAATTAAAAAAAAAAAATTATTCTTTACTGGAAGACAAAGACAGGATCACTGCAATTTTCATGTTTACCTTCTACCAGTAGATCAACCAATGACTCTTAAAAAAATATAGGCAGATACTGTTTCACTGTGCCCTTGACCTACAGCATACAACCTTCCAGACCTACTCTAATACAGTGAATAGGAGGCTTATCACCATGAGTCATCTAAATAGTGCCATGAGGTCATTTGTTGACTTCAGTGTTATAAAGACCATTAGGCTACATATCAGTCAAAAATCACTGAGCTGGGAAGTGCATGCAATAATTCAGGTCATAATTCAGGATGAGGTCACAAGAATTATACCTACTGAGCCAAAATACAATTTTCTGGAGCTCTTCCTTAGATGGTATGGGTACAGAATCTGCTATTTCTCCGGGATAATACAAAAGCACAGCTGCTTTACATCACTCACAGCATTGTTAATATAAATCAGTGTTTTCCACTGTACACCAATTAGGAACACTGGGCAATAAATTACACATTCACTTAGGTAAGAGCTTTCTCTTGGCAAACTTCTGATCTCCCTTGTATTCCTTTCTTAGCAGTTATTCCAGTTCAATTTTCCACAGATAAAAGTTTTGTGAATATTTATCCCCTCCAGCCTGACAATTTCAGAAAGGGAGGCCTCAGAAAACCTCCCAGCCTCAAAGAGGCTGTCTAGTATAAATATACATCCTGGGGAATAATATATTATATATTATAATATATAACATATATTATATATGTAATATAAATCTGGAGAATAAATGTGAACTCTCATTTCTTTCTTAGAGACTGTTTCAGGTTTTCATTTTTTGTTTCTCTTATAATCATAGAATGGCTTGGGTTGGAAAAGACCTTAAAGATCACCAAATTCCAACCCCGTGCCATAGGCAGGGACACCTTTCACTAGACCAGGTTGCTCAGAGCCTCATTAAACCTGGCCTTGAATCATTTCCAGGGATGGGACAGCCACAATTTCTCTGGCAAGCCTGTTCTAGTACCTCACAACCCTCGCAGTAAAGAGATTCTTCTTGATATCTACTCTCTGTCAGTTTAAAGCCATTTCCCCATGTCCTGTCACTACACGCTCTTGTTAAATAAAAGTCCCTCTCTGTCTTTCTTGTAGGCTCCCTTCAGGTAGTGGAGGACTGCAATTAGGTAACCCCTAAGCATTCTCTTTTCCAGGCTGAATAAACCCAATTTTCTCAGCCTTTCCTCATGGGAAAGGCGCTTTATCCCTCTAATCAACTTGGCAGCCTCCTCTTAACTCATTGCCACCACACAGTGAAATAAGGATGGAAGAGGCCTGAAACTCTGAAGACTTCTGAAGACGTTCTGTGGCCAAGAGTTAAGCATCTCGCTTCCCTGCTCTGTACCGGCACTCAGATGAACTAAGTTTTCTCCCCCAGCTCACAAAATAAACTTATTCAGTATGCACGATAAACTGCTCTTTAAAAATTAAAGACTTTCATTGAGCAATTCCTGTATTCTTTGTAATTTTATAATGCAAGACAGCAGACTGCTTCCAAAGCCCTTATGTGGTATTTCTGCTGCTATCCATACGTGGCATTAAGACCACAGCCTTTGACAGTGAAGTAGATGGAAAATTATTATCTGAGAAGCTGCCAAATGAAAGATATAGAGACTGTCTATCACATGAGCACTTTTAAATGTGACACACAAATTGGTACAAATACATATAAATTACAACATGTAAATACAATAATTAATAAAAAGAAAAATAAACTGAAAGTTGCCCAATCGTGGCATTTAAATGACAAAGTACAAAAATACCTACAAAACTGGATGATGCTTTGAAACACCACCTAGACCAATGGGAAATGAAACATTACCATACACCAAAACACTGGAATAGAGTTTTATTGCTACAGTAAGCAGCAATATTTCCAAGGGTGGAAAATGAAAAACAAATGCAAAAAAGTTTTCATGATTGGGATGAGGAAGAAAGAATTTTATTACCCAATAAAAGAACACAGTGTTCTGTCAGAAGCAAGGTGCTGATAAAGCCAAGGGATGTTTGTCTATATATGCATCCAAAAAGCAAAATTTTTGTCATGCTGGATATAAGCAATATTATTACCCAGAATGAAAAAAAAGATAACTACAGAACTGTAAATCAAGTTGTTCCCAGAATTAGAATCTACCACACAGTTCAGCATTCAGCCTAGATAAACATATAATATTACAGGAAATTAAGGGAATGAAATATCTGAGGTAAAAGTTACAGTCAGTGAACTTTTCTCCTGGCTGCTGTGGGTTTAATAATACTTCAAGTCTGATGCTGAACTATCTCTGAACAGTTGATAATGAGCATTACAGTAAAAGAATAAACCACAACCGCACTAACACAGAAAACAAAGAATTTGCTAATCTCTACACTACCAAATTTACTTTAAATGAGAAAAGAGCATGTAAAAGACTTTCAGACTCCACAGTGTCTCAGATATCACTGTTGCAGGCACATTTAGCCCACAACAGTAATATGGTGGCCTGAATGCCTCACATATTTGTTACCAGAAGATCTCATAGATTTACCCCACCCAGGTGTATACACCCAATCAGTTGTGCTTTTTTCTCCTTTTTTCTTTTGTTTTTCTTTTCTCTCTTCAAAAGTAAATTAGATTATGTCAGACTAAATGAGTTAAATTCAGAGGGAAACACCCTGTAAACTGCATACAATAAGCTGGTACCTCTGACTCAGGCCAAGTTGAAAGAACATTTAGCACAGGATACTTCTAAATTTTGTACTAGAAATTCAATAGAGAGCTGAACAGCACCAGTAAATATGCCACATTCACCTATTTTCATTCAAACCCATGTAACTTTGATGGTAGAAGAGACAAATCCATATTTGCTGTAAAAGCAGTCTTACTTTATAAGCTTTAATTGAAGTTTCAGCTAAACCTCCCCTCGGCCTTAAAATTAACTACTGTTTTCCTTAGGCAGCCTTACTGGGTTTTTTTGTTTGGTTGGGTTTTTTTTACTTTTCCTTCCACTTTTTGTTTCAACCAAGTTAATGCTTGTCTCTACAGTCACACATTCCATATTTATAGCCTTCATTTTCCCACTTCTCTTAGTCTTTTTCCTTTGTAGCTTTGTTTTACTTTGAGCTTCATTCTGCTGCTGTCACAACAGTAACAATATGCTTCCCTGTACACAGACAGCTACAACATTCCCTCAGCATGACCACTGCTTAGGGTTTCAGCCTGTAACTTCCCCCTAATTAACATCACACAGCATCCCCCTCAGGAGCACCGAGCAGG
>NW_008237226.1:2944475-2985414 GCF_000691975.1 Corvus brachyrhynchos | reverse complement strand
ACTGCTTTACTCAAATGTTGAACTATTTTCTAACAGTAGTTTTAATTTACAACTAACTAAACTTCTGCCTAAATTTGCCTTGCATTGGTGGAAAATTAGAAAATAAGGAATAAGTCAAGATGAAACCTGCCTGGTTTTGCCATTATGAGTTTGGAATTAAATGCCCTCCAACAGACCTCTGGCTCATACCACTATATATGCATTTTTCCATTAGGGGAACACTATTCCTCAGATAACTGAAATTAGAAGTTGATCTCATCTTCAGTGGTATTTGTCTTTGTTCTAATTGTCCCAGCCTAAATTACAGCACTGGAGCCCTTAGTTAGTCATCAAAGATCAAGAGAAAACTGCTTAACACAATGTCCCATTCTTACTGTTGTTCTATATCAAACTTATCAGATAATTTCAAGAGCTCATAGAAGCATTTCTTTTTTCCTTTTTCCCCCCCCACCCTTGTAGCTGACAGCAGCCATGGATGCATTACAGAACCCAGCATGTCCAAGATGGATTAGATGCTGCCAAGAGGAAAGCAACAGCTTCCTAAGGTCCTGCTAGTGAAGCCCGTGGCTGTAGCAGCTGTAGCGGTACTGTCAAATACTACAAGCCTGGCACAACATCAGTGAGGTTACTTTCTGAAAATTACATCTGTAATACAGCTTTTCTTACTTTTCTGGTCCTAATATTTGCTTCTGACAAAATCAAAACCAACAACAGAAAAGTCAAAGCCTAACTAAATACAGATTTTTACCCTTCCCATCTTCGTATCAGGTATGTGTGACTTCTACATGACGTAAAACACACAACACTGTATTTATACTGATAGCTCCTGAATGATATTCCGCTAGCAAGGAGACAAGATTTCATTTACCAAAAAAACCCTCATAATTAACTTGTAATCCAAGTTTGACACCACCTAACCAAGAGTCTACAAGAGTTGAGAAAAAACGTTTTTATTATCTTAATACTCTTTGGATCTAGTCTCAGCTTAGATGAAGACTTAAAAATATAATGGATTCATACAGTCCTATCAAAATCAGTGAGATACCACACACTTAAATCCGTATTAATTATTAACTTCAAGGGCTTTTCTAGACAAGACCTTTGTTCTACTAATATTAAAGCACCAGAATTTTAACTGGCTTCAATCACAGTATTGTAGTCACAGCTAAAAAGAAAACTTCTCCAATGGCAGTGTGAGAAGTATTTTCATGCAAGTATGCCTTTATAATTTTAAAAAAATATCAAGTGGGAAAAATCTCTGTTCTTATTCCTAACAAATACTTCTTTATACTGAGCTCACACAACACACTATTTATGAAGGAAAAGGGATTATACTGCATTTGACAGTTATAATGCTATAAACTTTCATCTAGACCAAGCTCACATTGAAAAACCTTTTAAGTGTCACTAAAAAGGCACGAGAAATTCGTAATTACTATTCTCTTATTAAGTCAGTACCATATCAACTATCAACCTGAAGAACAATAAACATATTTGAAACATAGACTGTTATAACTTGAACTCAGCATTACAAATATTGAAAGCTGCACCCGTAACCCTCTGTTCACCTTGTTATCACAGCACAGCTGCAGGGACAGACAGCTCACAGATAAAATAGATATTATTATGAATAAATGTGTCAGATCATTCAATAATTGCTACTCAGATGAAGCAGTACAGAGGAACTGAGGAAATTCCTTCATAAATTGGCCACCCATGGTTTTCCCTCCTTTGTGAAAGAGCCACCTTTAAAATGCACAGTCTTGGGATGGAAATCCACAGTAGTTTAGAGACTTCTAACTTCAGGATGTCAATCAGATGGAAATCCACAGTAGTTTAGAGACTTCTAACTTCAAGATGTCAATCACATGAAACAAGGGGTTTTTTGCCCTGCCCACTCCAGAATGGGCTCATTGTACAGACAGACATACAGCATGCAGAAGGCAGCAGGAACACAGGCAGGAGTAAAGCACAAGGGAGCTATAGCTGCTGTGTCTGGGGCAGTCATGACCATGAAGCCACGCACCTTACATGCAGGGCCAACGGTGGACCCTGTGAGGGCTGATGTTCTGGCACCTCCCTGGCCCATCTCACCCTGGGAATTATGCTGATAGTACAATTTTAAATGGTCCCTCAAAGTCATAACAGTTTCATCTCTTTAGTTCATTACCAATTGCAGCTGAGTCTGAATAAGTGGTGTGATGGTAAATAGTTTATTATTTCTCTACCAAGGCTCATTTTTAGTTCCTTCTAAGAGAGGAGGCCCACACAGAGAAGGCATATCCAGCAATTTCTGCAAAGGAGTTCGACACAGACTCAGATAAAGCAGTCGTCACTAGGGACCAGGAGAGGCTGACAAGGAAGGATAAAGGAGTGGAGCAGAAAGCTTAACAGGCATCTCCAAGCGCGCTAGATAAGAATCATTCCCAAGCCGTGCAACTTAGAGTCCGTGGGGAAGGAGAAACAAACAAAAGCTAGTTGCAAACTACACACAGCTTCTAAGGTGCCTGTAGTTTTGCTGCCTGATCTTTTGATTGCCTTTATCAAGAAATGCTTGTCAATGCTTCATGCTGCATATATATGAAAAATTACTTCTCTCTTCATCCTAGGTGCTGCCTGCAGGCAAGAAGCGCATCTTACACAGTTCCCTCATCTTCTCGAGTGACTTCTCACACCCACCTTAAACGTGCTCTTAAGTACTTGTTTGTATAGTAAATCTAACAGGAGCCAAAGCACAGGTGGAGCTGCATTCTCTAACAAGAACTCCCACACAAGAGGCTTTGTTTTTGAAGGACCAAAGTTTCTTCCTACTGAGAACGTAACCACATAATTTGAATTCTCAAGCTATTCACTGTAGCATGGCACAGAAATAAGAAGTGCAATGTAATTACAAAAAGCCCCGCATATATGATCACTAAATGTGAGTGCATACCTTCCCTGATTGCAGTAAATGGGGTTCCTTCCTCTTCTTGTAACCTAATCACCTTCAGTGCCACCAGCTTTCCATTTACCCTGAAAGAGAAAGAGGGGAGGGGAAGGAAGAATTTAGAAAACCAAAATTATAGCAGAAACAGTATTTCTCATAATAGAACTTGTTTCCTATCATGTACTTATTCAATTTCTTCCTGTCAATGCCAGTGATTCATTTATAGCACTGTAAGAAACACTTCATAGCTTCCATAATATCAACTTTATATTTTCAGACTCAGATGCAATCCAAGAAATGATCTCAGTTTTCTGTGAGTCAGTTTCCTTTCTACCACAGCTTTGTTACTGAAGCTTTGTTAAGAACTATCACATTGTAAAATTTGGTTATACAATATCTGTTCATTATTTGATCAGACTGTTCAAACAAAAAGGCATATGATTTTCATCAACCACTTCACTTGCATTATATCCAGATTTACACTGATTACCGCCTTCCCACTGCATGGCACACATTATTATAGCCTTCAAAAAGGTACAAAGTTTGAGTAATGAAATAATTTTTAGGTCACTCTGGCCATTTCCTGCTAGGGCAGGACTGTTACTGAGGCATATTCTTGACTACATGGCCCAGGCTACTTTTAGATTATAATAACTCTCATTTATAAGTTTAAAAATATTTTGTGCTCCAAGAGACAAATCTTTTAAAAAGGTCATTTTAGTGTAAAATCTATTTGGCTTGTTTCACTTTTAGCATTCAAAATTTCACCACACATGAATTACATTCCAGGCCTTGCAAAAAAATCCAGTAGGTTCAGTTTATCAAATAAAATCTCCCAAAAACTGAACTAAGCTGATGTTCATTACCATCTTCAAGAACAAACTCATACTATGAAACTTTAACAGACTCCCCATGTATGACAAGCAATGGTGAGGATAAACTACCAAAAAGGCATAATACAGGGGCATTATTATAATTATTATTATTATTATTATTGAGATTTATTTCTGTGAAAGCAAAATTAGCCTTTACAGTTACAAAGCTCAAGGATGCATTGGAGCCTTTACACTCCTGTAGTCATGGAGGCAATTCCCTACTGAACTACAAGAGGGATGGCCCTAGAAGATGCATTAAAATTTCAAAGCAAGATGATATGGACAACCACCAACTCTGAATTCATCTTTCCCCCTCAGGCTTTTAATTTTTGCAGTTATATGAGTCCAGTGACGGATGGCTACTGTCTTGTTTCTTCTGATTATTCTTCTTTTATAATTACCAAAAACTCATTAGCCATATACTGAACATTGCACAATGACTCTGAGCAAGTTAAGAAACCCTGGGTATCAAAGGATGGTTTACTCATCACCTTCCAATTATTCATAATATTTCAGGCTGTCACCAGTTCAAGTCTCAGGCCACTAGTCACTGTTGAAAGAAAACTATCAGCTTAACTCTCCTGGATTTCTCCTTATAATTACCTTACATTTTTTTATTTGGACTTAAATATAACTTACGGCATCAGAAAAAGATAAGCCTTGCCTCAAGTAACTTCATGTGTCATGCTTAGACAGGAGAATGCATCATATTAAAAGCAGAAGGACTGATGACAGACATGCAGTTCATATACATGTGTAGTTTTCAATTCCTCTGTCAATACACCACCCTACCTATCACATACATATTACTTAGATATCTGGATAACTTGAATATTTTGCAATAGATGAAATAACTGCAGGAGACATTTAAGTAAGAAAAGCAAGATCATTTTGCAGATAAAGAACAGAACAGATGCTGTGTTCGGAGAAGGCAATGCAAAATACAGTGGAAAAAAGCAAATCAAAGAGGTATTAAGGAAACAGGGATGTGGAGTCTCTTGATAGAGAAAGACAAATAACATGCAGCATTGTGTAGTTTATATTCTTTTTAATCTAAAGTTCTACATTCCATTGATTCATGAAGAGTGATAAATAACACAAACAGCAATAGTATGGCACTAATTTCAAAGAATTCTCAAGTAAACACAGTAGGTGAGCTGTGCTCTTTAGTTATCATTGCCCCTTTGTCATTGGTACCTGTCATTATCTTGATAGACATCATGGCAACTATTAGTACTATCAAAATAATCAAACTAATCTCAAGTATTGTTCCTCTGGGATTTCATTCTCCTCCTTAATATAATTTATCTCCAATGTATCTATCTATAATTTCCATAATACAACAGCCTCCTTATTCTCATTTACTACTCAGTCATTAAAATCTTTTTTTTCATTTAATTTTCTATAAACAGAAGCATATAAAACTGGAGATGTGAGAAATTATGAAGTATCAATTAAAGAGATAGGGTGTATATTCACATCCTTTAATTATCCTCCCACTGATGCAATCTCAGGATGCAGTTAGATGACGCTGAAGAGATGAGCTAAGGGCTGCCTCAGGGTATAGGTTTCTCCTGCTAAATCCTTGCCACACATTCCTGCCACTGCCTTGTATTTGCTCTCATTTCTGCTGGACTTTACAATGAGACTGCTTAGAGAGCTTAAATAAGAGAAGACTGGCCCTTTCAAAAAGAATTAAATCATATTTTTAAAAAATTATAAAGGCATGAAAAAAAGAAAAAAACACTAGAAAATACATAAGAACTGGGTCTGCCTTTTGAGAAGCAATGTGTCATGGGATCAAGCCAGCTATGTCTTGAAAATACACCCTGAAACTTGTGATGCCATCTCAAAATAATATGGCAATTTCCTTAGAAACACTGAAAAAAGGAAACCTGGATAAAATTACATCTGCAACCTATCAATACTTGTCTTTGCAGACTTCAGAAGTGATCAGATAAGGGTAGCGGAACTCCTCCCAGATATTATTTCACATTTATCTTCCCCAACTTTCAAAGTATGCTCAGTATTTTCATTACTTTCAAATACAAGTAGAAAAACTGACAAGCAGACTGCCTCTTAGACAGTGAAAAGGCAACAGTGCTGACTCTTTTAACATCTAGGATTCATTAAACCACCTCTATTACTCACTGTCCAAAGCAAACAGTTTCACATCTTCTCAAAACAATACACTTCACTGGGTCAAGGATTACACTTATCATCTTACACCCATCCTGTCAACTGCCTCATTAGTTTCTATTAAGGACAATATTGACTAAAGAATTCCTATTTTCGAAGCCATCCTCCCTTCTAAACTAACTCACTTTCTCTTTCTCATCTAGAAACCTTCAGAGAAAGTACAGAAGTCCTAAAGCCTCTCTAATCTTCACACAAAACTACTTTACTCTAGGCAAAACACCCACAGCTGATGGACTGTTTTCTGATTTATGGAAATTCAGCACTTTAACATTATATAATCTCTTCTAATAAATTTCTGATTATATATGCAAAGTAGGCAAAAGACAAATTAGTCTAAATTGCTTTATGCAGAGTAAAGTAAAAGTCTGCATATTATAAAAAATACAAATAAGCCAGATATTACAAAAAATGCTAACATAATGTGTCATTCTGCATTTTCTAAACCAGCACATATCAACACTACCAAAATAAATACATTTATAAAAAATGACTATTTATGAGAAAGTAGAGAAGATTGGAAATTATTTAATGCTTTAATGCATCATTAAGAACATATACTGATGAATATAAAGTAACTGATGAGTTAATTGGCTTCACTGGGGATAATGCTGATGAGGCCACATAGAGAACAAAAGAGTATAACACCACTATTTTCTCAAGTTCTTCAGATATATTTAGATGAAATAAATGTTCTAAATATACACATTTAAAAGAGTCAATTAACATAAAATCTGCCAATTCTGATTTCAATCTCTTTATTTAATACTGAGTTTTACCACTGGCTGGAGTTGAGGCTGTGCTCATAATGTGAGCAAGTGCTAAGCTGGGAACACTTCTGTAAAGAAAAATCAGTAGATGGTATTGGGATGATGCTCTAATGTGTGATACAAATCTCAAGAAACTAATTCTTATGAAGGAAAGTAACTTTCAATTTTTAAAAATACATTTACAGGAAAAGCTCAAAGTTTGATGATCAAACCTCAAGAATATCTGATTAGATCTACTCTATAGTGATATTAATGTCATGAACAGACACCTAAAACTCCTAACAAACTGTGGGGGCCTAATGAAATCAGGCTCTGCCAGAATTTCCTTTGAAGAAACCTGACAGAGGCACATTCACTGTAGAATTAGTCACCTCTGATTATTCTACCAACGAATAAGTAATTCCACATTGAGGGAAGCACTTCTTTTAATCATTATCATAAAAGACAGTTCAATGTAAACATAGTTTATATTATATTTTTCTTACTAAAAAGGACTTATGTTTCTAGTTTACAAAAGCCACTCCCAGTCCTGCTAAAGCCCTATAATGTAAATTCTCAAGGGACTAACACAGGCCCTGAATTTCTCTTTTTGAATCCCACCACCTTTAACCTCATCCTAGACAAAAGTTACCTTGCTTAAGTAGAAACCAGTGGATTAAAGATAATTCATAGTGCTGACATTTATTAGGGCTGAAAAAACATAAGATCAAAGAGTTTCATGAGAGATGAAAGATTTAAATTATTAATTAGTGCTGTCACTGGAACTCAGGACTCAAGGCAGTCTCATACAAACAGTGTGGCAGCCCTCACTTGAACAGGAGCAGGTAAGAGTTTACCTCCAGGTCCCTCATCCCTACCCCCCAGCCCACATCAGCTCAAACTACTCAGCAGCTCACCTAAGCACAGGGCCTGGACCTGACCTATGCTGCCAGAAGGAATCACCTGGGATGGGCAACAGGGAAAGCAATGCAAAGCACCCTCCTCCTCCACACACCTCACATCTCTCCAGGCCCCACTGATGCTTATATACAGAGAAGTTGAAGACAAACATAGAGATATCCCTTATAAGTAAGGCAGCCTCTTACAACTGCACACACTGACAGTCACAGGGGATCTCCTAGAGATGCCACTGCTCAGCTAACTGGAAAATGCATTGGTGCACAACAGCAGCTGGCAAATTACGTCAGCATTTTCCCTACCATTCCAATCATGCATATATGGCCAATAAGGTACTATCCAGTAACCACCACATATATGTAATATAACTATGTTCTATTCTAGTTTTTCTACCAAGTTTTCCAGGGCAATACTTGATAAGTAATATAATAGACTTACTTTCTTCAGTTTTGTCTCCTGCTATGCGAGATAATAATACTAAGTCACTTCTTTAAACTGCTTTGCAGGGTGAAGCACAGCATATATAGTGTAATGTTCTTTTTATATATTCAACTACAGAGAAAAATTTTCCCAATCTTTCTTTTAAATGCTGAGAAATTCACTCAGAAAGTGATCAATATGGTCAATGATTCATCTTCTAGTTAGAATCCTAGTAACTTGTTTTAGTACTTACGCTACTTTAATAATTTTTTCCACCACTTGGCATTTTAGTTGAACATCTAGTTGTTATTAGTTTTCTATTTAGTTCAACTTGAAGTTCTTATTTTTATTAAAGAGTTGCAATGCTAGAGGTTTTTAAAAGCGTTTATGTACATACTTTATAATCCCATGTCATGACTTGCCTACAAAAATCAGTTAAGAAAATCAGTTGAAAAATGAGGGGGGAAAAAAAAGAAAGCCTAGTTGGTAACCATAAAGTGCCTTTTCATAACCCATGAATATGTATTCCTTTTCCAGCCATCTGTTATCCTCAGATGAAAAGAGTTCCATTTGTAGAACACTAATTTCACACTATTTTCAAGAAATAAAGAAAAGGTTAAGGAATTTTAGGTCATTATGGCAACATGAATCAGAGTAATTTTGAAGTATCAGTCTAAATTAATTGGCCATACCATGAAGAAAAATGTTCCTGTGAACTGGACTGTTGTACATGAAACTTATCAGGGAGCCTGTGAACACACCACCTCACATGGGCATGGAGTAAAGCTTGGGGAATAACTAAAAAATGGCAGATTGACCATCGGAAGCTTATGGCACTTGCAACAGATTGAACACAAAAGACAATCCGAGAGTCAAGGAGGTTTCATGACAAGTAAAATAAATTCTGCAACTTCAAAAACAAAAGTCAGAACAACAATTAGTCCTGTCAGTCATCCTCAGTGAAGGTTTCAGCATCATAAATATAAAAATCAAAATACACAAACCATCCCTTTTCTTGTGAGCAGCCATCCACACACATATTTATGAAATACGATGGTCACCTATATTCATAACACACACTGCAATACGTCAGGCCAATAACAAATAGATGCAGTTCTCACTGATTATTCAAAGATGCCCTGCTGCCTCAAGAATAACACAGCATGGAAACCATGGCCAATGAAGAGCATGATGCCTCCCTGAGCATGATTTCTCTCTACTTTGCATCATGAACTCCCTACTGATTTTTAAGGTGAATAGTAAAAGGTACTGCCTTTGATGGAGATAAATGTTAAATGCCCAGACTCCCTGAAAAAATACATTTTATCTTTGGGCACAAGTTGGAGTCTCCTTGAAAACAAAAAATTCAGATTTTGAACTGAAATGGGGGAGGTGCCTTGACTGAAGGACTGCCCTATCTCTGCAGCCTTTGAGCTCTTGTTGGCAGCACCAGCTTTTACTGTGCTCTGCTCTGTGCTCTGTGCTCTGCTGATTTCTCATATTAATAGTTTAAAAGGATAGGGACCAGAATTCATTAGAACTAGTATTTTATTAAGGATAAACAGAAATGATGTAATTTTGTGATAGGGAAATTAGGCAAAAATGTCTTGGTTGAGCTGTTAAAAATTCTACACATTTTTGTAATACTATGAGAACATGCAATTTGGTAAAGGTGCCCAAAAAAGTAAAGGTAGGGTAAAAAAACACATGGGCATTCAAGAAGCAGATCGAGAGCACAGTGGAGATACACTGGTGTGCCTCTCAAAACACAGACACATGCTGTGCAAGCAGCAGCCACAGATCACATCACTTTAACCGAGGCAATCTTTTTTAATTCTTTGCCTTGAAGGGCAACTGAACACAGTGGGAGAGGATGGAAAGCACGCCAACTCAAAATATTGCCAAAAGCACAGGTTTTTCCTTTAAGTGCAATATGCAGACTTCCCAGTGGGGGAACGCAAGGCCTCCACGCTGCTTTGCAAGGGGCTCTGGTTGGCAGCAGCTCCCTTGTGCTGTCACCAGCTTCATCTCCAGACTCACAACTCACATCAACATTTATGTGCCACAGATCAAGCCAGATCCCACTGCTGTATGTTCAGGTAAATTTATAATCAAGGTCAAGAGGGAAGAGGGTCAACAGCAGCAGGAAGACACACATGTCAATATGCAGACAGACAGCACTTCCTCAGCTCAACCACACAGTGACAAGGTATAGGAATTCAAAGGGCACCCATTGCTTTGCACCTACTGTATGGCAAATGTCCAAGGTGTTAATCAAATACAGAGTCAGTGGACCTTGCATCATTTTTTATAGTGTTATCAGCAAATTACTCGGCCCACTTCTCCAAAATTTTACATTAAAATAAATCCTTTCAAAATCATCAGAATTTCATGCAGTAAGAAGCCTCTTGGGATTTTATACAACTAAGTAAAATATGAGAATCTAGCCTGAATGAAAGTAGAAAATGAATATGCCAAGATGAGTTTCATTATACACGTCTGATGTGCAACACATGAAATCAAATAGATTTGCCTATTGATGCAACTGTCAGCCAGAAAGAAATGACTGCTTGGTTGTTTTTCCTATAAACAAAAAAGCCCAGCCTAAGTGAATACTGCTTCACTTTCCTCAATAACAAAGTCTTGTTCACTCTGCCACTTCTTCACCCCAGGGATTCATTTTTATCTGACAACAAAAAGAGAAATCCGTCATCCAGTAAAAGGAATGAGCCCATTTCATTTCGCTTTCCTGGAATACTACCAGAGATGCTCAAAAGTATAGAAAAGCAATGGGTTTTATAGGAAGACAAGGGCTTGGTACCATTTATCCTGCTCCAAGGTGTAAAAAAGCCAGGATTGTTCTGAAAGCAAGTTACTGCACATATTACTTTAAATTTTAGGAAGGGAATGGCTGATTTAGTGTCTTTTCAGGCAAGTATGTATCTTTTAGACTCTCCAAATAGTATGCTAAGATTAAGAATGTTTTATTCCATCATTATGATCAGCAGGGGAAATAATTTTAAAAGCTGAAATGTCTCTCAGGAAACGCATAAAAAACACACAAACACTCCTAGATGCCACATGCGGCTGGTGACAAATATTAAGCAAAATAATTCAGAGTACAAAGCATCATTCAGCTCAATACAATCTTAATTTTTCCATCTTCAACTACCGTTAAGGACACATCTCAGAAACATTTTGGCAAAACAAAAAACCAAGCATTAGAGTTAGTTATCAGGGATTTTCAAACATTATGGCCAAAATCCACCTGTTGCATATTACCAGCTCCAGCTTTTCCATCACGTGTCTTCATTCTGCATTGCGCCATGAGAGCTTAATCCTTCAGCAGTCAAACTGGGCACATACCAAAATAAACAGACCCCTCTTGCTCATTTGTATTCCCACTGAGTCTGCAGGTAGAGGAACACAGTGATGCATATCACAGTCTCACCCTATGTACCCATATGAGAATCTGGAAAAAAAAATCTCTATCTATCCCTGTATCATTTTAAGATAAAACTGTAAACAGTCAGAGTCAACCTGCCTGAAAAGCAGCAGCCAGGTTCAGGTCCCAGCCATAGAATCATGGAATTGTTTAGGCTGGAAAAGACCTCTATCATTGACTCCAACCACTAACCCAAAACAGCCAAGCCCACCTCTAAAATATGTCCCTAAGTGCCACACTTGCACATCTTTTAAATACCTCTAGGGATGGACCAGAGCCAGTGTTGGCCCATCCATTTGCCCCACACCTGTCTACCTACATTTCCCAAGAGTATATCACAGCAGTGATGCACTTTCTTCTTTGGGGATACCACCTAGGTCAGAGATTCCTCAACTTCTCACAGGGACAGAAGAGGTAACAGGGCTACATTACCTCAACAAACAAGTCCTTTTGAAATAGCAGATAACACCTGTAGTGTTTCCCAAGTTCTCAAAATACAACCTCTACCTGCTGTGAAGTAATTGAACTGTCTCTCTAGTTCAAGAAACAGAAGTCTCGACTGGACGTGCTGAATCTGGATAGTGCTGGATAATATGGAAATTATTCAATTCTCAGTGGGAAAAAAAATAAGTCAAATTCAAACTGGTGAAGGAATACTACTATAACAGTAGGAATGGTCTCTGCATATGAATTCTTATCCACACTCTAGTAACACATATTTTTTTTAAGAACACATTTTAAAGACCTTGAAGAAGATGTTACAAAGCAACAGGACAAAGTTGTACATAATTGTTATGACTCTCACTACTTATTCAGAGTGAGCTACTTATGATAGAGAACGCAGTGTGCCCAGTAATTTCAATTTACTCTACAAGTACCATTAAAATCACTGAAGTATTTCTTTCAGATTTGCAGGCAACTCTACTAAAATGAATATTTCTGACCAATCTACATTTCATAACATGTTCACAAGTCACTATTAATGCAATAGCTTCAGGGAAGGGTTTTGATTTTTTTCTAAATTTCAGTCTGTTCCACTGACTGACAGGACATCCAATGACTCTGTTGCCTTAGCTCAGTCTTACTGAAAGCCGAGACATATGGGCTGACTGTCATCAGATACTGTGATTTTGCTAAAGGGTTTTAGCAATAAGGCACAAGCTGAAATCTATACAGTTTTCTCATATTACATAGACCCCAATAAAAAGCTTACACGTGTATAATGTCTGGAACTTATGGTAATGCATAACTGAGCCATTAACAACACAATGCAATAGCATTTCCTTGAAGAAAGCTGCCAGTGAAAGCCAATACCTGCAGTGGCATGACATAAGTGTGAATATTTTTTCTGCATTTAGAACATGTTTTTATTCCTATCAGCTGTCATTATGCTCATCAATACCTAAGCTACTGAGAGATGAGGAAACTCTCATTCTGGTTTATTACAAATATTCAGTGAAAAAAGATAATTTTCAGTACCTAACCAAGTTAATGATCCTGGAAAATGTTCCAGTAGTTATTCTGTCCCATGACCATTGTGATATTCTCCACTGGAATGGCACAGTCGCCTCGTATCACTGACTGGCCAAAGTAAAGATATAATAAAGATATCACATGTACCAAATCCTTCTTTCAAAACTGCTTTATAATTATTGGAAATCTGATTATGCAAAGTTGATTAAATATGTGAAATGGCACAAGACACTCTGCTTCACAACAGGTAAGTCTCAATGTAAGCACTGGCTGAAGAAGAATATTTTAAGCAGGTTTACTGAGTTATTTTATGCAATATAGAAGGACTTAGGGCATTTGGGGATAAAAAGGCTGTAACAAATGACATTAAAGTGGCTGAAAACATATTTAACATGTATAGAGTAGATTATTTTGAGGTAGAGTAGTTGCAATGATTGTAAATAAACTCTTGTAAACAAACTAAACCTAGAGTAGTCCAAAATTCCATTCATTCCCTTCATGTTGTTTTATTAAAGTTTTATAATAATGATAAACAAAAGATTAACAACTTATCACATATATTCAGCATTGCTCTCAGACCATCACAAAACTCTACTTGACAGTATATTTTGCTTTTACCCCTAGAAATTAATTTGGTATGGATACCAAGAAAGTAGTACAACATTAAAGTGCAAACAAAACATCAGATTAACAAGGACATCATCTTGTTCTAATGTGAAGGCAATATGTTGCCTGTGCAATATGGTCTCAGCCTCTTTCACCAGAGCACATGGCAGTCAGTAGCACTTTGATTCACAGGGATCTATGTACGTGTTCAGCAGTATTAGTTGATACTTTCTGCTTATCTTCATTTACACACAAAATTAAATGAAAAGAAAACACCACTTACTTGCTTTTTCCTTTGTATACTGTAGCATAGGACCCTTCCCCTAGTTTTTCCAGTTTTTCATATGAGTCTGCTTTTCCAAACTTAGGGCTCGTAGGCTAAACAAAACAAAAAAGATGGTCTTTCAGCATGTATTGCACTCATAACATTAACTGCTTTGATTCAGCCTTTAGAGACCAAACATCATTATCAAGACTTATGGATGTGCCTGTTTTCAGCAGCCAACAACAAAAAAAGAAATAATAGGGAAAAAAATTAATATTTACTCCAATAAAATATCATTCAGCAACCCAGATGGTAGCTGCTAATGTCAACCATACACTTACATCACTGGATCTACCAAAAAGATTTTATTATAAATCAAGGAGATGGTTCTGGTTTATTTTTCACATATATCATAGAGAGAAAAAGATCATTAACAGCTAAAGCATCTTATCCATGTTTAGAGATCTAAACAGCAGCCTTAATCTGAACTGAACTGAAAATCAGAACTAATAGAGCTGTTTAATCATTTTTTTCTTTCTTATTTTTTCAGGTTAAAGCCCATCCAGAAACATTGCTCTAAGTAGTCACTGTCCCAGTAAATGAATCATTGTTCAGAGCGGGGTCAAAATGCAACAGGAAAGCATCTTTAATGATGTCATCTTCTGAATTATGATTACAGTCTTCAGACTGTGGATATAATCACACCATATTTTAATGTACATTTTACATTAAATGTAAATTGAATTAACATTTATTTAAATTATTTACACTAATTTACATTAAAGTCCTGTATCCTTAATATTTGCAGCCTAAGTGAGGAGTCTAAAACTGCACCAAGCAATGATTCTTGCTCTAAGGGCCAGACAGCTCAGCTGGCCTTTGTGACAGACTGATACTTGCCCCCTTTTATACAGTCCTAACAGAGTACAACTCAACACTGCAAACAAAGGAATTCACCTGATATTAAAACTTTCCATTGAAATTCTGAGAAAATGTTTGACTTTTTTGAAGTGCATCCTATTTTCCCACAGTTCCCCATCTTCCAGTTGTCTGGAAGGAAAAGGCATTTTATTTTTCCTCCAAGACCAGGTGGACACTGCAAAAAAATGACCTGCAGCTGCCCTCAACATCACCTACATATCTTTTAGACTGCAGTGCTCAGATATCACAATCAAAAGATCATCAAGAAAGTCTGGAGGGTCAGCACTAATAATCAAATCACACACAGTGACTGATTTGATAGTACTCCTGTTAAACACTACAAAGAAAAGCAGACAAGCAAACCCAGCATGTGCAGAGTTGAATTCAACTAGGATGAGCCATGTGCAGCTGCACACATGGTACCCTCACATTCAGGATCCTATGTCTGATTTACAAAAAGTATTCATGTATCAGTTTTTTGAAAGGAAACAAACCTTACAGTACAGGGCACATCTGTGTGTAAATTTTTGTTAAACCATGGCTGAAAGTTTTAAATCAACTGACCCTAAAAATTGCTTCTATTTAAACAGACAGGGGCATCCTAGGTAAGTTGACTTGGTGCCTCTTACTTGTCCACCACACCCAATTAACCATTAGCCAGAAAATGCAAACATTTTCTTTACTCAACTATTCTTCATTTGTTCTATGCAAAAATTCTGGCACTTTGGCAACTATACACCTTTTTTGATATTAACATTCCAGCTTTTTATCGAATGGTATAAAGACATACATGTGTATGTTTGCAAAATTGAGCCCTTTTTCCTCTCTCCAATACAAAGAACAGCCTATTATTTTGCTATCCAGTTCCTAAGTATTAATAGACTTACACAAACTTGTCAGCTCAAAACTCTCAGATCTTTTTCCTGCTACATAATTTGGAACACTTCATTATAGATAAGGCAGTAATATTCTTGGTTTCCAATCTGTGCTTAAAAAGGCATTCTGCCTGGTTAAAAACAAATTCTAGGATTTTTTAAATCACAGTTTTATTACAGATGTCACTAATAGAGGTGACTAAAACATTTATTCAAGTAGCCTTCTCATTTAACTATCCAATTATGGACTAATGCAACATTAAAAAAACTTCAGAAAAAAAGTGATTAGATGTTAAAATGTCTTGCATCTAATGAAGAGGGAGCAAAAAGTATTTCCCAAATTGCAGGCTGCAATGAACGCACAGTGACTAGCTTTGTCTGGAGTGGAAATGCTGCCCTAGTTAACAGTGAATAGTTCACTGTTGGCTTCTCATAGCAAGACAGAAAAAGGACAGAGTTTATACATGTGTTTCACATCCATTCTTATTTTCACGCTGAGATTTACTTTTATTCTCTACCTCTGGAAACCATAATCTAAAGGTCACAACAACTTGTAAAGCCTTAACATCTTGAGAGGAAACAGGATGCCTTTAATCCATTACCACACAGTAAATCAGCAACAATAATTATTTCTACAACCTCAAGCTCATTTCTCTGTCATCCAGCTGCCAGAAGCACAGACTGAAAGTCATGACTTTTGACTCATTCTCCTCCTGGAAGTTGCTGCATCCTCATCAAGAACGGGCAAACCTCTAAAAGCTGGCATTGGCTGGATCAGGAGGACAGTTCATTCCTGAGGGTACAGAGCCCTGTGCCCTGGGCTCAGCTCTGCAGCAGCATGGCTGACCTGCCACCCTCCCCACACAGCCTCCCACCCTGTCCTGTGCCTGCTCAAGCTGGATACAAGCCTAGAAATAGCCCAAACCCAACGCTTGAGCTAGCCCTGCCCCGTGTGCAGCAAAACCACTGGGCAGACACCCTCCCCTTTCCAGGTGACAGCACCTCTGCAGTGGAGCTCAGCTCTGCTCCAGCTGCACCACTGGACTGGATTGCCCAGGTTCTCCACCATTAGATCTCCCTTTGCAAAAATTGACATTTTTTTTCCTGGCACTTGTAATCTTTAAAGGCTTACAGTTTTTGAAGGCATGTGGTGTAGAAAAGAACTTCAGAGGATTTTATCAAAAAAATTTAAATAAATTCTGAGGTAAATGAATATATATATTAATATATATAATTTGCATGATACTTCTTAATGAAACACCAAAACACTCAGCATATGCATTTACTTCAGAAAATAAAGGGGCAGATTAACCATTTCCCCAACATTTTCTCAATTTTTTAAAATGAAATCTCATACATTAATTCAAACTTCTAATTACAAATTGCCTATATATTAAGAAGTTCAGATGCTTCTTACATTTCCTTTTATTTCTGGATAATATAAATAATAAAATAAAGGAGGTGAAGACTGACTGAAATAATGCAAAAATAAGAAATTTTTCAAAACTTAAGTTTCAAGCTCAAAGGAATCAAAATAAAGGGCTATGGAAGGAATTTAAATAATTTGAAGTTCCACATGACTGCTGAAAACTATAACCATTTCAGCCTACTTTCCTTTATTATTAAAGTCCCTCATTCATCTGGGCATTATTTCAGCTTCATGAATTTCATTATTCAGGTTTCTCCACATTAGTTTATCCTTTTCAACCATTTCTGTTTAAAAACTATGCCTTGTTACAGCAAGGTTGGCATCTTTTTCAGTATATGCTAATATTAAAATCAAACATAGAAAATTCACTTTTAAGTACAATTTCTTCTTCCAAAGTATTTTATTCATTCTGGTAAAACATATGAGAATACATTTACACAGAGATTTGTGTTTGTTAAATCACAGGAGTCCCTTACGATGCCTGGGATGTTGTTGACTGAAATACACATAATGAGTGAGACATATCCAGAGCACATCAGATGTACAGTGCTTGCATCAGCCACTGACAGACAGCACAAGCAGCAGACTCACAAAAAATTCCCCTGTATTTTACGTAACTGATGCAATCCCCAATTTGACCCAGACAACATTTCTCAATGGAGGAGTACTGGTTTTAGCTGAACACATGTATCTTGATAAAAGTTTTTTCAAAGCTTCTTTTTGAAGATCTAACCTTACAATACTTCTATAGCTACTATTTTTCCATTTCTCTTGCTCCTTCTTACTGCTTTTTAACCCTCTAAAACACTAACAGAGAATCACAGAATTAATTAGGTTTGAAAAGGTTTTAAAGATCACCAAGTCCAACCCTAATCCTAACACTGCCAAGCCCACCACATATGCCCCCAAGCACCTATACATCTTTCAGATATCTCCAGGGATTGTGACTCAACCACTTCCCTGGGCAGCCTGTTCCAGTGCTTGAAAACCCCTCTATGTTCTAAACACCATTGGGACTAACTAGGCATAACGAAGCCTGTTGCTACACATTAGAGCTCTGCATTTGCTACAAAAAACCCCCCCAGCTTACAAAGCTAAGAAAAAACCCCAAAACACCTAGATGCATATGTGACCAAGATTGAACTATCTAACAGCAAAAAAGTAAACCACCAGTCAGCAAGAAATTGATACAACTGGAAAACTCACTGCAAAGTGAACTTCCACACTTCAGAGAAATCTTTCATAGAACTCAAATGGGCAAGCCAAATGAATTACTGAGACAAAAGGGAGTAAAGGTCCTCATGCCTCTAAAGAATATAGTCCCAAGTCACTGTGAAAGTCAGCATAAGCTGTGGTAGATCGTGTTATCCCCAAGAGGACATTGGCAACTGGAGCGTAGAACAATGCAGATCTTTCCCTTCAGGAAACTCACTGGGAATTTTACTTGTTTGCCTTCATGTTTCACTTTCCTTGAAAATAGTTTTCATTAGGTAGCTTTCTTATTATCAGCCTATATTTTTCCTAGTGCTAGTTTAGTCTAAGAGCACCACTGAGCACAGGGAGTGAGCATTTTTAGCAGCATGGCTTGCAGTAACCGAGATTAGATATTTTTTCCCCTCTGGTTAAGGAAATACAGATCATAGTAACAAGGATAGAAAGAGTATGCCAAAATGTTGAGTACAGAAATAGAAGAAGCTAGTATTTCAAACTGACATGAGAGTCTTAAAAATAACAGAGAAAAAAAGAAATGAGAAGAAACTGTCTTTTCTGACCACGTAGTTTCAAATGGCCATTTCATTGATACAGCCTGTAGGACAGATAATAGGCTTAACCAAGAACCAGCAGTATGAATCCTTGCACTACACTGCCACATGAATACCTCTATTTCTCAGAATTTTTCAAAATCTGTGTAATAAAGAAAGCTTTAATGGAAAATTACACTGAAAATCACCTGACTATTCCTATAGAAGCTGTGTGGGTTATGTTCTCATGCATTTTTCATAACTGCAGAACAGCTTGTGAATGTCACACTTAACCGTCACACTCCCGAGTCTCAGTTTTAAATAGACCCTTTTTTTTAACTGCAGGATACGAAACTTCAATATAAGACTGTCATTAAGAGAAAAACATCATTCTCACAGTACCTCTGTAAATTAAAGAAAATTAGAAGTGGATAATAAATTCAGTGCTAGAAAAAATTGAAAGTAAAAGGTAGGCCAAGAAGCTCAACTGAGATTAAATCAGAAGAATGAAAGATAATCATTATTTTTTAACCATTTTTTGTCTTCTTTGGCACAAGAATAAACCTTCTTTCACAAAACCATAGGCAATTTTTACACTAATTGCCGGTTGTATCCAACTTATAATAACAGGCCAATTTGACCATACCTTGAAAGACGGACTGTTTTCTAGGGCAATGTTCAAGGGATACAAAGATGTTCAAGAATCCAAACCAAGCCTCAGTCTTTGTTCTCCCCTCCTCTGACCCCATTCTGTTGCTTGCATCTTCCTAACCCTTTAACATATAGCCATAAATTAGAAGCAACCTGGGCAGAAGCAACCATGAGCTCTCTGTGACGGGGCTGGACGCAGTTTTTAAAGCCGTTCACTTGTTTTCCAGGCTATTAGAGCACAGGAGCTGGCTCAACTGCCACATTTTATCTGCCTTTTCATCTAGAGAGTATCCCTCAGGTTAACGATTATTAACACTTCCTTTGTGCCAGTAAAGAAAATTCCACTCTCTACACTGAACTCTGAAATTATCTTACCTCCATAAAACATATCAAGCAGGAAAGATGCAGTTACCCTAGTAATTAACAGGTTCCTTACTGGAGAAGGTTGCATACACCTGGAGAGGAAAAGAGGCAAGAATGGCACAGCAAGTGTTTATTTGGGCAGACAGAAATGATGCCTTACTTTCGGAAACATCCTGACATTGGTGTCTATTTTAGAGATAGATTTCTTACACAACTGATTTGCAAAGTGCTAACAGTACTGATCAGCAGGATCATTACAGGATTCATGCCTTTTTGCTTGTACTTTTTGGAGGAAAGTTGCATGTATCAGGACTAAAAATTAATTAAAGTTACAGAAACTGAAGAAAGGCTGCTCTCCCAAAAAGAGTGCAGAGTGAATGCAGTAAAGAATTGCTTATCCAATTATTTTTATTTGAATGTTTGGGGTTTTTACATTTATCTGAGTTAGTAGAATGTTAGTGTTTTACTTGATTTTGTTTTTAAAAAGTAACGGACAGGTAGGACTATATACCTTAGTATGACATTTAAATTCACCACCAGGGAGTTTAAGATATTCAAGGAGAACAAACTGATGTGTATCACTACATAACTAAATCTTGAGCACATGGCTAGTTTATACAGCTTGCAACATTCTTTTTACATATGGTGCAAAAGTACTATTTTAGTGTATAAAATGTGTACTCTGAATACACCAAAACTTTCCCTTGAACTGGAGAGTTTGATCATGTGTCTAAAGAGCATGGATCTCAAAATTTTCATATAATTACAATCAAACCATCTTTTAAAACCAGCTATTTGGGGAAGAGTGGCATGTATTTGTTTTTCAGTTGTGATTTTTTTATTTTGTCTGGATTATTTTGTAGTATTACCTTTTCTTCATTTATGGAGAAAAGAAAAGCATTTTCTTGTCTTGGTAGACAAAGGACTCAGCATGAGATTTTTAGAGAGATAGATATAGACAGAGAGGGAGAGAGATGGATAAGTACACACAACTATAGCCACATGTATATAATGTATATATGTATATACACACACTTGTATTGTGTTGGGATTGATCAGAGAAAAGGTTTGTCAAGCCAAATTTCCTTCTAACAGTGGCTGACAGGCAACACACAGGTAGGCAAACACCTCCTTCATACCTCCAAATTATCCACTACTCTGATGTGACAAAGGAATAATTCTCTTCTGCTGGAAAATTCATACCACAATAACATACAATTTCAATCAGCTCCAGCAGTTTGGAAATCACTCTCATAGACATTTTCTTATGTTCAGAGTAAGGGGAGAAGGTGGAAGGATTCTAAGTGTAAAAACTAAGCTTGTCGTATAACGAACAAACAAAAGTGCTAAATTCTGTCTGTACACTACTGTACTAATTAACTACACAGGAATTCTACCAGGTCACAAAAAGGTGCAACATTAACTGCAGAAAAATAATTCATGTCCAAAAGTAAGAGATTTATTTTCCAAGTGACAGTCTGTGGGAGGATCATGGAGCTCCAGCTTCCCAAAACCTCTGTGTGTGTTTCATCTTTCTCACCAAAAAGTGCGGAGCATTTCAAAGGTACAGACAACACAAAATGGGCAACATACCACCTGCAGAGTATTTTGTGATCTTTACCAAACACTGAAACTGATACCTGTCAGAGAAGTGATAAAGCTGCTGAAATTAATCAAAGCAGAAACTAACACCCCAGGGCATTATAAACACAGTCTTTCAGGTCACATTTTGAACAATGTTATTTTTCTGAGACAAATAAAGGACTTTTACCTGAGCAGAAGCAGTGAGTGATATGGAGACTGCAAGCCTTGGCCATGTACCTTCTGTAAGACATCATTTCCACACCTGATGGCTACGGAGGACTTTAAATGATGAAAGGAAAAGACTAAATGGAAGCTTATCTCTAATTCAGTTCCTCTACTAATCAAGCAAAGAAAGTGCAAATTGAAGGTAGCATATCTCTATCAGAATATCTTAAAATAAAGCTTACAGGAAGCAGAGCCAAAACTGAAACATAACTCCACAACTGTAGCCCGTATGGCCCAGAGGGCATCATAGCATGTTCAAGATCATTTACAGAAACTGAAATGCTCATTCAGACTGGTATAACCTGTACCAGAGGAGAATTTTCAGAGAACCAAGTATGAACTAAGTAAGGGAAAATATGCAGCTGACATGAAAGGAAAAGATGTAATGATCAGAAGAGTGAGTAGCAAGGGCATCTGCTAGACAACATCAGGGCTAGAAAAAAAGATGAAACCCTAAACCTTTTGTTAATTCAAGTAAAATTCAAAGCCACAGAATGATACATTTCTGCAACTAACCACACAGGCATCACCCAATAAAATGTGCATCAGGGCATCTACTGCCTGAAGCCATGTATTCAGGTTCTGGGAATGGGAATGAAGCATTTTGATCATATCTCTGCCTTGGATGGCTGAACTCAGGTCTACCAGGCAGGACGAGGTGTGACCTGATCAGCAGAGGGCTAACACCACATTTTGTTGTGAACTGCTCTTCCCTCTTCATGGGCATGAACACTTTCACTATTCCAAATGCTCTTCCTTGTAAGGAAAAGTCAAAAACTACTAACAATGCCTCCAAGCAGAAGGAAGAACTGAGTTCACCAAACAGAGCTATAAAAATCAGAGAGAATTACAGGAAGTTGAGAAATGAGAATTGTATTACAAGAAATTCCTTTGCATCTCCTGTATCCAGCAAGTCTGTGTGAGTGACCATAGATGAAGATAAACAAAAGCATACGTTTAGCTAGGGCTCTAACCAGTAGCATACTAGTAGAGGAAGCATTAATGTCATTTACATAAGAAAATACTGGGATCATAGGAGATTGTACAGATGCAGTAGAGTACCAGCCCTCTGGAAAAGAACAAGATGCCAAAAACACAGTTTCAAAAACATCTGCTTCAAAAGTCTGGAAGCAAAGCAACTGAAACCCTTCAGTGTTAACAAAAGAATGTCAAAAACATTAACAGAAATTAGTAATAGTTTCTAAGAGGAACAGCAAAGATGAGGAGTGAGTTAATACCACAAAATATTCAGGATTTTCAAAAAAAAAATGTAATTTAAATTAATAGTTGTGGTGCCAAAAAATAATCAGGCATCACAAACAAGTAAACACAGTGCAAATAGATTCATCCATTCTTAATGATTGTAAAAGTTTTATGGTAAAAACTCCTTGTCATGGACTCAGATGGAATACACTAGAGACATCTCTGGCAGCAGCTATACAATGCCAAGTGATGATGAAAAAGCAAATTTGTTTTTGCTACAGATGGTTACATTTTAAAATGTAACCTTTTCTAAAAAGGATGGTCCCCTGGAGGCGTGACATCTTACCCGCTAAATTCACATGGGTTAAACACAGCTCATCTACAGAAAATGAATCTCTTGTCATTTCTCGTTAGAAGTCTGACAGGCTTCAGTCAAACTTCTGTAGGGAGGACAGAAGATGTCCAGAAGATAGAGCAAAACAAAGCAAAGAAAGAAAAGAAAAAGAAGAGGCAATCAACCTTTTAAATTGTTTCGCACCAAATAAGATTTGAAGTGTTACATCCGTTCTACTTAGATCTGTAGTCTTCAACTCAAAGGTCACATTATTATGGATTTTTCTTGCCAAAGCATAACAGAAATAGTTTTTCAATAATTTTGAAGGTCTTTTGGGGGAAATCTGTTCTGGGCATTATTCATGAAAGCTATGACATTTTATTTATCTATTTTATTTCAAAATACTTGAGAATAAAATTATTATGATGTGTTCCCAAACCCTTCTCTGTTGTTTTTCTCTCTTCCCTCTGTCTCTCTCACAGAGTTTCCGACAGGGAAATAAAAGTTATTTTTACTACTTGATTTTGAAAAGAGAATTATAAAATGTAAACAAAATCCGTCAAATCTGATCTGTTTCTCTAAAACCGAAATCTAAAAATCAAAAAGGCAATTTATGTGGTTTCTTAAACTTCATGGGAAAGAATTCCTCTTCAAATATAAGCAATCCTCTGCCAAATTTGCTGCATAAACATAACAGCAGCTGTAATGACATACCAGGATAAGAAGAGGAAAATGCTTAGAAATCCTGTAAGACACCCTAACTAGTATCTGAAAGGAATTTCATAGTTCATATTCTTTTTCAAGTTCTATTTTCTGATTTTATTAATAACACTACAAATATTTATGGAAAACACAATAGCAGCTATGACCTTTTTTTTTGTTGTTTCCAAGTAAACAATCCCTTCTTAACCAAGAAAACATTAATCTGGTGCCTCTAATTCCACCATTTGGTACATGTGGAGGTATCAGGACTGTGCACTTACAGAGCTGGGGCTGGAGTGCCGCCTGACTTTAGGTGATTCCTTCCCTGCAGATGAAGTTTTGAAGTTAATGCAAGCGTTGTTCTCTGAATGAACCCTCTTCACTTGATTAGTTGGTTTCTCAAATGGATCGAAACTACTCTGTGTCCTCTGAACCCGAACTTTTTTATCCTCAGGAATTGTATCCAGAGGTTTGATCACTGAATCCATTCCCTGGCAGTTCCGTGTAGACATCTTTGTGACACATATCTGAAAAGAAAAAACATAATTTGTTGACTCTAATGGGCTTAAAGATGATATCATTCCATGCACCAGCCAGCATCAAAAAAGGCACTGAACTTCATAAGCATTCACTTTCTAGTTCTATGTTAAAATTGAAAACAACACATGCATTTTACATAGGGGACACACACATCACAGTAATAACTATAAAAAGCCTATCTTTGTACAATGCACTAAAAGATCCTGAAAAAGGAAGGCAAGTGAGGAACATACATAAATTCATACATTTGTGTTTTATTGTACAGTGTGTTCTTGGCAACGACGCCACTCACTTCTCTCTCCAATCTAGCCACAGATATCTACAAGCAGTATTGATTTCCATTTGTTCAAAATTGGATGAGACTAAACTAAAATAAATGATGGTAGTTTGTGCGTGCACTGGCTGGTGCTGGCTTTCCAAAGATTCAATGCCAGTATATTATTGTATTTTTAAATAATGCTTATACAGTGTTATTATTATTATCACCATATGTCTCAGAAAATCAAATCAGTAAATCAATTCCCAGGCACTGAAACGTGAGACTGCACCTTAATGGCACACTAAAGCACGGAAGTTCAATTCTTTGTTACTGTGAGGTATGACTCTGCCAAGCTCCAAAGACTGCCACTTGCTGCTTGAGCTCTCAAAATACGCTGTGGTTAGTTCAAAAGCACAAAATGAGCAGAACAGCAGCTTTAGATACTCCAGTCATGTACGTTTCTGGTTTTAATTTCAATACACTCCAATACATATGACATTTTTTTAAATTACACTGTTGGTGAGGGGTTGTGTTTGAGGCCTCAGCTTCTGTTTTCACCCATAAGAGACTTGACTTTTACTTGGAAAGAAAAGAAATAGTTTCAGCTTTCAGGCTACAGGGAAAAGTTATGAAGTGTGATGCAAGCAGACCCAAAAGGCTCCTTAAATTGTACGGCAAATCAAAGTAATCTACAATGTACTTTTTCCATGACATTTGCATGTGTTTAAGGATAGACAGTGTTAATTTGCTGTCAATTGAACTGTTCATATAAAAACAATTTAACAAGCATAATATTCCATTCAAGCACCTATAATCTAATCTAATTTTTGAAAACGTGTCCTCCTAAAACAGTTAATATAAAAAAACCAAGAAATTACTATTTAATCAGGAGTCTTCCCTCCTAACCCAAAGTATCTCCAAAAACTTCTCCAATAAATTATTCTCTGCCATCTTCCCAGAGCAATTTTGTGCCTTGAAATCCAACTTACTTAAATTGTTTATAGAAATACTGGGTGACTATACCTTGTGAGGTTTGGCTTTTTTTCTTTTTTTTTTTATGATCCACTGTAACAGTAGATGAACGATTTCTTTTCTACATTAAAAATTTAAAGTATGTTTCCTGCACTGTGCCATCTGGCCAAATGATCATATACCAGGTCAACTCTAATGAAGGACATCACTACTGTCACAAACCAGGCATTACAAGGGTTCAAATTTCTTCTCACTAAAGTGATTTCTCCAAGACTAGAACTTCACCAAGTTATAACTTCCTTGAGAAAAGGAGAAGTCTCCCTTCATTCCAAATGATAATTCTTTTTTGGGCTAAAATTAAGACAATTATGTAATTTTGGTCTGATACTTCAGAGAGAAAAGATAAAGAGCTGCTGCACAAAGAGTTTTTAATTAGTCTTGTAAAACTAATTGGTTTCTTTTCCCTAAAACAATTCATATGCACAGACATGTATCCACATACTTCCCACAGTCATCTCCATGTCCTTGCAATGCTTGCTACCAACAAAGACGTTTTAAAATAAAGTTAATTGAAATTACCTTTAATATAGCAGCACTTCCATGTTGCTTAATCAACATGAATGCAAATAAATCAGCATTTCTCAGCATTTGAAACCCTATGATCTAGAAAGCAGGGGCAGGAGATATGGACAAAAAGTTCCAAAGCAATACTTGTCTTCCCTTCAGGATAAGAAGGCACCTGTATCAGATTAAAATATTTGGAACACGCATCTATAAACATACCATAATGTTAATAATGGCATGAATGCTGCTTCTAGGTTCTTTTTCCACTGGAAAATATCCATGTCTAGCTCTAATGTGGGCCATGTAAGCATTTGTTACTATTGTCTTGACTGGAAGCAGTAATAGTTTGGAATTAGATATTGAAGGGAGGCACTTTGGCATTCAGGCCACTTGACTGAATCTGGAGTAGGATAAAAATCCCCACCATCATCTTACAGTAGCCAACTTCCAACTCACAAACGACTAAAACCAAGACAAGCACCAGCCAGCTCCCCACTCAGAAGTCAAACACCTTACTGGATGCACAGGCTGGACACCACTGCGACCTGTGGAAACGTCTGAGGACTGCAGAGAAATGCAAAAGTAGAGGCTGCTCACCATGCCCATCTGCCTGTTCTGCAACTGCAGCACATCTCCTGCCAGAACTGACAAGGGGTTTAATTAATCACTTTTCTCTCACCGATATCAATATCTCCTTGGCAGAAACAAAGCATTCTCTCCAAATGGCTGCTGACCAGAGCATACTGTTGAAGACAACAAAGCTAAGTTTTTGCTGCTGTTGAAGGGTACACATTTCCAAACTGTCTATCCTGCCTATAAAACACTGAAGAGAAACAATATTTAAGCATTTGTTTTACATTCTGCCATTGATAGGCCAAGTCCATCAACAGGCCAACTTCATGCTGGAAACCTGTTCTGTGAAATCTGAAAGGACCAGACCTAAAAGGTCAGCATTGAACACTGGCTGTAACCAACTTAAGGACACAATAAACTCATTGGTGGTTTCAGGTTTCCCTCCATCAGCAAGGCTAAGCTACCACAGTAGAGCAGTTTTTGCCCCTGGTCAGCAGGAGTGCTGACAGGCTGCTCCTGTGCTCCAGCTAAGGGTACAACTTATTGTGTAGTGGCTTATCATGCAAAAAAGCAACAGTGTGCTGAGCAAAATTGAAACATTTTGGAAATCTTCCTCTCATACAAATGATCATAGATTTCACCAGCTTGACCACACCACTTCTAGGAACATTATGGGTTTGAATTTTTTTACATTAATTCAGCCTTTAAATATAATTTTCCCTTATACTGCATAACTGCTGCTTATAAATTCCAACCTCTCAAGGGATATGTACAAATACTTAGCATCAGAAGGTGTTAGATTTGTAAACCAGTGTCTACCACCCGGTAGCTCCTTGCTGGTAGTCAGGAGAAGCCTAACACACCTTCTTGTTTCCAGATTTCTTTTTGCATAAGAGAGTTAAGGACCATTTTCCAGTGAAAGCACAGTATTTGTCGTAAAGAACACCAGTTCATTTTCAGAATCTTTTAGATGCTCCTTTGTGATCCTCTGGGATAGTCAGATTTTCCCTCTAAGTACATTCTGCCACGTCTAAGACCGGACTTTTCTTTTTACCTCAATTCATTTGTTCTATCTACCTAAGAGACAGGTTCTTCAGAGTGGGCACTATTCTTTTACTAACCCTTCTTTTACACTCTGAACAACCCTTGTACACCTCAGTGAAGATGACAATCCAGAAAGTTGTGGAAACTTTTTCCAATGCAGCCTCAAAAATGGATGATTTTGTTGAATATCTGATTTAGCTACAGTTACCAGAATAAAAAATGAAGTTAAACAAGCCCTTACATATAGGAAGTCAACCTCTGTGATTCATTAGTCTTCCCTATCTATGTAATGCGGTACTTAAAACAGTGGGGCCCAGACACTCACTGAGATGTTGTACATTCCACTAGTCAAAAACTGGTGCTACATGAAGATGTGATGTTCAACGGCACCTTAACTATTAAAAGTACTGACCTCAAATGTATGTAGAGACAATACAAGTGATACCTTGGCAGAAATAATATTTTGTTTTGTCATATGAGAGATGACAATTATGCTTTATAAAATGCAATCAAGAGGAAGAAATGTTCTGTATGAATATGCTGTGCATTTAAAGAAACCTCTATCTTGCCAACTGCATGAGTCATTAAGCAGTTTTAATTGTCATTTCTTTAAAACAAGTCATCATATAACGAAACATTAAGGTATGTCAACACGTAAAATGATTCCTTTCCCTTCAGGAGTAACTGCCATGATTTTGTGTTTCTCCCACAACAAATTACGTTCAAGGCATCATTCTCTGAGGTATAAACTATTTCCAAAACTATTTGGCTTTTAAAAGTAGGGCAATGGAACCACCGTTAGCTCTTTCAGACGGGGTATTTTTGCCAGCAGATCTCATAATTATGGGGATCAGAGGTATGGGATCTTCATTCATGCCTTCACTCTTCTTTACAGGAAACATGATTTAAAAATAAGCCAATCAACTTAATACACTTAACGGCTATAAATTATTACAGGTATAGCATGGAATACACAGGAAAAACCTGCATCATGTATGTATTGTTCAAGCAAACATTACTATCCTTCCAAACCTTGTATCAGATAGAAAAGTCTCAAGGGATTCACTGGACTATTCACCACTTCTGACTTTGGGCATGTTCGGTGGCCCCAGACATGCAAAATAGGAGAGGAAATAGCTGCTTTGTCACCAAGGTTCCAACCTTGCAGGTATCCCAGTACCTCAGAGAACCAGGATGAAAAATGGATGTTGGCAAAAATGGCAAGAGAGGGGCCGAGACAAGGAGCAGATGATACAAAAAAAAAAAAAAAATTCTAAAAGGAAAAAAAGGTAGGACAAAACAATGCGAATATATGTATGGTATTCACACCAGAGAATTTCACATGTAGAACATTCACCCCCAAAGTCTGCTTTGGTTCTAAGAGGAAAAGGCTAAACTAGACTCCAATACCTGTCTCCCTTTAAGGAGTTTTGCTCTTCTACACAGAAAACAGAGTGGTCCTACAGAAACTCCTTTTTTGTATTTGAAGTTACTCTTTGGAAAAGCACTTCCAAAGCAGCACTCAGAAACTGTCCAGGGACTTGGTATCTTGTGGGAAAAAAGATTTAATCCAGAAAATAGCAATGACTGTTCCTACACAGTGAGGCAACAGTATTAATAGCTAAGAGTCCCTGATCCCAGATCTGATTTCCAGATCTTGGAAAAAAGATCCCTGTCAGCCCAGTTGTGGTCCAACAGAAGCACTTCTCCATGAGCATCCTACCCATTACATTTCTCACATATGGATCATTGTGGTGATGCCATGTTTTTATTCTGTTTTTGCATGTTCTTTGTACCCCAATGGTTCATCCCTACCTTCCCCACTCCTACTCCCAGTTGGTTTGCCCCAGATTCAAGCCCCTCCCCCGGTGCTCCCAATATGGTTATCCCCTCCCTTTGTTCTGGCTCCTTCCCTGACAATCGCCCAAACCCCTCCTGGAGTTCTGGATTGTTCTGTGTCTGTCACCCAAACCCTCCCCAATTACCCTAATATGGTCCCCGTCAATCCCCTGAGACCCTGCCCCCTCGGATACCTCCTCTCTTGGAAATCCCCGAAATCTCGATGCCCCATTGGGGCATGTGACCCCCTTTCCTCCACCCCTCGAGACTATTGGTCCACGAGAATGTCTATCCCTGTCCATATCCCTCCCCCAAAGACCCCTATTGGTCCCCTGTCAGGCCATCCCCGTTGTAACACCTCCCTTTATAAGTTGTTGCACTGATTTGATCGGTGCTTGTGCTCCTTGGACTCCCTTCGGCCGTAAGCCTGAAACTGTATCCAAAGGCGAGCCTCCCCGCAACTTTCTATCCTCTCCCTGGTCGGGGCTGCTGACAGCCACAGCACCTGGAGCTTCAGCTCCCCTGGGCAGAGCTGAATTCCAGAGGAGCAGCTTTAAAGCCTCGAGCCTTCGCCTGCTCCCCACTCCTGCCGCACACTGCGGGTGCTGGCCGGGCTGAAGATAGTGGTCACTGCAACAGATCATTAACGTCAAATACATAACTGTACCTCCCCAAGTTGTTTCACATTCTGCTGCCAAGCCATATACATTCTCCGTGCTCTGATGACTGAAATAAATCCACTTTTAAAATTTGTCCACAGTTATTTACTCACTCTCAACTAAAAACATAAGGCAAAATGAGACATGATGATGAGACATTTGGCCACCAAAAACCCACAGCGCAAACAACCACTTTGCAGCTACCTGAAGAGCTCTTGTCTACTTTTAAAAGAAATCACAAAAGAAGACTTACCTAGAAAATCAGAATATTCATGTCAATTTCAGTAGTTACTTGAGTATCACAGATTCTGGCAATGTAAAGCAAAATAAAATGTAGCACCACAAAAGTTAGTGCAGCTTGATACTAGAAGTTATTTTAGTGTTTCTCTGTGGTTTTTTATTTATTTAAGGTAAAAAGAGCCAGAACATTAAAGAAAGAACTCCTCATGTGGTTCCACAGAAAAGCACAACATAGTTTATACTTCGCCGGTTTCTTAGTTGCTGATCAGAACCTGAAGACAATGTATGACAGACAACAACACAGTCTGGACAGTATTTTTTCCCCCTGCTCCTCCTCCCCAGTCTCACAATCAATTTGAGAAGATCCCAAGGCTGCTCTACAATAAAAAGGCTTAGTCATCATTACATCAGTATGGACCATGGGGCTACAGCCTTCACCCTACCATCATGGTACTTACCATTTCTCAAAACATAATGTCAGCATTTAGCCAATATTTTTCCCATAAAGAATACTGCTGAAGTTAAGAGACTGAAATCACAAGAAGAGTATTTTTGCTTCATGTGTAAAGCTCCATAATAAGCCCCATTAAATAAATAAAAATCAGTAAATCATTCATGGAACAATTTCTAAACAAAGATGCCTCTTTGAATCACCTTATATCAAGCAATTTCTCCTGATTTCAAGCAATACTCCTAAATCTGCATGTGGGATTAATGTGAAAATAACAAATGGTGTATCAGATGTAGTTACCGTGATACAGTTTCAATGCAAGATTTTTTCACTTCATCAATGTCAGCAAAATTAAGAGGTCCCAAAGAAACAGGATTCTTAGAATTAAAGGTTGCTAGACTAATTCATTTACTGTTTAAAGTCATATAGCATTGAAAGAGTGAGACTGACCAGTTAAACCATGTAAGTAATTTATAGTCTTACAGTTCATTAATTTTAAAGCAGTCATGAATGACCTCGGAATTAATCACCTGTTCGGGTACTTAGTAAAATATAGACTGTCCCATATCAGTGGAATTTATTCATATGAATAAAGATATCCTCACTAACAAAGAACAACCAATTCTGGCAGAGCAGGTCAGAATCCTACCACACAGAAGAAAAAAAAAGTTTAAAATGCTTGTATAGTTTAAAGACACCCTACTCTGAAACTCATCACATCTTTCAAGAAGATGCATTATATCTGGGTTTTAAATCCTACATTTACCATCCTACAAATGTTTGGTTTGGTCATCCAGAGGCTATGGACTTCTCTAAAATATCAAAAGAATTGCCAACCATTTACTATTTTCTATCAGTCATGGCCACTGTGTAAAACCAGGGGAAAAGTGACTGGTTGGGTAAATACCAGAGTGAACATCCCAAACTGCTACTGAAAAATCTGAATGAAATATCTGAATTCCACACATTTGAACCATTCCAGGAGATGTAGTATGAAAGGACCTGATACAGGGAAACCCAAGATCTAGCATGCAGCAAGAAAAAAAAAAATTACTGAGTGATGTGAGGTAAGGAAGTCACTTAACCTCTCCACAATTCCATTTTTCTGTTCGCAACAGTGATCCTGCCCCTATCACAAGCAGAAACTGGGAGCACTAATTAAGTTTGTAAAGCACTTGGGCTTTTTTAAGTCAAATGTTATGAAGATATAGATTATAATTTGTAGAGCCAAAGCCTGCTAGAAGTAGTGCAACAATCTCATTATTACAGACAATAAGACTTAGCTATTGTATTTAGCTGAGAGATGTATAAAGAAAAAAAATATATAGCTATGTGACTAGTGATTCAACAGCTGAATTGCTTAGAACGTAAGTCTGCCATTAATTTTCACTGGAAAAATCCTATCTGGATATGAGTTTTTATTACCTTTTATAAGCATGTTATTTTCTATCATGCTTTGGTACCATGGCAATTGAGAACACAAGTCATCTGCAGATTCTGGCATCCCTGGAATTTGACATTTGCTACTTATAAAACACAGTTTGGGAATGTTCTGGAGTATTATAAGCAGCTTTGTTCAAAATAAAAATGCAGCTATCTGCAGATTCATTCTCTTCGCAGAACAAAGCAGTAGGGAGGCTCTTTCTCATTTTAAACAAAAGTCTTGCCTGCTTCTTCTTGGCCTGTGTGGTGGCACTCTCCGTCCTCCCCAAGATAGGGTCAGCAAATAACTGCTGCACCCACAAGCAGAAACATGCACAGGTTGAGAAGAGAGCTCAGTTGGTGAGAACTCTACAATACGGGAAAAGATCCGTGAAGAACAAGAGATGAGATAAGGGAGTGAATAAAATTGTGAAAGGGTAAGTAGAGCATGTAATGCTGCACAACATCACCAGCCGGATCATACCAGAGCTACCAGTGCAGTCAGGCTCATACTTCAAAGAGGTCCTTGAACACACTCACCCCTCCCTGTAATCACCTACACCAGCCCTTTGCTCTGAACACTTGATGGGCACAGCTAAAAGAAGGAGAAAGAGAACTTGAGCAAGATAGAAAAAAAAAATGGGAGGAGAGTGGGGGAAGGAAGATGCAAGGAAAAAATGGTCATACAATAAGATGCTTCTTTTCTTCTCCTGATGGCCTCTCTCTGTGTCCCAGAACTATAATTCATATTCTTGGGTAATATTTATTTAAGTTTAATTGGATACAGAGATTGCAATGCTAGATACGTACTAGCAAATGCAACTGAAAACAGAGCTCAGAGACTGGAAATGGTATCTGGGAATATGGTGTGTTCCTTACTGTACCTATCACAAACGTATTCATACACCTCCCACAGCCCATCTCAAAGGCACTCGCCCAAAATGGCCATTTTATTTCCAAAGTCAAAGCTGATGTTAAACCAACTGTCACTGTCATATGGAAGAAGGCAAATACAAAAAGGTCACTGAAGTGACAGATGGGAGAATTTTTGAACTAGAAGCTCTGACATTAATTCTCTGTGTTTGTCTGAAATACTGAACTCAACGAGCAGATTAAATGTCCGTGCTGAATTGCCAAGTGAGAAAAAAGTCACTCTCACAGAAATACCAACTGATCAGGTAGGAATCCCAGTTTAATAAAAATGTGGAAAGATTTTTATCTGCATCAAAGAAAATAAGATTTTATACTAGAAGTTAAAAACTGGTTACACAATTCTTTCCTTTGACCACCAACACACCAAGAGCTGCAATATAGTACATATTTATTCTGCTAACTTGATACCTAAGTATTAGCATAATTCCTGAATCCAGCACAAACTTGAAATCAGGAGTTATTGAAAATTACTTTAGGTCCCCTCAACATGGTAAGAAAAAGCTGACGATTTCAAAAAGATTTTTTTTTCTGTTCAGAGCACAGCCTAACTTCAGAAAAGTGACTTTCCAATCCATTAAAGTTGATGTTCCTCTCCTTGCAGAGAAAAATGGTCCAGTTTTCAAGAGAGTCTGGATTAGATTTTAGGCCTTTAAAAGCCTACATATGTCCTCAAAGCAAAACCCTGTTGTGTGACAACAGACGTCAGGAGGAGTCACCTAAGGACAGGGTCTCAGATAAAGGTCACACCGAAGTCCCGACAGCCTCTAACGTTCATGAAAAGAGACACAAACTCAACAGAGCTGATCTGAAGAGGCATTTTGCTCTATTTCTGTACTGATGCCCCGAAATACAGTAACTGTGTTAGTAATAAAGCCTGGCAAATAAATTCTTCCTTTCACTTGCACAGTGCTCACATTTGTCACACTGGTATGTAATGCAATATGCCATGCAAGCATTTCCTGAAATTGCAACCAGGCTGCTGCTTCCATTAACCTGTTTCCAGACTTGCTGCATCTAAAAGTAGGAGGCTCATTCCTCCAATAAAGCAAACAGGAGGGCACAGTTGTGGATCAGCAGTGGTGACAGGGTGGGCGAGGCAGCTTCCAGTGCCAGGCACGAGCCAAGGATGCCTTGGTAACCAGAAAAGCGGTGGAGAAAGTGTCTGAACATAAACACTCTCCCAAGAAATTGTGACAGGTGGTTTTTATACTCTTTTACTTAGTTACCCACTTGTATCTGTTGTCTATCCTCCTCTGTAACCATATGAACAGGATTTAAAAAAAAAGATTAAAAAAATATTTTCAATCCCTTTTCCATATCAGCCTCCTGCTCCAACAGATGGCTACATGTGCCAGTGCTAGTTTATACAGTTTTCTTTCCATAAGTGCATTATTAGTGGTTTTGTGAGAACAGTATATTAAGTCTTTCTGAATTTACAGGTTTGTCATTTTGTTCTATCCTCTAAAACTCCCCCTGATCATGAAGTTATCAAAGGCATATCCATAAATGCAGTAAGTCTTCCCACTGCCAAGTTCAAGTGTGAGAAATCTTGAGAGACTTGACAACAAAATGCCTATTCTTGCTAGAATCTGAGGCTGTCAGTAAGATTTTTAAGAAAATAAATCGTAAACAACTCCATGCCTTGAAAATAGGTTCTACTCAGTTCCTTTAGGCTCCTTTGCCTATCCCTAGCAAGCCTCTTGATTCTTTCACAGTTATCACCAAGTACTTCTGACTCAAACTAAAAAAAAATATGTCCTCTTACAAGCAGGGACTTCAACAAAAACACTGCTGTTGGTCAGATCTGGTCATGCAACTGACAGACTAAGACTTAAGCCCAACTACTCAAGACCTTTCACATATATGCTCTTCACATAAATGCTGAAGAGCACTTTTTTAATTAAAAGAAAAGAGGAAGGGGATAGGTCGTGTAATCATCTTTGTGAAATACAGGCATTTGCAGGTGGAAAGGTTTTGCAGCTATCTTTTGTCTGGTGTGATGACAACCTTCATTGCACTGAAGCAGCATGCATGTCAAGAGAGCAATGACACTCTCACATTAGCTTCAGCAGATGCTTTAAAAGTGCTTTGCAAGAAATAATTCAAGGCTAGAATGGTAAATTAGTTTGGCTCTTTTTCCTTCAGACCACTTCCTTCATTTAAAAAATACATTAAAGTGTACTTACTTCATTCCTTTCCCTGTTTTCTTCATTTTTCTTCCTTTCTTTTCCTTTTTAAATATCTTTACCAAAAGCCAGAGGATAAACTAGGTAATGAGACTTGCTTGCTTCATTCTGCTAATGCATTTCAAAGTTTCATTCTAGCACCAAGAAAGAAATCTCTCCTGCTCTTAGTTGCTTCATCCCTGAGGTCAACAACCCTACAGGTTGAGAAATGCAGCTTCCAAGGCAGATCAATGTCACAAGGAAAGACAAGCTCTCTGAGCATTTCTAGATCTGCTCCTCTACGTATTATCTTCCAAACCACTGAATTTGACAAAGTATCCTCTATCAAATCAGCACAGTATAAAGGCAGAGGCAGAAAAAGAGCTTCAACTTTGTCACTATTCTTTTGTGTGAGTAATCTTCCAAGATCTGAATAACCTACATTCTAACTCGGTCTCCCAAAAATCTTAATAACAGCCATCCACGACCTTTCTGCCATTGCTTTCTTTCATGGAAGTTTGAAAGTTCAGACAAGGATGACAAGCTCAGTTTCACAAATAATTAAATGAAAAGTCCTCATCTGTGTTTGGATTTCATATACACCTGACTCTTCTTTTTTTTAACTTGATCTTTCTGGTTTTTTTCCCCTCAGACAAATGACCTGGTTACAGAATTCTATAAAACTTGAAGGAAAAGTCTCAAAGGAATTTTCTAGCAGCTACTGCAGGTTTGTCAGACTTGCAGCAGCACAATAACTTTCAAGGCAAAAAGGTGTAAAGGAGCATAATGAAACTTGCTTCTCAGTGCGTAATGTGCTACACCGGAAAACATGCCATATCCTACAATTCAGAATTTAGTCAGGAGCATTATAGCATCTAGTTGGGAAAATTATAGCATCTAAAGTTATTCAGAATATGAAGAACGCTCCAGTATATCTTTTCTTGCCAAGATGGATAAAACTTAAAACGGAGAGGTTTCAAACTGATACTGAGAAGAACTCATCATAAGAAGAACAACTACAATTTTATAATGAGAATTCTATGAACAGCATAGAGATAATGCTCATTTTTAAAAAAAACCTACATATTTCAACGGAGAAGTGAAAATCACTCCTGCTTCTTTGATGTGTTCAAGCCAAAACATGTGCTGTAGTAGACTTACGATTGTGCTCAAATGAATTCTAAAGAAAAAGCTGTAACAGTACAAAGCAGCCAAGCCTTCTGCAGTTGGTGACAATTTGCACCTCCAAAGCTGTGAGTTCATCATGAATCACTTTCAACAAGCAACAAATTCCAAGAATCAAACTGGTCAAAAATCACATCTATCATTAGAACATCAGTGTGAGAAGTCCTCCAACCTTACACTACATGAAGCTTCTCATGAAAAAATTGTCTCAAAACTGAGAGTGATTGTAGATATTTTGCATGGCTTTCCCTGCACAGCTGCCCACCTGCAGCACAATCACATTTTATAAATATATAATTTTATGTATCTGAACCACTTTTCCAAATACAGAAAACTCCTTGCAAACTTGAAAGTTAGGGGGCTGGTTCCACCACTTTCCTAGGCAGCAGCAAAACCAACCACCCCATCATTAAACTGTAGAACTTTTCAAGACAACTCTTCTGCATTACACTAAAATAAAATTTCTATAGCCAATATTTAACAACAGAAACCATTTGTTCATTAAAACCCCCACTATTTACAGAGAAGTCTGGGCAAACCCATTTTACCCATATTCTCTAACAGTTTAAACACATTTTCTGTGTACTTACACAAAGATTTAATAAACTGGAGAAGGACATATTCAAACACTCTAAGCCTGTAGACTGAAAAGCATCAGAAATGAATTAAGTGAAGCTGAGCTTTCACAATATAGAAATAGATATTATGCCTTTTCCTGGTGGTTTTACTTCCTCACTGCTCACTTGGCAACATTTGGTATTTTCTTCTTCAGTTAAGTTGTATACAATTTAATATTAAATTACAAACATCCAACACAGCAAAACTGAAATATAACTGACATAAATTCTATTCAGTTTCCTGGATAGAATGATACACACTGGATCAAACGCTTGCTGATACGATATTTGTTGCTAGCTTAGGTTATTTTACATTTATATAACATCTAGCTGAAGTTTATCAAGTTATTTTTCAATCAGAACCTGCAACAGATCTAGTCAGCAGGATGGGATAGCAAGTTCAGCTCTCAAATTAATGTATACAAATTCCAACAATAAATTCCACAAATTTTTGCAAAGTAAAAAAAAAAAATCTCTGCTCACACTTTTCACACCATTTCTGACTAGCACACCAAAACAAAGACAACTAACACATAAAACTGTATGTTTCCATGTCCCCCACAGGCCAGTCCAGAACTGATATAGCAACTTCAGAGAAGCCCATCCACCCAAGAATATGATAAACAAAAGAGCAAGTTCAGCAGCAATAGAGAGAAAGCCCAAAAGCTACTTCTACGAAGGCAAAATGATGTGTTTATGGGGTTGATTCAAAAATTTTATAATACAAAATCACCCCCCTGAATTCAACATTCAGTACTAAATTACTATTTCACTACTCGCTTTCTGCTAAACTGCTAAATCCAGAAATATATGTAGGCTTATATTAGGGAGTGGAACAAAGATATCAGTGAAAAATATGCCACACGTCAAAGAGATGCATATAGTCAATGATTCTTACAATATACAATAGACTTATCTCAAAAGCAAAAAGCATCACAGAAGGGTATTTACTGAACTATACAAAAAGCCAGAAGTCATCACATAGGTGGAAGGAGCACTTAAGGACTGGTGGAGCTGCTATTGGAAGAACTTGTCCTGGCATTAAAATTATAATAACAGTATTAAGAAAAATAAAGTCCTTAAGGGTCAGATTCTTAACATCATTAGTACATTCATGTATCTTCCTAACATGGTAGCAGAAGAAAAACTTAATCAAAGATGCTGGAAGCCAGTACGGACTTATCTAAGGGAACTCAAGTTCAGAAAATAGTAATTAACCTATTCTTCCCAAACTAAGAACACCAGCTGCTCTTTTCTTTAATTCCGAAACAGGCTTTGGAGAACTGATATTGCACAGCCTCTCTGTTGTTTCAGTTAATATTTGCTACTCCTATTCATTTCAACAGGGATTGTAAACTGTAATTTTCATTGTATCAATACCTGAAACATTTAGGAACATTTTAACACTAGTATTATCAAACCCAATTTACAAACCACGTACAGCACTCCCTGACAGCTGAGTATTTTTGCCTTTCTGGGACTTCAAAGGAAAACAACCCCAACAGAGCTGTCTGGATCTGCTCAGCAGCTCCTGTGACCTTTAAGGGGCACATCTGCACTCACATTTATACTGAAGTTGCTGAACATGACAGCCCAAATTCTCATCGCTCTGCCCCAGGCTGAGCACTCACACACACTCTCACCCCAGCAAGCTCCTGCCGACCCCAAAGACCCACTCAGGCCAGCTACTGAAATCTGCAGGGGCAAACACCCAGTGGAAGCTGGCACCGTGCAAGGATTTAGCTTAAAAAACAAAAACATCCCTTACCCCTTCTCTCCACAGCTGGATCCCAGCAGAGCTGCCCGTGCCAGCTGCCCTGTGAGACCGGCCAGGCACACTTGCTCTTCAGTCTAATCACAGCCCCTTCATGGCTCTATCCATGTTCTCATCTGTGGGGGCTCTGGGAGAAACAAGAATCACCTGTCTGAGACAGACAGAGCACCTGCTTTGAGGTCAACTCTCCAAAGAGCCCACCAATGCTGTGGGCTGTCACACCCAGTGTGAGGGGGAAATGTCAGAAACTGTTGCGGCAGGTTTGGTTTTAGAGATTTGAGGGACTGGTTTTGTTTAAGATTTACACAGCAAAATAACTAAAAAAAAAAAAATAGGTGATCATTTTTGCTATAGAACTTCAATGGCTGGCCAACCTTGCACTAAGACAAGATCTTGATGATTTTTTGCCTCCTCAGCTGCAACTCCTTGAAGTTCTTTCTTCCTGGAGTCAGGGGCATTAAGGATACTATGGTAAACACTCACTCCTCAGGTAATCCCTTATCTCCTGCTGTGACAGACCCCAGCCTCACTACAAAACTGATTCACAAAAAGACCTTTATCTTCAAAGAGCACTTGGCAATAACTGCCTATTAAACTATGTGCTTCTTCCCTTTCCCATCTGTGTTCTTAACTTTTGGCCACATTTTCCACATTTTAAGTTAATTTTTCCAGCTAGTTAATTTGGAGTCTGTGTTTAACTAAGTACTACTATAGGGAAGATTATTTATCAATAAATTATGTCCGAAACAATATTCTTTTCTTAAACTCAGAAAACTAAAATGGGAGAACTCTAGAGACAGTAGTTAACACAGCAAGCAGACATGATGACTTTAGACTTGGGGAGAAAAAACACTTGGAGGTAGGAAGATGATAGAAGCAACAAATTTCACGTATATAAGTAGATGAAAAGATAACACTAAGAGAAAAACACAATTTAAAATTTGCTTTAAAAAAATCCCACATTCCTGGACTGCCATTAGTTGTACAATATGAGGACAAACACAAGTAGTTGGATTACTTCTATGCATTAAACAATAGTTTGCAATTTATTAATAGGCATGACAGTATAAGAAAAGGAAAACTTCCATAAAAATTATTTAAAAAATACAACCGAAATAACTCTTGCAATAGAAACATTACAGGTAATTATCAATAAAAAAAAGGAAAAGGCATCTCTACTTTCTGAGAAAAAGCTATGTAAATTAAGGTTGTATATAGTGTGAAACTGACCACCTGACATCACTTACATTGCAGTATATATAGCATTTTTTAAGGAAGGAACTCTAGCGAAATAATAATGAAAGCTTCAGAAAATAATTGATGTAGGACTGAATCTTTACCCTTTAATCATATTCGGTGACAAAGAAGAAGAACCCTTTAATTGGCAAGTACAGAAAAAGCAAACATGAATCCCTGTCAAACTAGTTATTTGATCCCACACTGATATACAACTGATCTCTTCTTGGAGTATAATTCACATGCTGCATAAAGATAAGCATTCTCCTCTAGAAAAAAGCCCCTTTGCTTTTGTCCTTAACTAGTAATAGCAAAAACCATCTCTCACCACTCTACCGTTACTACCACAGTTCATTTCCTTTAAATAGTAGAACATATGGTGAAATACTAATTTTTGTTCAGCTCCAATGGATTTCTGTTGAGAGTTTTCTATAGCTTGATCTATAACTGAAACACACTAGCTGTCAGTTAAGTCATCAGAAATAATTCAAGTAATTCCATACTATGGCCACATTTTAATCTTTCTGTCTTGTACTAATGGTAATTGGTGCTCTTTTCTTCCTC